>NC_139219.1:139652808-140252808 GCF_055691185.1 Crinia signifera | reverse complement strand
TGCCCATACACTCTGCGATATTCATGTGCTGTGCATTTGGAACTTTACAGGTGCAATGCGATTTTGGCACTGGAAGGGGATGTGATGTGATGCGATGTACTGTACTGGGAGGGTGCGATGCGCTGCAATTTCAGCCTCTTTTTTTAAGTTAATAGTCACTAATGGACATCGCATCACATTGCATTGCATCGCATTGCATGTACTCTAAAACTGATGCGATGCGATGCAATGAAGCACAAAATGTACAGCCTGCAGATACTTTTTGTGCTTTACAATATTGTACCCACGGGAATGCGCATCGCATCCCTGCAGGTACACGGTGCGACTTAAGCCGATGCAATGCGATTTGAACTTTAAAACTTCAAAACGCATGCTGAAATGGGCACGTTTACTAAATGTCTAATAATAAATCATAATAAATCATACATAAAATAAAATACAGACAACAATAAAATAATCTACCTGTACGTAAAATACTCTAAAATGAGCCTTTGTGCAAAATTTAGATCAGGGGAGTAACTAGATATTTGTAGGCCCCATAGAAAAAGTTTGCAAGGGCCCCCTATTTAGCAACTGATGGTGATAAATATATGTAAAACATATTACTTAGACAGCAAAGATGGGCCATCAGCTCTGGGCCCCAGGTCCGCCACTAGGAATTTTGGGGCCCGTCTCTAATTTCCAGTTCGGTCCGGTCCCCACCAACAACTCCCCACCTCGACTCCCCCCCCCCCCCCCACACACACACACATACACACTCCTTTCACTTAACGCCCGACTCCTGCTGCAGGTCCAAAGCGCAGGCTTCTTTAATGCAGGACGCCAGTGGGCAATTAAAATGCAGCAACAGCTGGTGAGCCAATTAGAGCTTTTGTACCGGCAGCCGCTCTGACTAACAGTACACAAGCTATAATTGGTTTAAAAGCTGGTGCAGCATTTTAATTGCCCATCGGCGTCCTGCATTGAAGAAACAGGCAGCACGGCAGAGGCAGTCTGGGGGGGGGGTGGAGGTTTACAGTGGTCAAAACGAGCTGCCCGGGCCCTTCCAGAGGCTGGGACCTGGGACCGCTGTACCCACAGCACCTCCCTGATGGCGGCCCTGCTGGGCCCCATAGCAGCTGCACCCCTTGCACCTATGGTAGTTACATTCTTGATTTAGATATATATCAATAGTGGCTGCAGGTTGGCTAGGCAAATGGATTGTTTTATTTTAAATTTCTATTCACTGACACTACATTGGCTTCTGTATATGAATAATGATAATACTTTATTAATGATCTTTATAGCCCCTATAATCTATAATGAATATGCTTTTAGACCAGCATTGACCAGAGTGTGGGGTCCTCGGGACTGATCACCAAACTGATCACGTTTTCGATGTCACCCGGCAGGTGCACAGGTGCATTCATTACTCATTGACACATTTTAAAAGATCCACAGGTGGGGCTAATTATTGTACTAGTGATTCTGTGAGGAGACCTGCAAATCATGCACTGTGCGGGGTCCTAAGGACCGAGTTTGACAACCTGTGTTTTCGACTTTTAGTTAGTTTTTTCAAGGTTATTATCAGCATGCCCCATGTCTGATTTGGAAAACATCATCAGGGCAATATTATATAGTATAACAGTTAAAGTAAGGGATCTGATTTATGCATATGTAAAAAAAAAAAAATATATATATATATATATATTAGGTACTCTTTACCTAGCACGGCGCCCACGATGTCCATCGCAGTCATCGGGGGTAAAAAATCGCGGCCATCGCATGCACTAAAAAAATGGGTGCGACGCGATGCCCGCGATGCCCGCGATTTCCCATAGGGATCAATGTTAAAAGTGTGATTGGACGCGATTTTACTGTTCAATGCCTCAATGCCCGCGATTTTTCCATAGGAAACAATGTTAAATGGGACACAGAGCCCTAATAGTCCCCCTGAAGTCTGAAATGGCCCCCACAATTGTTAACGCCACCCCACGATCAACGTGAACCCAAAGCGTGGCGAGCACAGCGAGCCCGCGAGGGGCGGCGGTACGCGTCCTCCGACCTTTTCATACCCCCACTATTCACGTCGGCGTGGAGTTGAGAATAGAATAGTGTGGCGAGCGCAGCGAGCCACCGAGCCCGAAGCGTGGCGAGCGCAGCGAGCCCCGCGAGGGGACGCGTATGCCTGTGAAGGCCGCGAAGGGACGCGTTTACCTGTGAAGGTATCCGCGTCCCCTCGCGGGGCTCGCTGCGCTCGCCACACTATTCTATTCTCAACTCCACGCCGACGTGGGTAGTGGGGATATGAAAAGGTCGGAGGACGCGTACCCCCGCCCCTCGCGGGCTCGCTGCGCTCGCCACGCTTCGGGTTCACATTGATCGTGGGGTGGCGTTAACAATTGTGGGGGCCATTTCAGACTTCAGGGGGACGATTTGGGCTCTGTGGCCCATTTAACATTGTTTCCTATGGGAAAATCGCGGGCATTGAGGCATTGAACAGTAAAATCGCGTCCAATCACACTTTTAACATTGTTCCCTATGGGAAATCGCGGGCATCGCGGGCACCCGTTTTTTAGTGCATTTGATGGCCGCGATGCCCGCGATGGGCGCCGTGCTAGGTAAAGAGTACCATATATATATATATATATATATATATATATATATATATATATAGCGGTGTGGCGGCCCGGCACTCACCCCTGATGTTCAGCTGCCCGGGTGCCTGTTCTGGTTGGTAGACAAACGGGGGTATAGAAAGAAACTGGCACTCCTGGGACTTGTGCAAAACTTTATGGGTGACATTCTATGGTTTGAGATAAATGCGCATGTTTTTTTAGCGCACCACATCGCCGCAATTCGCCCTTTTTCAAATCGCACTTTTCAGTCATAATTCGCATATTTAATGTGATGCGCATTGGAGGCTGAAAAGTGCAAAGAGGTGCGATTTGCGGCGAAGAGGTGCGATTTGCGGCGAAGTGGTGCGATTTTAAGTAACAAAAAAGTGTGAGTTCTTCCGCCGGTCATGTGCGAGTTTTGGACCAACCGGAGTGCGATTTACAAAACTGTCTCCGCATGACTAAGAACCCCCCAACCTATTGGCCCACCTGTGTCCCCTCCATTATGCATCACACCCCCTATATAAAGGGGCATTGGCGCCATTTCACTCTTTGATAGGAAGTAAGGAGCATGGAGAGGAGCAGTGGCAGTGTGAGTACAGGAAGAGGTGTTGGTGGCAGAGTGAGGAGTGGCAGAGGGAGCAGTGGCAGAGTGAGGAGTGGCAGAGGAAGCAGTGGCAGAGGGAGCAGTGGCAGAGGGAGCAGTGGCAGAGGGACCAGTGGCAGCAGCCAGACAAGTGGGAGAGCCAGCAGTGTGGCAGGCAGCATGGCCACAGCAAGGGCAGCCCCACACCAGGCCCTGGGCGTCCAGCCCCAGCAGGAGGAGGTGGAGGATCCGCTGGCATCCCCATCCTACAGCCAGGACCTTGACCATACCCCACACCAGCTGCAGGAGGGCCACATGTCAGAGGTGGAGGAAGATGGTGGTGAGGAGGAGGAAGACACTGGCATGGAGGAGGAGGGCTACATGGCTGGAGTTGAAAATGAGGAGGAGGAGGTGGAAGCTGGCCGCACAAAAAGTGGCCGAAAGGTCCGCTTTTCATATGAGGAAAATGCAGCACTTGTCCGGGCTATCCTGCCAGTGTTTGACCGTTTGCTTGGCAAATCTCACCACAAGACCACTGCACAGCGCAAAAGGGCTATGTGGAAGGACATCACCCAGGCGGTGAATGCTGTCAGTCAGCACAAGCGCCTGGTCCGCAATGTTAAAAAGAGATTTAACGACATCAAAAGGCAGTTGAAAAGTAAAATGGCCATGGAGTTGGAGGAGGCCACCAAGACTGGAGGAGGAAGCCCCACCACTGTGTGCTACAATTCATATGAGGTGAAGCTGAAGCGCATCATACCCCCTGAGGTCCTGCCTGGCATGCACGTGGCGGATTCCGATAGGCCGCAAACGCCATCCAGAGCTGGTAAGAGTGACCCCATGCAATCTTAAACATACATGCCAATGCATTATAACTGTAATGTTCACTTGTATTGTTATGCTAAGTAAAGTGCTGCTGTGGAACTACATAGCCCAGCAAGGTCATGCACAAGAAATTGCCTGCTACCACTTTTAAATTGCTCATAATGCTGGGCCTTGTAGTTCCACAACTGCTCATATTGATTAACACTGTAACATTCTTTCTAGCAGCCTAACATGCAGAGCCGGCCCTAGCCTAAATGACGCCCTAGGCAAGATTTTGGCTGGTGCCCCCTAGCACTGCCCCTAGTTCCGCCTCTGACCCTGCTCCCCTTTCCCAGCACCATCAACCTTAATCATAGCAGTCATCATTTTGGTGCTCCTACCTGCAATATTTGAAATAGAAACAGTGCACACATTCGGTGCGCAGCCCAAACAGGGGTGTGTTCTTGCTGGGAAGGGGCATGGCCACCCAATCGTACCCCCAATTTAAATTATGCCACACAGTAGTGCCACTTTATTCACATTATATCATGCAATGGTGTCCCTTATTCACGTTACATCGCACGGTAAAACCACTTTACCTTATGTACATTACTCCTCACATTATTCACATTATACCCTTAGAAAATATTGTATTTTAAGCACCTCCATGACCACACTGCAACCCAGCACAAAGCAGTGTGTGCTAGGCAGAGGAGAAGAGCTGCAGCTGCTGCTGTCACTTAAGGGGAGGGGGCTCGGGGCCCCTACTGGGCCCTTCCATCAGACTTTGGCCTGGGTAATTTGTACCCACTACTCCTTTCTCTCGGCACCCCTGATAATACCACACAGTAATTCCCCTTACACATGACACACATGATTAATGTCCTTATAACCATAATGCCCCTTACACATTATGCCAACCTTTATTAATGCCCTTCATACACATAATGACACACATAATGCCCCTTACACATATGTTGCACATTATTAATGCCCTTATACACATGACACACACAATGCCAGTTACACATACCGTAAGTCGCACATTATTAATGCATTTATACATGACACACATAATGCCTCTCACACATATGCCGAATACTATTGCACAACCAACCCACCCGCAGACAGCACTCGCACAGCCGCTAACACTGTGACCTCTGTCTCTGCTTGGATACAGATGTTTCCACATACGTCTTGCCTCAATAGGCCATGCAGCTCCTGGCCAGTTCTGCTAACGTTGGGTTCCTTTTTTGCTGAAAATTCATCTTATTTGCATTGTTATATTATGATATGTGGCATGAATATATTCTGTGTGCGACTGTGGCTGTACCTGCATACAGAATGCTATGTTACAGTGATTTCCATGAATACACTATTTTATATGCAGATACAGCCTCACTCACACACATAATACAGGCATGCTGCATATCATTTTAATCGGCAGAAGCTGCTGATGCCCCTAGGCATTCCAAATGCCCTAGGCAATTGCCTAGTTTGCCTATGCCTAAGGCCGGCTCTGCTAACATGTATGTGGCCAAAAACCCAGAGGTGTACTGGTGGTTTAGCTGCCATGCCTACATACCACAGATTATCCAATAGTTGTCATGTGTACAATAGTTTAATAATAATGTTAAAAAAAAATCTTTGGGTTTAAACAAAAAAAAAGGTGGTGAAGAAATAATGCAGTCCTTGTCCAAAGGGTATTGTCCATTATTGTCATTTCAATGCATGTTTGCAGAAAATGCTTAGCCATTGCAAGGTCCATAATGCCTGCCCATCTTTCCTTGCACAGATTGTCCATCCCGAAGTGCTGCGGCATCCAAGACAAGAAGGCCCGTTGCTGCAGAATCTGCGGAAGCAGGTTAATGATCCAAAAAACGCCATTACACATACAGTACACACACCCATATCACATGAACAATATCTCACACTACATTCATCTCCTGCTGCTACATTGCAACGGAAATGAATGTCATCTGAGCTAGGCATGTGAGATATTATTCATGTCAATGTTACATGCTGTATCGGGGTACATGTGTAAGTACATAACACCCCTAGGTATCTGCGTCCAGCATCTCTAGCCCTATGTAAAACAGTATAGACGACAGTGTGGCCTATATATGCATCAGTACTTACCTCTTCATCTGTATCCACAGGTGCTATACAACTAGGGTCCAACCAAACAGATTCTTCAATACTGGTCTTAGACGAAATGGACATCATTCTTGATCCGGTCAACACCTTTGTGGCAGAGGAAGAAATACAGACCTCGTCACAGAGTGATCTTCCCCCAAGTGGGGTGTCTCCCAACCCACCCCCACCCACCAACACACCCCATACAGCAGCTTCTGCTTCCCAAGTAGCTAACTCCTTGGTTAATTTCAAGGACAAACAGTTAGAATTCATGGCCTCCCAAAGCCTCCAAATAGGTAACATCCAGGGGTACATGCGTGACACCTTCCTTCAGTTACGCAAAATTGCACGTAGTGTACGGGTAGGTGTAGGCACTCATGTGCGCATTGCTAACAGCATTGACACCCGTTTTGCAGAACAAACTGCTGCTATAAGGGAACAGAATAGGCATATTGGCAGCCTGGCGCAAAGTATCACAGCACTAACCCAATCATGCACAGCGCAGACTAATGCCTTACTAGCTATGCAGGCCCAAATACAGCAGCTGGAAGGCAATGTGGGAGGTGGCGCAGCATCAACCCTCAGCAGTGTATCCAGCACCCCAATAAGTGGCTCCCCCACTTCCCCACCCCGTCGGAGTGTTAGGACCCGTGGTGGGCTTGGTGCAGGGTCTAGAAGTGGTGTAGGGCTGCCTGATGCTGGGAGAAGGTAGCTGCTATATATGTTTGTTAATTTTGTCAAATCCCAAACTTCTTGTGACATGCCCCCAGAGTAGTTATTTTTCACCTGCAAAAATGAAGATTGCGTATGATAAAGTAGACAGAAGTAAAAATGTCTAACCGCATACCATTGTGTTTGTGTCTTTTTATAAAACCAATTAATGTGTGAATTATAACATATTGTAATGGTATATGACAATGGGATTGCACTAAAGTAGTGTGGGGTAACTCCATGGCTGGCAAAGGTTGTGGATCTACATATTCCAGCAGGCTCTGACACTCATGGTTTGGACTGTAATGGTTGTAGTGTGTCAGGGCATGCTGGCACATGTAGTTCCACAACACCAGTGAGCCATGTTTGACTGCAAACTTCATTCATACATATATCAAATGTACTTACAAGCTAGATACCAGCAAGGGATAGGTCATCACCACCATGTTCATCCGTTGGGCACTGTGTATTAGGCTAAATGTTGGTGGAAACAGATGGTATTGGTCAATAATTTGTTTATGACTACACTTACAGCACAGGTACATTTTGGAGTACAGGGCACATGTGCTTACCTGAAAAGTAACGGCTGATGATTTATGTGCGCCACAACTTCTTTAAAGCAAGTAACACTTGAGTAAAATGCTTAGAGAAAGTGGCCTGTGATACCCCCAAGGCCCATGAGGTCACAGACTGAGTGGAGCCTGTGGCCAAATAGTAGAGGGCACACATTAATTTGTGCTGGCCAGACACTGCATAGTTGGCTCCCCCAAAAGGGTCCAAATCATCTCTCACCTGCTCATATAAGTCCAACAGGTTAATGCGGTTCAGCCTAAACATCCCCACAACCTGTTGATCCGAGAGGGAGTCCAGGTACAGGCGAGCACGATACATACGTGGGGTACGCAGTAGTCGGGGGGCTACCAGGATCTGTTGCGCAGCTTCCTCCCTCCTGCGCAGATCCTCCAAATGGCCCACATCACAGATAAGCAACTCCAAAACACTCTGCAAAATATCCTTGTCTGAAACCCTCACAGGTGTCCTTAATGATGTTGGGGTTTATGTAGGGGTGTTTGGGAGTGAAAATGAGGGCACCTGTGCTGAAATTAACCATGTGTGCACTTGACCAAAATGAGTTCTGGGCCAATTCGCCAAACAGAACCTGGTCTGAAATAAGTGCGATAATTAGACACCTAAAAAGTGCGATTTGCGAAAACGCATTGCATTAAATAAGCGAATTGTATATTTTTCTGTACGAAAACATCTGAATGCGATAAAAATGCGAATTAATCTCGCACTTTTGGTCCGCATGCCTTTACGCACATAATATGCGATTTCAGTCCCTTAGCGCATCCCATTAAATTGGCGATTTGACGGGAAAATGCGATATCGCCATTTTGTTGTCTAATTAACGCCAAAAAACGCAAATCGCGTCCCATAGAATGTCACCCTATGTTTCAAAAGTGCATGGTACAAAAACCAACGTTTCGGGGCAGATGCCCCTTTATCAAGGTGTGATAAAGGGGCATCTGCCCCGAAACGTTGGTTTTTGTACCATGCACTTTTGAAACATAAAGTTTTGCACAAGTCCCAGGAGTGCCAGTTTCTTTCTATACCCCCGTTTATATATATATATATATATATATATATATATATATATATATATATATATATATATATAAATTCAGCATGATTTACTAACAATTGAAGCCACCTGTTTCCTGTGCCACAGTAAAGAAACCTATTTGGAAGACAAAAATATTCAACATATGTTGTGTAAGCAAATAAATCTATTCATAGGTCCTGTCAAACTGCAGCCAATATGTGAGGTTTCCTCAGACATGTCTATAGCATAGAGAATATTGTAAACTGCTGTAGTGTTGTCAGGAGCCATGAGTGACAGATTTACTGCTGGTGGCTTCTCAGCATGAGATGTTGGTGACATTGATGGAGAATGATGAATGACTGTGACATCTCTCCACCCAGCCCACTTATCCATGTGCATCACAGAAGGACATGCAGGTTAGGGCCGGCAAGTCTGACAATCCCTTCAGGTTGTGTTAAAACAAAGCATTTGACTCCAGCAGTGCTCCAGGTAGAAAATTTGTGGCCATTAATGGGTTGCTAATGTGAAAATAATTTTGTATCTCTACTGAGAATAGTCGGAGAGAAGACAGGCTATAGAACTGATAATGACTTTAACAAAGATTGAAAGGCTGCTCCTCAGGAAATGTAAAAATTTGGACCTTGTGTTGATAGGAGTTGACAGGAACCCACAGACATTTCCCTCCTGTTCTTTTCTCTCTTCCTCATTACAGTCATTCTTCCTGACATCAGTCTTTACTTTGCAGGTAATTTGTGTTGCAAAACCAAGTGTCTTATTCTAAGTATAAATGCAAGCATGTAATGGGAGGTGAAGGGATTAGTGAAATATCCCAATACCAATAGCCCTCTCACTGGGCAAATAACAGATTGGCATTGACAGATCACATTGTCAAACACTATGTCATAGTAAGAACTGTACAGCAGGTTGTAGAATCAATATAAGCAAGAATATATATACAATACAGTATATGTATGTGTGGGTATATATAATATTGTATAACTGCAAGTTAGCGGTACTCCACTCCAAGGGGATCCAGGTAATAACGGATAAATGGCAGTACCGGAGGCTTCGGCCTCCTCTAGCATCCTCAAAAACGGCCTGCTATTAGGGGGTGGCCATTTTTTGAGGGTCATTTTCATTAACAAGCCTGCATGGAGGAGAGCCGCCCAGAACCGCAGACAAGAGACAAGATCTGAGGGTCCCGCCTACGGCAGCGGCGGCGAGCAGAGGGGTAAGTAGTGGGGTTGGGGACAGGCTTTATTTTAAGGGGAGGGGGTGTCCGAAATTTCCAGCAGGGGGGCGCCCAAAACATAGTTACGCCACTGCCCTTAATACATACAAAAAGAACACAGGAAAAAGTAGCGCTAGTTTTCAATGATTGAATTAACTTTAAAAAAAAATAGGTTTTACTGGTAAATATAAGCAACAACACAATAAAACATGCACACTGAAATAAAACAAGGACTCTTTTTTGTACTGTAAGTGCACATTACCATAAACTTTCACCGCTAGACCCAATTGGTCCAGATGGTGGAGGTCCTCACTATTAATGACGACACCTCAATATTAGCCATTTGAGGGACATACAGTCACTAGGTCATCATGCATTGGAGGTCGACATGAATGAAGGTCGACATGATGTTAAGTCTACAGGAACATTAGGTCAACACAGCATTAGGTCAACATGGACAAGGTCAACAGTCAAAAGGTCGACATGGGGTTTTCACTTGAGACAACATGTCCCGACAGGTGGTATTTCATTCCCTACCATCCACTAGGGCAGTGGTTCCCAACCTTTTCTCTCTCCCGTACCCCTTGATTAGGCTTTTCATTGATGAGTACCCTCTCAATTTGAAATATAGACAGTATTTACGAGTGGAGTGGAAGTGAGCGGTATGCGTATCCTTATGCAAGTCCTTATATTAACGAGTAGCGGAGGAGTAGTATGCGGCCAGGAATTGTGCCCTTCCGTGTCTGGCTGCTGGTTGTGTAGTGATTCCCACTAACACATGTAGGATTAATGCCGCTGCTTCCTCCACCTGTGTCAGTGCAAGGTAGATGATTGTTGATGTCTGAGGGCAGCATGGGAAGCTACCAGTGAATTGCTGGTCAGGCAAAAGCAGAAGAAGATGCTAATGATGCTGAAGACAGAACCGTAAGTGACACAACATGGTTCTTCTCCATGGCATTGGGTCTTCTTCTGCCATTGAAAGACTTTTTCATTTTCCGCCATTACCAATATTATTTTCAAGTACCCCCAACTGGTCTGCAGAGTACCCCCAGGGGTACTAGTACCCCAGGTTGGGAACCACTGCACTAGGGCTTGGTGGGAGAATAAATTAGTGTGCGAGCCATGTGAAGGGACTGTGTCGACATTCGGGATAAAAAAGTAAAAATGTCGACCTTTTGACTTTCGACCTTGCCCATGTCGACCTAATGCTGTTGTCGACCTACTGACCCTATCGACATAACCCCATGTCGGCCTTCAGACATGTCGACATTGATGTGTGTCGTCCTTCAGTGGTCGACCGAATGCATGTTGACCTTCCTCTTGTCGACCCTACAACCCATACCCATTGGAGGGGAAATTCTAAATTGTGTACCAGCTGATCCTGATGTTATGTGTTATCTCTAGGATTTGTGTCAGATAGATAATAAGAATTAGATAATAAGATAATAAGAAAAGCTGCTGGAGGAGTAGGATCTGTGGCAGGGTCCCAGTGGATCCAATATTAATTCCTCTCTAGTTTGCAGTGTTTATAAGAAATGACCAACCACAGCATGCTTTGTGCAGGCTCCTTCCAGCGAAGCGGGTCCCGCTGAACGGGACTAGCTGTACCGCAATTTGTCCCACCCTTAGGATAATTATTAAAATATACCCCTAATCCGCCTGTCCCACTAGGCAAAAGCATAAATAGTGCAACCTTCTGTACACTTTTTCTCTATATCCTGTCAAAAAATGCAGGTTCTCTCTTTTTACTGATGTCTGTAATTTGCATGTGCAGATCAGCAGAAACATGTTGCCTGTATCATGTCATATCTACTGCACAGATCTCTGGAAACATGTCACTTTCGCTATACAGGTTGAGTATCCCTTATTGAATATGCTCGGGACCGGTGGCGGTTCTTACCTATGGGCTGCACTCCCCCCCCCCCCCCAGGTAAAATCCGCCACTGTCTCTGCTTAAATTGAAGCCAGATGCAGTCTGTGAGACTTCTCTGGCTTCAATGTGACTGGCGGTGACTTCCTATTGGAAGTCCGACCTGCCAGTCACTCAAGGCAGTCCCATTGGGAGGTGACAAAGAACCACAGTGAAAATCCAGACCCTAATTGTCTTTTCACTTATGAGAGGAGAAGCAGCGCAGTGATCTATATATTTTTCTTTGTATATCTCGTTTTTATAGCATTTGTAGTTGCTATTTTATAGATCTTTGCAGCAGCTTTGAAGTGAAGCGCCGGTTGGTTTACTACTTCTTTTTGTTGAGGTGTTCCCTATAGTATGTATGAAGTAGTTATTGCGCATGCACTGGCCCCATGCAGGGGACCAGAAGGACGGTGCGGGCAGCGCGGCGGGTTCAGCGGCAGCGGCAGAGGGGGGTAGGCCCACATTGCGGCAGCCCCCTTCTACAAAATGATAAGAACCGCTACTACTCGGGACCAGAAGAATTTGGGAAAATGGATGAATCCATATTTTTGAATATTTATATATTTGCATTTATGTTGTATAAACACATCAAACACATGAAATACATACACTTTTTTATGTGGGCTTGAAACAAGGTTTTAAAATATGAAACAAAGTTTGTGTACAATCTCAGACACTGAATTTGAATGCCAAGCAATTGTGTCCTTGCACATATTTAGTGCCAGTTACATATTATTTCCCCAGTAGTGCCAGTTACAGATGTAGCTAGTAGGGTTTTAGCAAAAAATAAAATAAAAAAAGTACATTTTGGAGACTATGGTATTCTGAATAATTTGTATAAAGGATATATTTGGATAAGAGATACTCTGTATTTTTAGTTATACCTGTAGCGTCAATGGCGAGGTAAGCATATTGAATGATGGTATTGATTATGCTTACTGTGGTATTGTTCTGTCTCACCACATGCTTACCTACAGTGATTGGCTGTCACCACTTGGATTGGATGACAGCTCCAGCCATCCATCACTTTACATTCTGACAGTCACTCACTGTCTGGCAACAGACTGGGAAGCAGGTACAGAATACTAATTTCTCCTTCTGTTTGTGTGCAATTCACAATCAGAGTGACTGGGTAGCATTCTCTACCTGCATCAAAAAGAGCTCATGAGAAAAATGTCCCCAGCTCTTCTTAAAGACCACTAGAATTGTTGGAAACTGGAAAACTGGCTCTGAAGGTGTGCAATGTGACACACCATTGTAGGCACGGGCATCGCAACCCAGCCATTCAATTGATTAAAATAATTATAACTTACCCTCCTGTCATCTCTCCACATGCTTACTCTGGTTGATGAATATATCCCGCCATCGCCCAATCAGCATGCCGATAGCATACACTGTCTGAGTGCAGGCTGGGAGGCAGGTACAGAATGCTGCACTTTGATTGGTAGATAGCTCTAGCTATACACCATTGGGCATGATGACAGCCATTTACTGTCTGGCTGCAGGCTGGGAGGCAGGTACAGAATGCTGCCTGGCTATTCAGTTTAATTCACGATCAGAGCAGCTGAGCAACATTCTCTACCTGTCTCCCAAGAAGCTCTAGATGCAACTTGGGGGCAAATGCCCCGGGCAAGTTCTTTAGCACTTCCTTACTCAGTTTTCTTTCTGAACCCACTTCTCACTTCTGTTCTTTTTCTCTCTTAAGATCTTGTCATTGCTAGCCTTGCAGCTTTGCAGCACTGATCATGGGTTTGATTCACTTATCCACATATTTCTGTTCAACAGTTACCAAATTTCCTGCAGAATATACAGATAAAGCCGCCATCCTCTATTCTTCTGGTGAGCTAGAGCGACCAATTACGGCGTGCTGTTTGCCGAGACGGGGACGCCTTTCACTTGCGCATCCATTGCCGAGAATGTGGCGCATGAGAGCGGTATAGATGACGGCAGCTCCATCTGTACTGCTGCACCTGTATAATTCTCACATGAACCCTTGTGCTCATATATGTGTGTATAATTCTGGTTCTAACACTAGCCAGTGCCTTCCCAACTATTTAGCTCACTGTACATCCCTGATATAAAGACAGTGTTTTTCATCTACACAAACATCCGAGTTGCACAATGTATTCATCCTAGTGGTGTTCATACAGAATTGCAGTACATGCACATGTATTACAAATGTGTTGGTCACAATTAGATGGTTACAGGGGGTTGGCATATCAGACGCATATGTGACGTAGCATGAGCGTGTTATTGGAGTGGCATGGTGTGTTGCTGATAATGGCTGTGTACAGAGATGCTGAATCACATTGAGCGATGTTCTGTATGTAGCAGGAAAAGATGCAATGAAGGTTGCAACTCACAATTGAGCCTGAAGAAGAGGAATCCAGACCCCATAAACAGCCCTTGTCTCCATTTGGACAACGTCCGGAAATGTTTTGGGCTAGTTTTCCATCCCAAACTGCTCCTAGTGTGTGGCATTTCAACAGTGGCATAGTAGTGACTTGACTGTGGATTAATATTTGAAATTACAATAGAAGCAACGTGTGTGGCACTCAGAAAATGGCATAAGAGTAGCAAAGAGCTCATTTTAAACATAGATACACCAGAAAAAATATAGTGCAAAATAGAATTTTCTTTAGGCCTTCCCTCCAAATCTTATGTTGTAAATAAAAATGGTAATGGTTCCACAAATCAAGCACTTCAGCAACAGCGAATACCACATTTGTGGCTGAAGTGCTTGTTAGTGTGGGAACCCACAAAATAACACATTCTGTATGGACTTTAGAATGTATAAGGCTATTTGGTTTTAATTAACAAATCTATTGTATTCATTTAGTTATGTATTAATGCATTTATGCTAATGTTCATCACATTGACAAATATCAATGTCAGAAGCAGGGCCCTCCCCCTTCATGTGCTTTTCTTACTTTTACTGAAAACATCTTCGATGGCACCAAATCCCACAGGTTTTCAGCCACCCTGTTATTTTTTTCAATATCATTTGCTGATGCAGTTATATTTATGCAGCTACATTTATGCAGATTTATTTATGCAGCTATATTCTTCAACTATAAGTCACAGTTCAGACTGGAGAGTCTGAATTGAGCTCATGGACTGTGAAGTAATTACACGGACTCTGTGTGTGTGTGTGTGTGTGTGTGTGTGTGTGTGTGTGTGTGTGTGTGTGTGTGTGTGTGTGCGCGCTTGTTTTGTAACTAAGAATATCTGAGGGTTTAGATTATTAAAATGTTGATTTATTTTTATTATTTTACATTGATGTATATGGCAATATAAATTTTAACTTTTTTAAACAAATTTAAATTGTACATATTTCATCACTCTACAAATAACCACTTTGTTCCTTATTTTCTCTATATGCTATTAGTAGGTAACAGGAACAACAGGTGTAGCTGCAACTATAAATAGCTATTGATGCGATTGGTATACTGTTGCACCTGTCACACTTCTAAATATTATTATACAAAACTTTAATTGCACAGACTGAACAGAGTAACAACAATCCATCCTGTATTTCAAATGTCCAGTAACAACCTTTCATTCTGAATTCTGAAACTTATTATATAACATCTAAATAGGAAATGGCCTGTCAGCATGCAAGAGACAGCTTAACTGTAATGTAAAGTCACAACTTATTGTCAGTCTGTTCCTGGCCATCTCCCAATGATTGACAGGCGGTGTTGCCTCACTTGCCTGTCAGACTTGAGTAATGGGCTAGGAAAGCCATCCTATTTTATTCATACATATTCTTTCTGTACACCCAAAGTCTGGAGGCATACCACACACAAGGGAGGTCATTCTAGTTGATTCGCTCCCCTGCGCGTTTGCACAGAGGAGCAATGTTTTATTTCTACGCATGCGTAGAACCATTTATGCGCATGTGCAGGCTCTGTATATATATATATATATATATATATATATATATATCTTGCAGAGTCTGGCACTCTCACGGTCTTAGCAGCAATGAAGACACAACACAGCAATGTGTTGTGTCTTCATTGCTGCTAAGACCATGAGAGTGCCAGACTCTGCTAGCTATTTACTTTTTCTCCGGCGGCACCCCGGTCGCTTTACCACCCAGATTACACTGAGTGCCTGCCCTCTGCACGCTATATATATATATATATATATATATATATATATATATATATATATATATATATATATATATATATATATATATATATATATATATATATTAGAGATGTGCGGCGGACACTTTTTCGGGTTTTGGTTTTGGCTCTGGATCTCCCTTCGTGTTTTGGATCTGGATTGGTTTTGGCAAAACCACCCATGTGGGTTTTGGTTTTGGTTTTGGATAACAGAATTTGGGCCTTTTTTTTGCCCCTATAGTATTATTAGCCTCAATAACATTAGTTTCCACTCATTTCTAGTCAATTTTGATCACTTCACAGCTTACAAAATTGTTTTCATTTACTGTAGTTGGGCCAAAAGGGTCTACCGAGGTAGCTGGATGACTAAGCTAAGCGACAGCAGTGGGCATCACATACATGTGGACCTTACACTTCCAACCTGGCACATCTTGGAAGCAGAGCGGCACTGCAGGGGCAGACAGGGTGGCAGTTTAATAAACTATCCCAAAAAAAAGAGGTATCGGCCGTGTCATGACTGGTGGTAGCAGCTTCAGCACTTCTATCAGGTTGCTGATCTCCCACTATTTCCTCCTCCATCATCCTCCAAAAATCTGTTTTTATTTTATTTATTACTTTTATTTATTTTTCTTACTTTACACTGGACACAGCCTGTCACACTGGACACTGCCCCTGGACACAGCCCCTGGACACTGTCCCTGGACACTGGACACAGCCCGTCACCCTGGACACAGCCCCTGGACAATGGACACAGCCTCTGGACACCGCACTGGGACACAGCTCCTGTACACTGGACACAGCCGTCACACTGGACACTGCCCCTGGACACAGCCCCTGGACACTGGACACAGCTCCTGTACACAGCTCCTGTACACTGGACACAACCCCTGTACACAGCCCCTGTACACTGGACACAGCCCCTGTACACTGGATACAATCCCTGTACACAGCCCCTGTACACTGAACACAGCCCTTGTACACTAGACACAGCCCCTGTCACACTGGACACAGGCCCTGTCACACTGGACACAACCCCTGTACACAGCCCCTGTACACTGGACACTGCCCCTGGACACAGCTCCTGGACATTTGACACAGCTCCTGTACACAGCTCCTGTATACTGGACGCAACCCCTGTACACTGGACACAGCCCCTGTACACTGGACACAGCCCCTGTACACTGGACACAACCCCTGTACACTGGACACAACCCCTGTACACTGGACACAAACCCTGTACACTGACACAGACCCTGTCACACTGTACACAGGCCCTGTCACACTGGACACAAGCCCTGTCACACTGAACACAGCCCCTGTACAGCCCCTTGTACACTGGCCACTGCAGCCCCTGTACACTGGACTTGTGTACAGCAGCCCCTGCAGACCCTAATCGAGTGAGCAGCAGCAAAATAATATATTATTATTATTAGCACAGCACAGAGCACAACCACCCTCTTCCCTCTCCTATGCTGGAGTAAAGATGGCGGGGGGCGCGTGCGTCTTATATAGAATCCAGATCCCGCGAGAATCCGACAGCGCGATGATGACGTTTTGCCTCGTTTTCGGTCCGGAATTTAGGCGGGAACTCCCGAGCCGGCTCGGATCCAGACTTGGATCGCGATATTCGGATCTGTCGGATCCCGGAGATCCGGACCCGCTCATCTCTAATAAATATATATATATATATATATAAACATAGATGTGCCAGGGGAGGCGGAGCCACTGACTGTCCTGATTTCCTCAGGCCTGCCCAAAGCATGGCGGAGGTTTGTAGATGGAGCGCAAGAGTTGTGGCAGCCTTGACTGTGATAAGGAGGATAGGTGTTTTTGTGTAGTGTGCCATTGTTGGCAGCACCTCACTGTCTTCCATGCAGCCATCACTCCTCCTCCAGCTTCCCACATACTCCTTCTGGCATGTCCACTTCCCATCATTTGTACCAGCTCTGCCTTCTGCTTCACTGTGTCACCTATACCTACCTATAAATCTTACAAATTTGCCCATTATTAATTACCTCATTCACAGTCTCTCACACACACTCCCATAATCAATCTCTCACCACTATAATCTCCCCACCACTCCCTACTCTACCCTTATTTCTTCTGCCCCATTGCTTTCTACGCTCTCCTATTTCATTCTGATGCACCACTCCCTACTCCCCTCATTTCTTCTCCCCCACCAATTCCTACTCTCCCCTTGTTTTTTCTCCCCCACCACTCCCTACTCTTCCCTCATTTCTTCTCCCCCACCACTACCTAATCTCCCCTAATTTTATCTAACCCATCACTCCCTACCCCCCTAATTTTTTTTGCGCCACCGCTTCCTACTCTCCTCTCATTTCTTCTGCCCCACTGCTTTCTACGTTCCCCTATTTCATTCTGCACCACTACTCCCTACTCTTACTCCCTACTCTCCCCTCATTCACGCTGATCCTCTTTCCCCTTATCCCATGTCATTCTAAACTGTCATTAGGCCATCTCCCAGATCCTACCATTACTTATATCACATGTACTCTTGATTCAATGTTTATTTTTCTCATAGCTGCTGCTTCCCTCTCTCCCATAGAGCAAAGCCTCCCACCAGGGACGTGCAGTCAGGGGAGGCAGGGGAGGCAGAGCCTCACCTGTCATAACTGATTAAAAAAAAAATTCAAAGATGATATTTATAACAAAATAACACATATGCTGCCTGTTATAAATATCTTATTTGATTTTTTCTTTGATTAGTTCAGGTGGGACACTGTCGGGAGTTTGGGCGGCAGCGGGAGCTGTGCCTCCCGCTGACAATTGAAAACTGTCAGGCAGCTGGGGGCAGGGATAACCTGCAGGGAGAAAAGAGGCAAAGAAGCCCATTGAAATTGCATGGGGAAGCTGCATCTACTCCTCTGCCTCAATGACAGGGACGGATGCCGCTGTCACTGAGACAGATGTCATAGGACAGCGGCGCAGGCTGTCACTCACTGATAGCCTGTATCCGCTGTGCATGAGCTGCACAGTGTCAGTGTCTGCAGGCAGGGACAGCATCATCATGTAAGTGTTTAGTTAACACTACACTTACACAGACACTACTAAAAAAATGCATTCTGCCCCCCCCCCACACACACACACACACACACACACACACACACACGCGCGCACACAGTGATTTTTTATTTAATTTTCAATTTAACTAAGAGCCAGGCTTCGGCGCTGGCGGGAGTAGGGGCACCAGCGGTGCTGGCAGTAGGGGCAGCAGCGGCGCTGGGCTGGCGGGTGCAGGGACATCAGCAGCGGTGCTGACAGTGACAGGAGTAGCGGGCATGCGTGCGTTCCGCTGTAGAAACTACCGCCAGCGGGTGGCTGCAGTGGCGGGCAATCGGCGAAAGCGGAGGTGGTGCGTGTATTTCATCTGCGACCCAGGCTGCTGTTGCCCCCGCTCTTCCACCCCCAGCAGCCCGGCGCCGAACTCCAGAACTCCAGTCCTGTCCCACTACCTAGCTCCCCCCTCCTGCTGCCCGTGCTGTGGTCCCTGTCTGGAAACAGAGAGATATTGCTGGCTGGGCAATATTTGGCGGGGTCAGGAGGTAGCGTAGCAGCAGCGTGTACTTGATCTGTGCTCCGGCTGCTGCTGCCCACCGCAGCCCAGCGCTGAACTCCGCCGCTACCTAGCTCTCCCTCCTGCAGCCCGTCACTGATCCCTGTCGGTCAGGTGCAGGGGAGCTGTCAGTCCTCTTCCCCGCATGTGATGCGGGGAAGAGCCGAGGAGGAGGCGGCAGAGAGATATTGCCGGCTGCTGGCTGGGCAATTTTTGCCGGGGTCGGTCAGGTGGTAGCAGCAGCGTGTACTTGATCTGCGCTCCGGCTGCTGCTGCCCCCCCCCCCTGCAGCCAGGCGCTGAACTCCGCCGCTACCTATCTCTCCCTCCTGCAGCCCGTCACTGGTCACTGTCGGGTCAGGTGCAGGGGAGCTGTCAGTCCTCTTCCCCGCATTTGATGCGGGGAAGAGCCCAGGCAGGGAGAAATTGCTGTTCAATATAGACAGTAACAATAATCCTTGCACTACAAGTCCCAGCATGATTAGTTAGTTGCTGGGACTTGTAGTGCAAGGGTAACGGTAATTACTATTTATGTATTCGCCGCTATTGGGGCATAGAAGCAGTGGCGCTGGACTACAAATTTGAAATTTAAAGATGGCCGCCGGGAGCCAATCAGAGTGCGACATGTCTAGCTCCGCCCCCTCATATAGTTTTTAAGAGCCAGCGTGAGCCAGCAGGAGGCAGTCTGCCAGCAGCAGTGGAGCATAGAAGAGCTCCCGAAGAAAGAAGATTCAGGAGGTCAAACTAGACTGCTGCCCACCAGATGAAGATGCTGGAAGCCTTGGCAAGGTGGCAGCCATGCAAAAGAGCTTATTGGCTGCCGCCTGCCAGGTGAAGATGCCGGAAGCCCTGGCACGGCAGCAGCCATGCAAAAGAGCTTATTGGCTGCTGCCTGCCAGGTAAAGACGCCAGAAGCCCTGGCACAGCGGCGGCCACGCAAAAGAGCTTATTGGCTGCCGCCTGCCAGGTGAAGACGCCGGAAGCCCTGGCACAGCGGCGGCCACGCAAAAGAGCTTATTGGCTGCCGCCTGCCAGGTGAAGACGCTGGAAGCCCTGGCACAGCGGCGGCCACGCAAAAAAGGTTATTGGCTGCTGCCTGCCAGGTGAAGACGCCGGAAGCCCTGGCACGGCAGCAGCCACGCAAGAGCTCATTGGCTGCTGCCCGCCAGGTGAAAACTGCTGTGTTAATAAAATTTTACTTTACATGGTGTGGGTGTTTTTATTGGTGTATTGGTTCTGCTGTGGGACTACAAGTCCAAGCGGGCCCATTAATGCCCTGTATGCTGGGACTTGTGGTTCCCCAAGTCCCTGCATACAGGGGAAGGTTTGCTGTGATTTGTTGTTCCACAGCAGAACCCAATACCTTTACACTTATTTTATCAGCCCGGTGTCCACCTCCCTGGGACATCGGGGACAGCCCTGGGCTTCAGCCTGGGATGGGTGAAGCCTGGGGGTGGGGGACCCCTTTATTGGGACGGATGCCCCTGTCACTGAGACAGATGTCATAGGACAGCGGCGCAGGCTGTCACTCACTGATAGCCTGTATCCGCTGTGCATGAGCTGCACAGTGTCAGTGTCTGCAGGCAGGGACAGCATCATCATGTAAGTGTTTAGTTAACACTACACTTACACAGACACTACTAAAAAAATGCATTCTGCCCCCCCCCCCCCACACACACACACACACACACACACGCGCGCACACAGTGATTTTTTATTTAATTTTCAATTTAACTAAGAGCCAGGCTTCGGCGCTGGCGGGAGTAGGGGCACCAGCGGTGCTGGCAGTAGGGGCAGCAGCGGCGCTGGGCTGGCGGGTGCAGGGACATCAGCAGCGGTGCTGACAGTGACAGGAGTAGCGGGCATCCGTGCGTTCCGCTGTAGAAACTACCGCCAGCGGGTGGCTGCAGTGGCGGGCAATCGGCGAAAGCGGAGGTGGTGCGTGTATTTCATCTGTGACCCAGGCTGCTGCTGCCCCCGTTCTTCCACCCCCAGCAGCCCGGCGCCGAACTCCAGAACTCCAGTCCTGTCCCACTACCTAGCTCCCCCCTCCTGCTGCCCGTGCTGTGGTCCCTGTCTGGAAACAGAGAGATATTGCTGGCTGGGCAATATTTGGCGGGGTCAGGAGGTAGCGTAGCAGCAGCGTGTACTTGATCTGTGCTCCGGCTGCTGCTGCCCACCGCAGCCCAGCGCTGAACTCCGCCGCTACCTAGCTCTCCCTCCTGCAGCCCGTCACTGATCCCTGTCGGTCAGGTGCAGGGGAGCTGTCAGTCCTCTTCCCCGCATGTGATGCGGGGAAGAGCCGAGGAGGAGGCGGCAGAGAGATATTGCCGGCTGCTGGCTGGGCAATTTTTGCCGGGGTCGGTCAGGTGGTAGCAGCAGCGTGTACTTGATCTGCGCTCCGGCTGCTGCTGCCCCCCCCCCCCTGCAGCCAGGCGCTGAACTCCGCCGCTACCTATCTCTCCCTCCTGCAGCCCGTCACTGGTCACTGTCGGGTCAGGTGCAGGGGAGCTGTCAGTCCTCTTCCCCGCATTTGATGCGGGGAAGAGCCCAGGCAGGGAGAAATTGCTGTTCAATATAGACAGTAACAATAATCCTTGCACTACAAGTCCCAGCATGATTAGTTAGTTGCTGGGACTTGTAGTGCAAGGGTAAGGGTAATTACTATTTATGTATTCGCCGCTATTGGGGCATAGAAGCAGTGGCGCTGGACTACAAATTTGAAATTTAAAGATGGATGCCGGGAGCCAATCAGAGTGCGACATGTCTAGCTCCGCCCCCTCATATAGTTTTTAAGAGCCAGCGTGAGCCAGCAGGAGGCAGTCTGCCAGCAGCAGTGGAGCATAGAAGAGCTCCCGAAGAAAGAAGATTCAGGAGGTCAAACTAGACTGCTGCCCACCAGATGAAGATGCTGGAAGCCCTGGCAAGGTGGCAGCCATGCAAAAGAGCTTATTGGCTGCCGCCTGCCAGGTGAAGACGCCGGAAGCCCTGGCACGGCAGCAGCCATGCAAAAGAGCTTATTGGCTGCTGCCTGCCAGGTAAAGATGCCAGAAGCCCTGGCACAGCGGCGGCCATGCAAAAGAGCTTATTGGCTGCCGCCTGCCAGGTGAAGACGCCGGAAGCCCTGGCACAGCGGCGGCCACGCAAAAGAGCTTATTGGCTGCCGCCTGCCAGGTGAAGACGCTGGAAGCCCTGGCACAGCGGCGGCCACGCAAAAAAGGTTATTGGCTGCCGCCTGCCAGGTGAAGACGCCGGAAGCCCTGGCACGGCAGCAGCCACGCAAAAGAGCTCATTGGCTGCTGCCCGCCAGGTGAAAACTGCTGTGTTAATAAAATTTTACTTTACATGGTGTGGGTGTTTTTATTGGTGTATTGGTTCTGCTGTGGGACTACAAGTCCCAGCGGGTCCATTAATGCCCTGTATGCTGGGACTTGTGGTTCCCCAAGTCCCTGCATACAGGGGAAGGTTTGCTGTGATTTGTTGTTCCACAGCAGAACCCAATACCTTTACACTTATTTTATCAGCCCGGTGTCCACCGCCCTGGGACATCGGGGACAGCCCCGGGCTTCAGCCTGGGATGGGTGAAGCCTGGGGGTGGGGGACCCCTTTATTGGGGGGGTCCCCACTCCCCCAGGTACCCCGTCCAGGGCTGACCAGCCAGAATGATCATGCTATGGCTGGGGGACCTTGCATAAAAAGTGTCCCCCAGCTGTGGCATGACACTGCTGGCTGTTGGAGCCCGGTGTTGGTTACAAAATATGGGGGACCCCAATTTTTCCGTCCCCCGTATTTTGTGGGACCAGGACCGGTCTAAGAGCCTGGTGCTGGTTTCTTAAATATGGGGGAACCCCACCATTTTTTCTCCCCATATTTGAGGAACCAGGACTGGCTCAATGAGCCCGGGGCTGGTTATGCTTGGGAGGGGGGACACTATGTATTTTTTTTTTTTTTTTATTGTGCACAATTAATTTTCTAGACAGAACCATGCACAGATCTCACTGAACTGGCTTGACCTGGTCTATTTTGCGTGCGATATTTGGCATTGTTTACCAAAAGTCACACCATTTGCGATTTTGACAAGTTGTTGTCTAGAAGTACTTCTTTTCTGTAAATCCTGTGAAGATGCAGGGAAATGTACTGTATGTTATTGTCCAATTTCAATTAAATGGTTAACCTATCCGGTCTATACTGTATGCGTGTAAATCTGGCTCTGATACTAGCCAGTGCCTCACCAGTCACTGACCTCACCGCACGTCACTGCCTCCCACCATACCCATATAAATACCATATCTTCATTCTTTTTGTCTCCCATTGCATTCTACCTTTCACTATCCTCATCTACTCTCCCTTTCTGCCAATGCCCACCTAGTTGTGTCCCTACACACCAACACAATTACATGCCCTTTACAGCACTTCTGTTTTTCCAATTATTTTCACTAACTTACTTTTATCTAGGTATAGGGGGCTCCTCTCGTTTTGGATTTCACACTGGAGCAGGTCATTCGACCCCAACAGCAGCCTCAGCATGTGCCTTGGAGGGATGCACAGAGTTCCACACCAACAGACTCCCCCTGAGACCCTTTTCCTGGCATCACCCTCCACCCATCACCCAGTGAATCACCCTCTTCCTCTTCCCTGCGTGACTATCGCCCTCTTTCTCCTGTCATCCTTTGTCTCTCCGTCATGTAGACATTCCCTTTGAGGCCACTCCCCTTGTTGTGAGGACATGCCCGCTTTACCTTCAGCAGGATCGTATATCCCCCTCCCTCATTCCCCTGTCTTTCTACCCCCTCTTGTTATTTTGCTGTGGATCCACCACTGGTGTGTATGTGGATAGATAGATAGATAGATAGATAGATAGATAGATAGATAGATAGATAGATAGATAGATAGATAGATAGATAGATAGATAGATGATATACATCAGTGGCCACCATTTGAAAATCAGCCACTAAGCTCCTAGGTGAGATAGGTAACAAATGAACATTTGTTCCAACTGTTCTCCAATCTGTATGGGACTATTATTACCGTTTAATAACATGTTACATACTCCGCTGATAAGTTTTTCAAGTTGGGTACTTAATTGGGGTGCCGGATGGGTTCCCGACAGTCGGGATCCCGACAGTCATTATCCCGTACTGTCAAAACGCTGGCAGCCGGGTGACCGACGGCCACCCACTATTTTCCCTCGTGGGGGTCCACGACCCCCATAGAGGGAGAATAGAATAGGTGGCTCGTGTAGCGAGCCACCGTGCCCGCAGCGTGGCAAATGCAGCGAGCCCGCAAGGGGCTTTTTTGCACTCGCCATGCTGTCTGACTCCGGGCAGTCGGGATCCCAACGTCGGGATAATGACTGTCGGGATCCCGACTGTCGGAGTCCCATACCACACCCCTTAATTGACGGGCACCCCCTGGCCCTCGATAAAGAATATGCCTATTAGTCTCAGTATATGAGGTATTTTATCCCCCAAAAAGAGGGAAACAATTAGCTAAGAGCCTGTGAAAGTGATTGCATGCACTATAATTTGTGTGGCTGAGTCTGTATACCAAGCAAAGCAGAACTTGTATTGGAGAAAAGATGCCATTGCTACATTATAGTTCTTTGTGTACTAAGTCACACACAGTCACATTGCATTGCATCAAAGATTATTTTATATCTAAAGAGAAATAAAAAAAAATACACTATAAGATCCTTATGTGACATAATGTGCCAACAGGCAAAGGCGTAACTACCTTAGGTGCAAGGGATGAAGATGCTATGGGGCCCAGAGCTGAAGGGGGCCCATGTGTGTGAACATGGCTTTAGAATGCTCTGACGCTAATTTTATTTCTACAAAGGCTAAATAAAATCTTACTATTTGTGACAGCAGCTGTGTCTGCAATGGGTTTCATAAGAGGAATATTGGCTACTTAATTCCTTTTCCTGAAACTATTCAAATATTTCTTCATATATTTAATGATATAATAATTGTATTCTCACTGTTGCCAGTAGTGCACAGTGGGAGGGGGATCATAATACCTAATTCCTCCCTTATATCATCTATCATAGCTTGTTAACATATTTGGCTTTCACTATGAGACACATTTAACAATCACTGTATTCTATGCAGTCCCACTTCAGCCTTGACGAGCCTCTACACAGAATGTGCTACAGCCCTGACAGCTGTCTGTTCTCCATGTTGAATGGCTGCTAACAAGTATTACGTGAATGTACAAATGCCCACCCTGGGGCTGCATGCATTGAGGACACCGCTAAGTGGGGGATATGATAAATGTTTGCCTTAGGCCAGCAGATGTCAATAGGTGTGAGAAACGCACAGTAGGAGCATTTGAACTAATTACATTTAGTAACAATTCTGATCATCTTCTATTGTTTTCACATGGACGTACTGATTACACGAAAAATGACAAAGATGTGAAGATGTCAAACCTAAAATATCTGTGACACTTTAAATCAGATAGATAACATTATAAATCCCTTTACTTCTCCCTAAAATATGCTTAAGTTCTATGACAGTATTATGAATGGCAGTGAAAGTGGATAACACTGTATTCAACCATTATATTGAAAATATCATACCAACAAGAAAAAATGTGGTTAATGTTGCACTATTTCAAAGCACTATGGGGGCTACTGAGAGTTGAACGCTGATGTGCAAATGCGCGATATTATCGAATTATCATAAATAGCAATAGAAACAGTGAAAATATCTAATCACAATCCCCTCTCAATTTGACAGACAGGAAGCTGGCATTTGGGGGTGGTAACCTGCAGTTTTGAAGTAGTGTCAGAAGAAAACGCAGGCATGCCTAGGCATTTTAAGGGAGGGTCTGTGACAACAGCGCTGTCCTCTATCAGTCTGTCTCTGTCGCAGAGTTGTGGAAGGGTCAGAGTTGCTCACATTTGCACAGACCGGGAATATCATTCAATGGTGAGTGAATCATGTATGGATGTGCGGCAGAATACCAGATTGAGAAATTTTCACAATTCACCATCAGATTTACACAGGGCGGGGTTTTACTCTGTTTAGGTGCTAGTTTACCGCTCACAGTCATCTGAAAATTTGCATATGAGCAATCAGGTCCAATCTGTTCGATTACTTTTCTATCAAATGTCTATAATTTTATATGCAAAAGGATACTTGTGTAGTTTCACGGCAGCAGTTACATAGTCAGCGTAGCATCCCTGTCAGAATCAGTGTAGTGTTCCCACAGCCAGCGTAGTCAGCGTCCCTGTCAGAATCTGCGTAGTGTTCCCTCTGCCGCTTAAGTAGTTAGCGTAGTCAATAGAGTGTGTTCCCGTAGTGTTCTCGTGGCCAGCATAGTCAGCGTCCCTGTCAGAATCAGCATACCGCAGCATGGCTAGCAGAAGCTAGCCAGAGCTTGTGTAGTTAGTGTAGTCAGTCAGCGTTACGCAGTTAGCATAGTCAGCATTCTGTCTCCACTAATTACATTGTGTCCGTTATGGTTGCCGAAGCATTAAACAATCTTTAACCTGCCACAGACGGAGGAGTCGGTGGAGTTTTTACAACGCCACCACTTGCTGCCAAAGACACAGACCTGTGTCAACGGGCATTCTATGAGGCTTAATATAAAGGAGCGGATGTGGCGCTGCCACATCAGAAGCTGTGACAAGTACGTTAGTCTCTGGTTTCGCGGATGTCACCTGACATTATGGGGGAAATTTACTAAAGGAAATTTGTAAAAAATAGGTGTATTTGTATCCAGAAATACACTTATTTTTGACATTTACTATCCCGAAAATACGGCAATTCGTATTCGTATTGATAGCACATCAATACAAATACAAATTGCCATATTTTCGGGATAGTAAATGTCAAAAAATAAGTGTATTTCTGGATACAAATACACCTATTTTTTTACAAATTTCCTTTAGTAAATTTCCCCCTATGACCCCACGCTTCATATTTTCTTGGGCAGAGCAGCTAACAAGCATTATATTTTGTGAGCGCCACCTCATAATTTCCAAAAAAAGGTGAATGCTTCGTAACACCTGTGGCCGGGTACCACTATATACTCTGACTGTTGGCGCGCATATAACACTCAACAACTTGAGCAAATATGTTGTATTTTATGTGTATGTTACGGTGGCTGGTTGCTGGGTAACTTCATTCTGAGTCTTGGCGCTGTGTGTGTCCCGGCCACGGTGGCCAGCGTGTCTCTGTTCACTTGGTTGTTTGCTTATTTATGAGTGTGTTTCTGTTTTTTTCATATCCTGAAGACAGTGTTAATAAATACAGAAATGTTGAAGAAGTAATAGAAGTTTTTGAAAAACAGCAATGTGAGTGCCACTTTCATTCATCCAGTCTATATATATATATATATATATATATATATATATAGACTGGATGAATAGTCGTGTCACTCCAGGGTACTTTGAAAAACAGTTTTATGTAGCAAAAGGCAGGTTTACATGACAATAGGTTGACATTTCGATACAATCGAGTATCTTTATCCAATCTTCATGTATCTGCCGTTTGTATGGCAGATACATGGGGCGAAATGTAATAGGGTGCGATTTTTGGACGAGTTCCAAACTCGCCAGAAATCGCACCTTTAAAAATCGCGTTTTTTTACGCTAAATCGCATATGTAATGAGATGCGAATTAGTGGCAAAAAATGCGATTTTTCCTATTACATGTGCGATTTTTAGAAAAATTGCGATTTTGGCCGATTTTGACCAAAAATCGCAAAAGTCTAAAAATCCCACCCTATTACATTTCGCCCATGAAGTCTGGATAAAGATACTTGAATGTATCAAAACGTCGACCTATTGTCATGTAAACCTGCCTTTTGCTACATAAAACTGTTTTTCAAAGTCCCCTTAAAGGACACGACTATTCTTCCAGTCTATCTATCTCCATTGTTGGCACCCGGGGCAGTTGCCACTAGATTTCTGAGTGCCGGTTCGCTTGTCCCTGTTTATATATATATTATGTTGCACTGTTTGTGTTATTGTTACAGGGGTTGCCTGGCAACCGCCCCACAGTCAGAGAGCACCGGAGGGCGTGCGTCGCAACAGTGGTGACGTCATCGAGTGCGCCGGAGGGCGCGCGTCGCAGGATGTGTGACGTCATCGGGTCCAGACGCAGGGACGGATGCACGATCCCCGGGCACGGAGGAGGGAAGTGATTTAGGTAAAATGTTTGTCTATTGTCTGTTGAGCCTGAGGACGAGCAATAAAGTGCTCGAAACGTTGCTACACATTCTTGACCTCCGTGTCATTTTTCCATTTATGCAAGTCCCGTGAGTGCCTCCAGTGTATAGCCCTATATCTTCCTGGGGGTATACCCAGATTGCGTTGTGCGCCTGGGCCGGTGTTTATTGTCGTTTGAGTGCTTGTCTATCCGAACTATATATATATATATATATATATATATATGTATGTATGGGACGGCACTCCACACCGGTGGTGCAATCAGATCCCTCCAAGGGACAAAGTAAATAATGCGGTGCTCTCCAAGTTGGGTAGCCAACAATGGTAGCCAGGTATATGCCAGGTATATGCTAGTATTTGTGTGCGGTGGCACTCAAACAGAAAATGCAGAAGCAGGTAGGTGTACCAACATTTTGGGACAGCGTTGCCCCTTTATCAAGGTGCTTGTGAAGGCATTCATATAAACAAAAAAGTTGTTGGGCGTTTCGGGTTATAAACCCCATCCTCAGCCCCAACCTACAGCAAGTATACACCACTCAATGAACCATCTTTATACTTACCACATAATTGCCTACTTCTGAAAACTAGTTTCAGGAAGATCATAGTTGGTAGTAGAATTTTGCACAGCGCCTCATTGAGGGGGTGTATCATGCTCCTCCCAAAGGGCGTGTCTAGTTCCATATATGGAGAGCTTGTGAAAAGTGATTGTGAACGTGGCACCTAGAAGTGTGGGTGTGTACTGCTACATCTGAGAGGAATCTTTTAAAATGACATATCCAAATGTAAGTGAGCCCCAAAGCAGTTAGTAAGAGATACTATACTTGCTAACGTGCTGGGAAATGGCATTGATGATTCAATGTAAATGTATCTGTCTCTCATTCCTTTTTCCCCCAAAAAATGTAACAGTGTAATGTGGGCTAGATGACATGAGGGAGATTGTAATAGACTAATGAGGGAGAGAAGGAGATTGCTGCTATTTCATAGAGTCTCCTGCAGAACGCAGGAGGGTAGGCAACTATGGCTTACCAGCTCCTGAAACTCCCGGGCCGCTGCATGTCGTGTCTGAGCAGAAGTGGTCACCAACCGCTTCCAGGAGAAGACACGGGGGGTTGCTTAGCAACCAAAGACCTGCGTTCTTCAACCTGGAGCACCAGGCGCAAGCTGCCGGAGGAAAGATAGATCACACTGCCACAGGCACCCAGACACCAGGAACTATCAACATCATACAATAACAAATACATACACATATTCTAATATGCATTAGTGATCGGGCTCCATCTGGTCAGCGGGTGTATAGTCCTTAGGGAACACTCGAAGGGTAAGCAGAGAGCACTACTAGGAAACACTCAACTAATATTCACCACTGCGATGGTCCTGTGAAACAAGCCCCATATACAAATGCGAACAAAGAAAGGTGGACACTAGTACACAAATATGCGCTTAAAAGAGCAGCAGGTGCAAAAACAGTAAAATGGTGTCCCCACACCAAAAAAATGACAATTTGCAAAGGGTTCTGTGTTCCTATGAAACACAGATGGTAACTGTTTTCTTCACTAGCGCTACAAGAGAGGAAAAGGACATTCCCTGGTATGTGAAGGGCGTCTCCTCTTCTCCGTTATTCAGATAGACTCGTGCAGTTATTATCACCACGTGAGGGATACAAGGAAGAAATACCATACGCCCCTGTTAGGGAGGGAACGGCTCCTCTTCTCCGTAACTGGATAGCAGCTGGGGATTCCTATATGTGCTAGGGATCTTTCCTAAATATGATGAACTCCAACACAACCAATTTCATAGGTGGAGATGGGAGAGAAGTAGGACATAGTGTAATACTGATAAAGGAAATTTATTTCACATATCACAACATAAAACACAGATATAAAGGCAGGTACTGGATAAAACAAGGGGTGTTTAAAAAGAGAGACCCCCGGAGTCAAGGTTGGTTACCGGAATAGATGGAGAACTGGGATGGATAACAGTTCTCATGTGCGCTTAGGTAAAACAGTTCCGGATACTGTCCCACAGAAGGCAATCAGGTCCGGCCACACAGTCTCCAGCAGCAGGGGTGCACAGGTCCAACGCGTTTCGACCCTGTTCCGGGGTCTTTATCAAGGATAAACATAAACAGTTTGATGGGAGTTTAAATAGCAGTCCAATAATGAGCTGGATAAGGAGGAGGTGCGTCTGTTGTAATGACGACTTCCGCCTAATCTCCAGCGAGTCCGTCAGTGAAAATGCTCCGTTTCCTGGTCTTTTACATTGATGATTCTATGTGAGCGCGGATATGCCTCACTTCCGTCGTTTTTGTCTCACGTAGCCGCCCCACTTCCGTAGCGGCGGGCGGTGGTAGCGCCATGGTCGCCATGGTGACGGAGCTTCATCTCCGTCTGTGGCTCTGGGATGTCCACATGTCGCGAGAAAGCCACCCTTTCGTAGTGGGTAGCGGCGGTGTTATTAGAGCAGATGGTGTTCAGGCTGAATCTGAAGTTTTAGAGTATATGAGGACAATATCAGCAATGTGCTTCAACGTTAAATTCCCCACTTCCGTCCAGAGCGCTCTGTGTAGATGCCCCACTTCCGGTATGGAGTTGGCTTCGGAAAACTGGAATTCCAGCATCCTGATTGTGATTGCTGGATATAGTGTTCTCCATTGTTTTGGATGGGTACATAGAATATAAAAGTAGTATATTTTAGTAAAAGCAAATAAGAACAACCACAATATTGAAAAGGGGAAACTCAAGGTGGGCAATTCTGACCATGATAGCTGGGTGGGATATCTTTCAAACCAACATTTAAGGTATAAAAACGGTATATTTAAGTACAGCAGAAAAAACATCTTAAAAGTATTTAAAAAGTGCAATATGTATAAAATTCATTTTTGCGAAGCAGCATCTAAAGGTAGATATACATTAATTTAAAATGTCTAAAAAAATGTCTAAAAACACCAAATGGGGGAGGGGGGAAAAGATATCATAGGAACCATTTAACTTCAAAATCATTGTTGAGTCCAAAGGGTTGCAGAGTGTTGTAGTTAAAAATACACTTCATTTCTTCCCTTGCCAGTTGTGCGGTTTTATTCTTTTTGCGTGCATCATCTGTCACTAATTTGATTCCTATGAATCTTACAATGTCTCCTGTGTTGGAGTTGTGCACATTTTTGAAATGGTGAGACAGATTGTGGGTCTCAAGGCCCTTTTTGATATTATTGAGATGTTCGTTTAATCTTACTTTCAAGGGTCTTGTGGTTCTGCCAATATAAAAGAGATTGCAGGAGCATTCAATTGCATATATCACGTTCTGTGTATTGCATGTAATGAAGCTGTCTATTTTGCAACATGTCCCGTTGATGAAAATTTCAGAGGTTTTGGATTGTCCTCCACTTTTCACTGCCCTGCAGCCTCTGCAGAGACCGCATCGATGGAAGCCTTTGGTTAAGATCCTCCCTTTAGGTTTAACTGAGGTAAAAAAGCTGCGTACCAATTTGTTTTTGATATTGGGTGCCTTTCTGTATATGACTTTCGGTACTTTGGGTAATAGATTGCCTATGACTGGGTCTTTTAATAGGATATTCCAGTTCTTTTTCATTGATTTCTCTATTTGTTTATGTTGTGCATTATAGCTAGTTATAAAGGCCCAGTTGAAGTCATCTTTTCTAATTTCAGATCTCACTTTAGGTTCTAAAAGGGATGCTCTTTCCAGTGTTTTTGTGGATTCTGCGGCTTCATCGATGAACTGAGCTTGATAGCCGCTTTCAATAAAGCGTTCTTTCATTTTAGCTGCCTGTTCTCCATAAGTGGAGACATTGGAACAGTTTCTTCTTAGGCGTTTGAATTGCCCGCCAGGAATGGCATTAAGCCAGTTGGCATGGTGGCAGCTATCCCTTTGGATGTAAGTTTGACAGTCTGTTGGTTTAGTGAAGGTTTTAGTTTCTAAAGTACCACCGATATTGGTTATTGTGATGTCCAGAAAATCTATGCTGGTTTGACTGATTGAAAAAGTTAGTTCAATGTTCCTGTCATTATTGTTCAGGTGTTCACAGAAGGCATCAAGGTTCTCCATGTTGCCCTTCCATACAAAAATGATATCGTCTATATATCTAGACCAAGACACCAGGTCCACCCCGAAGCCGTGCCCACACCAAACATGTTCTTCCTCCCATAGACCCATGAATATGTTGGCATAGCTCGGGGCGAACCTGGTGCCCATAGCGGTCCCCACCTTTTGGATGAAGAACTGGCTGTCAAACATGAAGTAATTGTTGTTCAGAATGAACTCAACACTTTCCACAATAAGGTTTTGTAATGGTTCACTGAGTTCACTTCTTTCTAAATATTTTGAAATAGCTTCAACGCCTTTATCATGATTAATGATTGAATAAAGGGATTTTACATCCGCGGTAACTAAATAAAATCCCTCCTCCCACTGGACCGTGGGTAGGAGGTTGAGAAGACTTCCCGTATCTTTCAAATGGGAACGGTTAGTAAGTACTAGCGGTTGCAGAAAGAAGTCAGTGAATTCGGACAGGTTTGCCGTTATTGAATTTATGCCCGATACTATAGGTCGGCCGGGGGGGTTACTCAGATTTTTATGAATTTTTGGTAATAAGTAAATCACCGGTGTGGTCGGTTCCTCAATATTAAGAAATTTAAATTCTTTTTCTGTTATTACCTCCAAATTTTTATATTTCAATAACATGGTAGTGAGTTTCTTTAGGATGTTCATGGTGGGATCATTTCTTAATTTACGATAAGTGACATCATCGTTAAGGTGTTTGATTACTTCGTTTATATACCATGATTTGTTAAGAACCACCACACCTCCGCCTTTGTCGGCTGGCTTTATTATAATCTCGTCGTTTTTTCCAAGATCTTTGAGTGCCTGTCTTTCTTTTTTAGTCAGGTTGTATTTGGTGTTTTTGGTGGAGATGTTCTTAATGTCTTCAATAATGAGTGAACTAAAAGTCTCAATAAAGTTGCCCTTTATATGGGCCGGAAAGAAGATTGATTTGGGTTTAAATCTCCCCCTCTCAATGTTCTCTCCTTCGTCTGGGACCGAGTCCCGAGTTAGAAAGAACTTTTTGATACAGAGTTTGCGTATATATTTATGGACATCAACAAAGCTCTCAAACTTGTTAAATAAAAAAAATTAAATAAATAAATAAAAAAAAAACGGTGTGGGGTCCCCCCCCCACAGCCGAAACCAGCACCAGGCTGAAGGAGCCGGGGTCGGTAATTAAAAATCAGGGAACCCGACAAACAAACCGACAGCCCGAAACCAAGCGGACACGGAGACGCACAGTGTTTGTTTACATCGTGCGTCTCCGCCTCCCGAATGCCGCTATTGGCCGCCTTGCGGCCTAGCGGCTCCTGATTGTCCGCTAGGCCGCAAGGCGGCCAATAGCGGCATTCGGGAGGCGGAGCCGCACGATGTAAACACCGTGCGGCTCTCTGTCCGGCTGGATTCGGGTGTCGGTTTGTTTTTTTGCAAAGACCCTTACCTGGACTACGTCGCGCTGGGACAGGTGAGTATGGTTTCCTTCCACAGCTTCCTCCATGGATTTCGTCGGACCCGGACACCGGACGCCATCGCCGACAGGGACGTCGACTTCAAGAAGGACGTCGACATGAAGAGGAACGCCGACACAGGACCGGAGGACATCAGGACCAGGGCTACCTACGGGAAGAAGTTAGGTAAGTATTAGTATGTGTGTAATGGGTGTATTAAAGTTTTATTTTAAAAGTGTGTCAGTGTGTTTTGTGCACTATTTTTTTAACTGTGGAACTACAAGTGCCAGCGGGCCCTTTAATGCCCAGCAGGCTGGGACTTGTGGTTCTCCAAGTCCCAGCTTGCTGGCACTTGTAGTGCCACAGTAAAAAACAATAGTTTTATCTATTTTTTACACCATTTATCAGCTCGATGCCCACCGCCCAGGGGCATCGAGGACAGCACCAGGCTTCAGCCTGGTCAGGTAAGTCCTGGAGGGGGGGACCCCTTCATTGGGGGGGTCCCCACTCCCCCAGGGCCCCTGGCCAGGCTGACTGGTCGGTAGGGAGAATGTTTTGGCCGCGGGACCTTATATTATAAGTGTCCCCCGGCTGTGACATTACCCTGCTGGCTGGTTTTGCCTGGGGCTGGTTCTTAAAATACGGGGGACCCCTAGTCATTTTGTCCCCCGTATTTTGGGAACCAGCCCCAGACCTGGAGCCTGGGGCTGGTTGTTAAAAATCGGGGAACCCCTATTTGTCGGGTTCCCTGATTTTTAATTAACGGCCCCGGCTCCTTCAGCCTGGTGCTGGTTTCGGCTGTGGGGGGGACCCCACGCCGTTTTTTTTTTTCATTTATTTATTTTTCTATTTTTTTTACACACTGCAGCCTGCACGGATCTGACTGATCCGTGCAGACTGCTAGAAATAATTCGTATTAGCGGCCGTATATACGGCCGCTAATACGGATGGCTACACCATCGGAGGGTTACAAAGCAGTCGTATCTGACTGCTTTGTAACTGACCCTCCGGAACACGAGTTTGCATACGACTTAAACAGTCGTATGCAACCGTAGGGAAAATACCAATACGAAAAACTAGGTTTTTCATATTGGTAAATTTCCCCCTTTGTTTCTGTGCAGGGTAAATACTGACTGCTTTATTTTTACACTGCAATATAGATCTCACTTTGAAGTAAAACACCACCCAAATCTAACTCTCTCTGCACAAGTAACATCTGCCCCACCTGCAATACACATGGTTTTGTCCATCTAAGAAGGATTTTGTCATAAAGGCCCTTATTCTGATCGGTGCGTACTTTCCTGAATTCTTTCGGTGCGGTCCGCACGCCACGCTGTGCGGTGGCGTACGGCTTACGTCCGTAGAAACGCCCACGTGTCCTCCGCATTCGGACGGACTCACTCTTTAAGAACAGGGCGTGTGTACGGACGACATATAAACCGTGCGTGTGCGGTGGAAACGTACAGATTATTGCACGGTCTTCCCGCACACGCACGGTCTTACCGCGTCAGAACGTACGGGAAGCTGTCCGTACGCCCAGAGGCGGAGTATTTACGCTCAATCCCACGCTATAATACACAAGTACCAAAAGTGATAATGTAGAGAGTTATAAAGAACTATCTAGCTCCTGTCATTTTAAAAACACAACCCGTGACATGGCAGTAAGGTTCTGATTGGCTGGCATTTCATCTCTCTCCACTTTATCACTTTTCAAGGCTTAGTACATCTGGCCCTTAATATTAGCGCTGGTTTGTTGAGATTAATGCCACAGATTGAAGCACCTTTGATATTAACTGAATATAAAAGTTAAAATAATAGTAAGGAATATACAGGGTAATATAAGAACAGCGTGTACATGAACCACATGCTCATCAGTATTTTAAGACTATACAAGGATATCATCCAAGTTTAAGACTATATATTTTTCATGGAAATATTATAAAAAAGGTAATTTATGAAAAACAGAAAAGTAACTGGAGCATTAGAAAGACAAAATGGTATGACGGGAAGGTATCAGAATCCTGGCGGTTGGGATACCGCCAGTCAGAATGCCGAAAGCGGCATCCCGACATAGGCCCTTATTCTGATCGGTGCGTACTTTCCCGAATTCTTTCGGTGTGGTCCGCACGCCACGCTGTGCGGTGGCGTACGGCTAACGTCCGTAGAAACGCCCACGTGTTCTCCGCATTCGGACGGACTCACTCTTTAAGAACAGGGCGTGTGTACGGACGACATACAAACCGTGCGTGTGCGGTGGAAATGTACAGATTCTGCACGGTCTTCCCGCACAAGCACGGTCTTACCGCGTCAGAACGTACGGGAAGCTGTCCGTACGCCCCGATGCCGAGTATTTACGCTCAATCCCACACTTTTTTACTGAGTACACACAGCGATCACATGACCCACTTAGGCAATTAAGCAACCTCCTGAAAAAGGGATTGTTATCAATTTCAATCAATTAAATGCTCATCTATACTGACCCACATTCCTACTACATTCATGACACACATTAACCCTTACAGCATGTGACCCTAACATACATCTATATACACTCTTTACATTTTTCTTATTTAAAAGATTTTAAACAAGTTACACATATACTTTTGCATGTTAGAAAAAAACACTGACAACTTTGAACTTTAAATAACTATTTATTAGAATACAAATGCCAACAAAAAGGGCCATAAATTAATCCTCCGCATCTATTAGGCGGTCCATTTCCGCCAGCATCAGGCACATCAGGCATCGCAGTCTTACGAGGGCCCCACGGCGACCCTCCTCTGCTTGGGCAGGCTCATCTGTGGAGGAAATACAAATAGAAAAATGACTATTGATATTCATGCATACATTTAACATAGTGAAACCTACATGTTAAACATGCACCGTGACAGGTGTGTGTGTATATGTATATATATATATATATATATATATATAGACACATATATAACTATACATATGAGACATACACCTATACATACATGCATACATACTACATGTAAAGCCTGATTTTGGCCCTTTACTCTGTCGAACACCTCACAGTCATACTGCTCCTTCTCAATCCAAACCCACCCATGACTAAGCTCTGACAAGCATGTCACGCGCTGCACCAATCACAATTCTGCAAACAAAGTTCAGTGTCTGTTATATGATGGAGCCTGGCAGGGGAGTTACACAACTCTCAGGAATGCTCAGTACATTTGTGCAATCAAGCATGGCTTGCCTGCTGATGGTCTGCTCCAGAAATCATTGTCATAATGCCAGTTAGGGGAAGCTGCAGCACTAACCCACTCCCATGCTCAAAAGCATTACTAAGACCAAATCAACACACAATTATGGTGAAAAACATACATGCAGACCGCAGGGGGTGGTTAGCTAGAGGAGGGCCCAGGGGCACTGACCACTTGTTACTCCAGTCTAAGCCACGCCTGTCCATACTCCATTTATGCCATACTGAATCTAGATTACAAAGATCAATCACCAGTAAACTCTACTCACCTATATGAGGCTACAGATTGTATGCAAGCAGCAGGGACATGTAACCCTTACATGAGCAACTCATCACTTTCTTCCAGGATACAGATTAACTACACAGGTTCAGTGGCACTTAAAATCGACCTGACAGCCATCCGCACAACCTGTGTCATTAATATGTGTCCAGGATGAAAGGGATGGTTTGGCCGCCCTATCTAACCCCAAAGTGTGTCTGTTGCTATCCAGTTTGTTTTATCACTTTATAGTATAGAAAAAAACAATTGAATCACCAGTGCTACATAGCAAATAGAAGATGACAAAAGGAATATCGAATCTTTATGTATACATACCACTTTCCTCCGCCTGCGCCACCTCACAGGCCTCCTCATCCTCCTCTTCTTGGTGGTCCTCCGCAGCTGGCACCACCTCCTCTTCAGCTGGTACCACCTCCTCCTCCACCAGCTCCTCCTCCTCAACCACCTCTGCAGCCTCCTCCTCCACAACCACCTCTGCAGCCTCCTCCTCCACAACCACCTCTGCAGCCTCCTCCTCCCCAATATATTCATCTGGCACCTCCTCCCGGCCCTGCTCCTCCTCGGCCTCCTCCCGGGCCTGTCTTTGGCGTTCACGTGCTGTAAAAAAAAAAAAAAGTTAAAGAGTGTTAATGAATGCACATGATTTTTACATGCATCTTTCCTTTAAAAAAAATACATATACCTACATTACAGCATGTCAAACAGGAAGTCACACATATATAGTGAATGATTTTTCTAATCATTAGCAGCCATGTACCCACATTAACTGAAATAATCTATTAAAAACATTCACTGGTTAATATGTAATATTTGCATTAAAACTCACATCTTGCGATCTGTAGCCTAAGGCGTTGCAGTAGCTCCGGTTGCCGCCGGCGCAGATCTGACCACCTTCGCTCCAATTGGGCCACGGACCTCCGCACCTGTGTGCGTGCGAAGATCCGTCTGCGGGCAGTACGATAGGCCTGGCGCTTTTGGGCATTTGTAATAAAGGGCCCTGCACGCCCTAGCCTGGTCTCCATGACAGACACCAGGACCCTTAGCTCAGCAGTACAGAATGGTGCTGCACGATGGGAGGTCGCCATTTTCCCAATGGGGCACCACAAGCAATCATGGACTGTCATTGGTTGGGAAGATTGTTATTTGGTATTAACTTTATTGTTCATTTTTACAGTTACAGCGTGTATGCGCCATAACAGACAGCTAACCCTTTGCATCACAAACCCACACGTGCTGTACCTTTGCATAGTTTAGCAGACCATTATATATAATCTATAACATTCACCAAACATGGCTATAAGCAACAGGTGAAATAGTCTGCATCACTAGCCACTTACACCTAACTCAACACGGTACTAAACAGCTATTTTATAATGAAAGCTATGCAGCAGACACATAGCAAATAGTGGCAGACCTTTTCCCAAAATTAGGCCATGCTGCCATGTGTACACTTACCTTCTACTGGCCCATACTACAGAGGTGGAATGAAAAGTAGCTAGCATCCAGCCTGAACTTGGAGTGCTTTCACATGTGATTTGGATGCTAGCACTGATTACTTGTGGCTAAGTGGTGGACTGGATTTACATCTGGAATGGGTAGTGTCAGTTGTACTACATACCAAACAAGTGCACAGTACAGATGTACAATCAAATATACATTTCATGTGTGACCTCAGTTTTATTTGGTCTTTGGTGTTGGAATCTGCATTTAGCTACTAAATCAGACTTACTCAGTTTGCCAGGTTTTTGAGAAAAATTTATCCACACCAAGGGGCGTCCCGTATGCGCCGCATGGTTGACGCTGACGTACGGAACGCGGACGTACGGAACGCAGGTTGCAGCTGATTAACGCCAATTACAGAAATAGTATTTAAAGTTGTCCTGGAAAGGCAAACAGTTGTTGCAAACATGGCTGGCTCAGAGTCAGAGGAAGAACAGGTGGTGCAGAATCTCTTGTCCCGCATGGATGCCAACACCACCTATGTCCCCCTCAACCCAGAGCAGCCAGATGGGCCATCAACATCAGGCCAATCAGCAGCTGGCCCATCCTCAGCATCAGCAGAATCATTGGGAACACAGCAGGTGGCTTCCCAACAGAGTAGCCAGCCCAGCACTTCAAGTACAGCAACCGGTGGCCGTGCCCGTGGCCGTGGCAGTGCCAGTGGCAGTGGCGGTGCCAGTGGCCGTGCCCGTGGCAGTGGCGGTGCCAGTGGCCGTGCCCGTGGCCGCAGTCGGGCAACAGAGGAACCAACCACAAGAAATATGGCATATGAACCGCAGGAGCTTGACATCCTGGTGACCCGGGCACGTGATTTGATAGAGTGCCCAGCGGTAAAGTTGACACACACAAGGAGATGGAAGATCTGGGAGGAGATAACGGTGGAGATTAATGCAGTGGCTCCACAAGTTCGTGAGGCGGAGCACGTTAAGAAGAGGCAAGTACATGTGTGTTACATTTGAGCAGTACAGTAATGTTTACATTCAATATTAGATGGAGTTGGTCAATGGGTGGTCACGTTGCTTGGAGGCACAGACATGTTTGCCATGACATTGAATTGATAGTTATTGGAGGGTGACTGTTGTTGTATCTTCTAAGGGTTGGTTTTAAAAATGAATATAATGTAAGTTTGGGGTCAGTAGGCACATGTTGTATTATGTATCAGATTGCAATGGGTGCTACAGCAAACATGAGGAGTTACATGTATTAATATGTACACTTTGATTGCAGGTGGCACGACTTCAAAGGAAACCTCAAGAAGAAATTGACCCAGCGGTGGGAACACAGCCACACCTCTGGGGCTGGCCCCATGCCTGGCAAGCTGCAGCTCACCCCCCTGGAAGAGATGGCACAGTGCTGCATTGCAGTGGAGGAGGTCCGGGGGGTGAGCACCATAGACAGCGAGTCCCCAGCGGAAGTGATGGCTTCTACGCTTGAAGGTAATTATTTGCCAGGCCATAAGTAGATGTTTAGAATTTGGCATGGAATGTGTGGTAATTGGTATTTTCTCGTTCAACAGCATCCCCACCGCTTGGTCAAGAATCTCTTGAGGAGGTTGTGGAGTCTGTGCCACCTGGCCCCAGTAGCAGGCCCGTGCAGCAGCAGCCGGAAATGTCCGCGGCTGAATTGTCCACGTGGGGGCGTGTGCTAGAAAGTATTGTGCAGCAGGGAGACTCGGCATCATAGCGGGTGCGTAGGGCCGAGGAGGTGCTGCAGGGTTTGACCACCAGCCAGCAGAGTATTGCTGCGAGCCTGCAGGCTATGAGTGCCAGCCAGCAATCTATTGCTGCTAGCCTGCAGGTGCTGGCTGATCAAGCCCTGCGGCAAAATGAACTCCTCCTCCGCCATAATGAACTTATGGTGGAGCTAGTTACCACCAATAGGGTCCTAATGTCACCTGCTTCTGGTGCATTACCACCATCATCACTCCCTGCTGCCAAAGGGGGAAGAACATCCACCCCCTCCCCAGCATCTGCTCCACGTGACCCACCATCTGACTGTGGCCGTGGGCGAGGCCGAAGAGCTGCTGCACGTGGCAAGGAGCCTGCCAGGGGCAAACGTGCCCGCAAATGAACTTGTGTCCCCATTAATCTCCACCGTTATGTCTTCCCAAATCTTCCATTGAGCTGTGTGTGTCAGCATCCTGTGTCAAAATCCGTGCCGAGGGTCACCACATTTGCCCGCGGTTCAAATGTCATGTTTGGTTCCCCTGTTGCCCTGTTTCGGCTAGCATTACTGTGTGCTGTACTTGAAGTGTTGGTGCTCTACTTTTGTTGTGAAGCCACCTGATGTGTTCCTAATGATTCTGCTGTGGCTATTTATTATATATTATTTACTTTTAGTCCTGTTATGGTACCATTTATTTTGTGATGGTTTTGACATTTTTTGCAAAGTTGCTTTAATAAATGTTATTTTGGCCCCACAAATGTCTGTATTAATTGATACATGCAGAAGTGACATGTCTATTAGTATTATTAATATTAAGTTGTGCCTCTATTTGGATATCATCCCAAACTGGATTATTGAATTCATGGTGACTTTTTATTATCACTACTGTGGAGAGCCTTTCCAGTGCTGCTTATCGATTAATATATTGTTCACTATTATATTACATAATACAAATACATAAATATCAAATACATGCAGTGAAATAAAAAAAAAGAAATAAAAAAAAAACTTACAAAACAGTACATCAAACTATTCCAGTTTATTTTATCGTTCAAACCTCCAAAGTGATGGTATCCAGTCTGAAGATTAATTTTGACTCCAATTCAAGCAATTTTTTAGCTCTATTGCCACCACGCATTGAATCACTAACGTGATCGATCATAAAATACTTAAAATAAGTTATAGAATGACCGATTGCTTTAAAATGGCATGCCACCGGCTGGTCCACATCCCTACCATCAATAGATAGGTTAATGGGCAACCTGTAGAGTGCGTAGTCTGCCCGATTTAGTACAATCCACACGGACGGACTATAACGTATAGAACATTTGAAGTCTTACATATCAAAACAAACCTGATATCAAACTTTTTGGAACAATGAGGGTGTTTGAACCTTTTTGCAGACAACTATGTGTTAACAGGTTGCGCGAAAAGCTGTAGCAGCCAGGAGGTTGAGTATATGTGTTTGGGGTCTAGGGATACCCATCCCAGTGATGCTCGCTTTCACAAGACGATCCCTGAGATTTGGGCCTCTCCTAAAAGCAGCCAAAGGTCAGAGAGAACTCAGTCCTGATTGTTCTGGATCAGTTTTAATAATTGGCAAAAAGGCTTTAGTTGCATTGAGAATTACTGGACTACTAACTGAAAATGCACTAGACCAGCGGTTCTCAATCTCAATCCTCAAGGACCCCACACAGTGCACATTTTCCAGGTCTCTACACAGAATCACAGGAGATTACCTCCACCTGTGATCTTTTATAATGTGTCAGTGAATAATGAGTGCACCTGTGCACCTGCTGGGTGACCTGGAAAACGTGCACTGTTGGGGGCCCTTGAGGACCAAGGTTGAGAACCACTGCACTAGACCACGGCAAAATTGAAGTAGGGTCCTTGACTTAGCTGTAAATAGCTGTGATCTAGGCATAAGTAAAACTTGATTTTTTTCTTTTTCCAGAAAAGACCAGTCGTATCCTCTGCATTCAGGTTTTTCAATGAATGTATTCAAACGGGACTCTACACATGATCTATCACTCATTATCCTAGAAATTCTCATCATTTGCAATAGAGGGAGACCACGTTTTAGGTCAGAGGGGTGATGACTAGAAGCCACCAAGAATGCACATCCTTGAAAAACGCGTTGGTACTAATCCTCCCAGCATCAATGCTAACAGCTACTGTACATAAATGGGTATTTGTTAAACTCCAAGATGTAGTATATTTAATGATGGAATCACCTGCATTAATCTCTGCAAGTAGTTCAGTAAGCAAATCAGGGCCACCTGTCCACAAGATGAACATGTAATCTATATAGTGATTTTGTGTATGTTTAATTTGACTATTTTTTTATCAATGTTTGTTGTCCTTGTGTCAGGTTGGGTATGAAATTCCAGCTGTCAAGATCCCTCTGGGTCAGAGGCGGAACTATCAGTGGCGCAGCAGGTGCATTGCATTGCAAATTTATTAGGGCCTGTTTTGGTGGGACAGGCTAGTGTTAGGTTGTGTGTGTGTGTGTGTGGGGGGGGGGGGGTATGCGGCCGAAAGGTCTCCAGTGTCTAGAATAGTCAATAGGTTGACAAGAAAAGGCCAACATTCAAAAGGCCGACAGATACAATAATTGAGGGTCCATGTCAACAGGTGTCAACATTGACACACAAAAAGTGTAAAAAAACTCATGTCGACCGTTTGGCTCTTAACCTTTTGACCATGTCGACCTACTGGTAGACACTGTAGATCCACCAATCCACAACCTGTGTGGGAAAGGGGGGTTCTTATTAGGATGCAGGGGGAAGGCTTAGGGTTAGGCTGCAGGAAAGGAGGGTTAGGCTTAGGCTGTGGACAGAGGTTAAGATGACTTTATTTAAGCGCCCCTGTTCAGAGCCAGATTTAGACCTCCCCAGGCCCTATGCAAGATACCAGCTTGGGGCCTCCTCCCTCAAATGATCCATAGCACTATATTGTTCCTGATTTATGCCCATTACATTATTTGTTGTTTAACCTCCGTATATTCAACTTTTTTAAAACTTAAAACATACCAGACATCACAAACATCAAAAAGGATTACATCTAATAACTATATTCAATAAGGCTCCTTCGTACTCAAGTTTTATATACAGAACTTCATCATATACTGTAGACTGTGTATACCTATGCAGTATTGCATTTAATTGTAACAATTAATGTGGACAGAGATGGGGAGGACATCAGATATTCAAGTTGTGATAGTGTATATTACCCAAATATAACATCGGAAGCGAAAACTATCTGTTTTCCTCTATTTTTCCAGATGTTTCTCTGTTAATTGGACTATCCTGTTAGACCTTAAATAAAAACACATTTTCTCCCCAAACCATACAGGTTCAATAAAACCTGTGTGCTTTCTGGGATTTTGTTTTGCCTGCCCACCACAAAAGTGTCCCTGGGAGTTCTTTACAATAATTTCCAGATGTGGAAATATTCTATAGTGATAAAAAAGCATTTCCTTATTGAAAAGTCACATTATACAATCTTATACAATTTAAAAGCTACAAATCTACTCGATAATCAATAATTTAGTAAAATGGCAGATCCATTCTGGATAAAAGAGTGTAAGCAGATGGGATCTACCTGTGCAATAATGGGAGATGCTCTTTGAATGTAATATTATGGTTCAAATTGTTCTTTAAAAAAACCTTACCAGGCTTTAATTGTGGAATTCCAATTTTAAATAAATATATATATATATATATATATATATATATATATATATAATGAATTAAACAAATCACAATACATCTAACTTGTTAAAGAAAACTTTCACTTTGACTTGACTTGTATTTATCATTATGAAAAATGACCCTCACTTTCCACTTGTCATTTTGTATTACTACAATATTTATATCCTTGTTCGCTAACAGTTTTCATACATTCTTTGGCCTCCTGGGAGAAGGTATTAACAAAACAATAACATCTGGAGGCTATTATTTCTCAGGTTGTATTGTGATTAGCCCATATGATAAGCCTGGCCAGTTGCTACTGATATTAGATCGTTACACGCTTTATCTCAGTCTACTTGAGCTGTCACTTCTGGTTAGTAGCCACTGCTAATTTGCCATTACAATTTCCAATATCTGCCAGGATTCCACATGGGAATGCCATCGCCTGTAAGGGCAGTTGCTGGTTTTTCTCTAGCTGAGAGGCAGGAGCTAGCAATAAATTAAGAGATTTATCAATTACTTCCAACAGTTTTTCTGACAGACTACTGGGGACTTACTTACATTTCAATTATACGGTGAAGTAAGCCATTGGTCAGAACCGTTTATATGTAGTGAAATAAGGAGGTACATGGGAAACTAGTAAGCCTTTAGATGTATCATTATATTTGTGAGCATTATAGCATACATTTTAGATTCTTAATGATAAACAATACAGTGACACCGTCAAGTGTGTAATGACAGTGTTGAAATAATTGCTAAATACTAGCACAGTTCTGTGATTTAAAATTTATATTCAGCAAACAATATGTAAGGGAGGCACAGAATGAATGGGAAGATCTTTGTGACAACTTTGTAACAGCCATCTGCCAGTGTTTTGGTGACAACAAAATGGATCAAATGTGCTTAACAATTTGCATTGTTTCAGCAGCTGCGACACTCAACATGCCATTAATTAATGTCTCACCATGCATTAGAACGACAATAACCTGCATAACAAAACCAAAATACCATAATAACATACATACAAACATATTTGTCCTTGCAATAAGAACAATGATATATATATATATATATATATATATATATAGACATTGTAGGGGCTCTGCACACACTAAATTAACTGATAATAAATTAATAAATAGTGGAGATTTGGTTCATGAATTGATCAATGCATTTAAGCCTGCAGCCCCCTTCACGGGACCCCACTTTTCTGCAGGTCCTAGTTCTATCGCTCAATATGGCTACAATACACATAGCTATCACATCAATGTTTGAATCCAGGCATGCTATCTGGTCTAAAGCTCACAGCAGACTGTGCTTTTATAGGTGAGCCTTTACCAACACACCTGTCACTAATCATCTAGGGAACTGGTTAACATAAGCTATGCATTATGGGTTAAAACAGGGTGCATGAGAGAATGTGACCACAATAAGACTAATTAAAAAATGTATCTAATAAACAATGTACACTAAACTTTGGCACTCACCTTTCTTCGTGTTGGGGTGCCCTATTGCTTGTGACCACATTATTTATACAGAAGTGGTAGGGGCTCTGCACTCACTACATTAACTGATAGCTTAAATGCATTAAATCAAACATTAATGTGATAGCTATGTGTATTGTAGCCACTTTGAACAATAGTGTTAGGACCTGCAGAAAAGTGGGGTCCCGTGAAGGGGGCTGCAGGCTTAAATGCATTGATCAATTCATGAACTAAATCTCCACTATTTATTAATATCAGTTAATGTAGTGAGTGTAGAGCCCCTACAATTATATATATATATATATATATATATATATATTTCTGTATTGCGGCTTGGCACTCCAGCTCTCAATAACAAATTCCCTGGTGCCTTCAGGGTCCGATGGATAGTGTGGTTGTATCAGGGTACAAGCAAACAGCGGCACTCAGTGGGTTTTCAAAAACTGTATTCAGTAAATCTCCAACGTTTCGGGGACTAGCCCCTTTGTCAAGGTGCAGGAACAACAACAAAGGTGAGTACACATCTAACTTAAATAGGGTGACTTTACCGTGAGGCGTGTTCATATATATATAGAAGCAAAGAACAGAGTGCGCCAGTATCTTAACTCTCCACCACCAATAAAAAAAACTGTAATAACACTTATCACAATTTTCAACAATTAAATACATAATAAAAATTGAATATATTAAAACTTTTTGTTCGCAGTTTGAGTCGTATTCGCATGGTACATTGAAACACCTGTTTCGTCACACTGACTTCCTCAGGGGTGACTTTCAATAAGTTGTTTGTGTAGTGTATGACAATACTACACACGGAACGACTTCCACTTTACATACACGATGGACCTCGAATGGATCCTACTGGGATGTGCGGTTATGCAGCATCTACAATGGGTTTGTACAATAGCATGTTCTTAGGAAGTCAGTATGACGAAACGCGTTGGGTGTTTCAATGTACCATGCGAATACTACTCAAACTGCAAACAAAAAGTTTTAATATATTCAATTTTTATTATGTATTAAATTGTTGAAAATTGTGATAAGTGCTATTACATTTTTTTTTATTGGTGGTGGAGAGTTAAGATACTGGCGCACTCTGTTCTTTGCTTCTATCCATTCCCACTCTTCCCCTACTAACAGAGGGGACAAATAGAGTTGCAGCCAACTAACATGTCCTAAATCAGCGCATTGAAAAGGTATTCTCTTTAATCCATATATATATATACACACACACACACACACACGGACAGAGAAAATAGATAGATTCACTGTTTCTGTAGTGACGACTTCTAATTCCAGTGTTATCAAAATTATATTTATTAGAATTATTCTTTTCAGCTGGCTCTCACTGCTAAGTAACAAGTATACGTTCATACTTAGTAATCATTTGTAATACTAGATTACAAGGAGAGGTTGATACATAGGATACCTTTAATCATTTAATGATATTGAATGCAGTAATCATTTCACACCTGAGCTGATTCCACATCATTTCTTTAGTTGCTTCAAACAACTCAGCGGTTTTATGTATAAAAATATGTCTACTTGATACAGATAATCAGCAGTTTTGTCAGCGCCTTCTGCCACTTCAGGTATCAAACCTGGTATCCAGATTCCTGTTGGATCATTCAGTTGAGCATCTCTCGCATCCTCGAGCTCAGCTGCACCAGTCTTATTTCCATAAGCATCATGTGGTGTTACAGAAACCACATTTTGCCAAGCTGTCAACTGTACAGCTTTCTCTCTGCTAAACAGACTCCCATTAAAACTGTCTGCACAATTTGTCAGTTAAATGAGGTACAAGAGGGACACTCTATTTGCCCCTAATTAGCTGTGCAGACTACCTTTGTCTGTTTGATTAAGTATTCACTGTATCAATTTTGTTTAATCTGATTCATTCCACATACCTCCCCTGAGGCTCTGCCCATACGGTTAACTAATCTGTGATATCATCTTTCATATCAAGCTGCAATGATCTCCCCAGGCATATATACTGTTCACATGCTCATCTATGATCACCTGAATCTTAAGGGACAATCTTGCTTCACAAAGTTTGATTAAGACTCAAACTGCGAGATGTAGGCAGAGAAGCATTGTGAAAAAAAATCTATATTAAATGTATGCGCAGTGTACTTGTTGGGAGCAAAGAGAATTACTGAAATGCATTATAAACCATGCTTTTATGTAATAGTCTTAAATGTACAGTACATAAGAAATATTTATAGACTAGTTGGTTGGAAAGTGTAATTTTTTGTAATGAATTACACGATAAGTACTGCCCAAGCTAATCCAGTCTCCAATAACTATCACACATGTTATACTTCTCATCATACGTCTTCTCTTTTCTTTCTGTAGGGACATAGTACCGTAGCTGCCGCTGCCTTTAACCCCTTCCCGACATTTGACGTACATTTACGTCATGGTCGGGAAGTACTTCCCGACACATGGCGTAAATGTACGTCATGGATTTAAACTGTCACCGCGTCTCTAGACGCGGTGACAGTTTAAACATGTCTGCTGTCCCTGACAGCAGACATGTCCCTGCATGCCCAGGGGGGGCTGCGATGCCGCCCCCCCCGTCGGCGATCGCTGTGATTGGCTGTTCAGTGTGAACAGCCATTCACAGCGTTTTCTGTGTCACCGGCGAATAACGTTCGCCGGTGACACAGGGATCGGAGGTGATTGGTGCTGTAAAGTACAGCACCAATCACCTCACCTCACCCCGCCCGCCCCCAAAGGCCGTGATTGGTTCGTCGGACCGACGGACCAATCACAGCCATGGAGGGGGGTTTAAACTAACGGTGACTGCACTGCAGACGCCATTCCGGTCTGGAATTGCGTGCAGTGCGGTCACCGTGCCTAGCTGCCGCGATATACTGACCTGAACCTTGCCAAATACTTACCTGATCACTGCCTGGATCTTGCTACTTCTTGTGACTTCCTGTGCTGTGTTGTGCTGTGTTGTGCTGCTGCAGTGTCATCGAGTTATAGATAGAGAGAGAGAGATAGAGAGAGATAGAGAGGGCTAGTGACAGAGAGTGCTATATTTTGTGCTGCTGCAGTGTGATAGAGTTATAGATAGAGAGATAGAGAGAGATAGAGAGAGATAGAGAGAGATAGAGACAGATTGTGCTATATATTTTTTATATAACTGACTGCTGCCCCCCCTTTTGTGCTGATCAGTATAAATTAACTGATCAGCAACTTTTTGGGGGCACAGGTTTTTTTTTTAGATATATATACCTGTCAGTGCTGCTGCTGCAGTGTCATAGAGTGATAGATAGTGAGAGATAGAGAGATAGAGAGAGATAGTGACAGAGAGTGATAGAGACTGCTACATTTTGTGTCTGCTGCCGCCTTTTTGTGTACCCCCAGCAACTTTTTGGGGGTGCAGGGGTTATTTTTCATATATATAACTGTCAGTGCTGCTGCTGCAGTGTCATAGAGTGATAGATAGTGAGAGATAGAGAGATAGAGAGAGATAGTGACAGAGAGTGATAGAAAGTGCTATATTTTGTGTCTGCTGCCCCCGCCTTTTGTGCTGATCAATATATCTGAGGTGATCAGCAACTTTTTGGGGGTGCAGAGGTTTTTTTTTTATATATATATACCTGTCAGTTGCTGCCAGTTGCACTGTCAGTTGCACCAAAGGTTGTGCACCTGCTGCCCCTCACTGGTAATCAGTGTCGCATCACTGATCACCTTTTTTTTGTTTTGAGGGTGCTGTGGGGTCTTTTTTTTATTTTTTTTTTACACACACTGTGATTTTGTGGGTGTCCTGTGGCCACTGTGCGCTGATCAGTGACGAACATCACTGATCAGCTTTTTCGGCACAGGGTTGATCTATTTTTTTTTTTTTTGATCAAATTCCTGTTGCCTTTGAGCGTTGTTCAGTGACGGACGTTACTGACCAACATCTGTGCTCAATTTTTGGCGCAGGACCTTTTTTTTTTTTATTTTTAACCCCTTCAATTTTTTTTTTTTTTAACCCCCTTCAATTTTTTTATTTTTTTTATTGGGATCAAATTCCTGTATAAAGTATTTTTTTTTTTTCTGCACTACATACACACTACACACTACATACCCCCCGGGTTGAAATAAAGTTTGTTCCCCCCCCTACACTATACACGTGTTGAAACATTTCACTACCAGTAACACAAAAATAAAAATGGCATCCCAAATGTCATCCCAAATGTCATCCCAAATGTCATCCCAGTCATCCAGAAGAATGTATTCAGCGGAGGAGGCATATGCCATGCTTGCCTCTGACTCTGACACAGCCAGTGAGGCAAGCGGGGAATTTGAAGGATTCGTCTTAAGCTCCTCTTCCTCCTCTGGTGATGAGGGACCCCCTCAAAGACGCCCCCGTAGAGCAGCTGAGACCCCCCCCCCCAATAATTGATCTCGTATGGACCCCACCACCAGACAATTTTGAGCCCCAGGTTCCTGAGTTTTTGGCCATGCCAGGAATCCAATTTGATTCCACAGGTCTCAGAGAAATTGACTTTTTCAAATTATTTTTCTCTGATGATTTTATAAATTTAATGGTGGACCAAACTAATTTATATGCCCAGCAGTTTATTGCTCAAAACCCCACGTCATCATTTGCTAGGTGGACCCCTGTAGATGCAGTAGAGATTATGACGTTTTGGGGTCTGGTGTTTCATATGGGCATAGTAAAAAAGCCAGAAATTAGGCAATATTGGAGTACAGATGTTCTGTACAGCACCCCATTTTACCGTATGGCCATGACCCGGGCTCGATTTGAGACGATCCTTAAATTTTTGCATTACAACGATAATGCACAGTGCCAACCCAGAGATGATCCCACCTTTGACCGGCTATTCAAAGTCAGACCGGTCATTGATCATTTCAGTGCCAAATTTGAAGAGATGTACATCCCAGATAAATTCATTTGCATAGACGAGTGCCTTATACATTTTAAAGGAAGGGTTAAATTCCGCCAGTACCGTCCCAGTAAGAGGGCAAGGTATGGCATAAAAATGTATAAGCTGTGTGAAAGCACCTCAGGGTACACTCACAGGTTTAGGGTATATGAAGGGAAGGATTCAAGAATTGAACCGCCAGAATGCCCCCCCTCCCTCGTAGGTGTTAGTGGAAAAATTGTCTGGGATTTAGTGCACCCCTTCCTGGATAAAGGTTATCACCTCTATGTGGATAACTTTTACACTAGCATCCCCCTGTTTAAGGCCCTTGGTTCAAGAGGTACAGCAGCTTGCGGTACTGTGCGCAAAAACCAAAGAGGCCTCCCAAAAACGCACATTGCCCAAGTAATGAGAAGGGGTGAAAGCAGGGGAATATGCACCGAAAATATGTTGTTGGTCAAATATAAGGACAAGAGGGATGTCCTTATACTGACAACAATTCACGGAGACAGTACCACCTCCGTCCCTGTACGAGGTACCAGTACCCACACCTCAAAACCTAATTGTATCCTGGATTACAATAGGTACATGGGCGGAGTGGATCTTTCAGATCAGGTACTGAAGCCGTACAGTGCCCTGTGGAAAACAAAAATCTGGTACAAGAAGCTGGCCGTGTATATCATCCAGATGGCACTGTATAACGCTTACGTGCTATTCCGTTCTACCGGCCAGAGGGGGACATTTATGCACTTTCAAGAGGAAGTCATAAAGGGCCTAATATTTGGGAACCAGCAGGCAGAGGGCCCCAGTACTTCTAGTACTGGCCCCCGTATTGTACCAGGGCAGCATTTTCCTGATGAAATCCCCTCCACTGGAAAAAAGGGCAGGACACAAAAAAGGTGCAAAGTTTGCTATAAAAAGGGAATAAGAAAGCAAACTATTTTCCAGTGTGACACTTGCCCCGACAAACCCGGCCTATGTATAAAGGAGTGTTTTAAAATATACCACACATCTATGGATTATTAGGTTCATAATTTCACCGTGCTTCGGGGGTCTTGCTAATGCCACATAGCACCCACCATTCATTCCACCAGAATCTGAGCCGCAAAATCCAAAAATCACTCCTTCCCTTCTGAGTCCTGCCATGCACCCAACTGGTATTTTTTGGTCACATGTGAGGCATTGCCGTACTCGGGTGAAATTGGGGCACAGATTTTTGGGTGCTTTTTCTCCTTCATACCTTCTGAAAATGAAAAATGTTGAGCCAGAACTGCATTTTTGTGTAAAAAAATGTAATTTTTCATTTTCACTGCCCAGTTGTATCAAAATTGGTGAAACCCCTGGGGGTTTGAAATGTACACTATACCCCTATATAAATTCCTTGAGGGGTGTAGTTTGCAAAATGGGGTCACTTGTGGGGGGGTTCCACTGTATTGGTGCTTTGGGGGTCTTGCTAATGCGACATAGCACCCACCAACATTCCACCAGAATTTGTGCTGCAAAATCCAAATATCACTCCTTCCCTTCTGAGTCCTGCCACTTTTTGGTCACACATGAGGCATTGCCGTACTCGGGAGAAATTGGGGCACAGATTTTGGGGTGCTTTTTCTCCTTCATACCTTCTGAAAATGAAAAATTTTGAGCCAGAACTGCATTTTTGTGTAAAACAATGTAATTTTTCATTTTCACTGCCCAGTTGTATCAAAATTGGTGAAACCCCTGGGGGTTTGAAATGTACACTATACCCCTAGATGAATTCCCTGAGGGGTGTAGTTTGCAAAATGGGGTCACTTGTGGGGGGATTCCACTGTATTGGTGCTTTGGGGGTCTTGCTAATGCGACATAGCACCCACCAACATTCCACCAGAATTTGTGCTGCAAAATCCAAATATCACTCCTTCCCTTCTGAGTCCTGCCACTTTTTGGTCACACATGAGGCATTTCCGTACTCGGGAGAAATTGGGGCACAGATTTTGGGGTGCTTTTTCTCCTTCATACCTTCTGAAAATGAAAAATTTTGAGCCAGAACTGCATTTTTGTGTAAAAAAATGTAATTTTTCATTTTCACTGCCCAGTTGTATCAAAATTGGTGAAACCCCTGGGGGTTTGAAATGTACACTATACCCCTAGATGAATTCCCTGAGGGGAGTAGTTTGCAAAATGGGGTCACTTGTGGGGGGGTTCCACTGTATTGGTGCTTGGGGGGTCTTGCTAATGCGACATAGCACCCACCAACATTCCACCAGAATCTGAGCTGCAAAATCCAAAAATCACTCCTTCCTTTCTGAGTCCTGCCATGCACCCAAATGGTATTTTTTGGTCACATGTGAGGCATTGCCGTACTCGGGAGAAATTGGGACACAGATTTTGGGGTGCTTTTTCTCCTTCATACCTTCTGAAAATGAAAAATTTTGAGCCAGAACTGCATTTTTGTGTAAAAAATTTAATTTTTCATTTTCACTGCCCAGTTGTACCACAATTGGTGAAACCCCTGGGGGTTTGAAATGTACACTATACCCCTAGATGAATTCCCTGAGGGGTGTAGTTTGCAAAATGGGGTCACTTGTGGGGGGGTTCCACTGTATTGGTGCTTTGGGGGTCTTGCTAATGCGACATAGCACCCACCAACATTCCACCAGAATTTGTGCTGCAAAATCCAAATATCACTCCTTCCCTTCTGAGTCCTGCCACTTTTTGGTCACACATGAGGCATTGCCGTACTCGGGATAAATTGGGGCACAGATTTTGGGGTGCTTTTTCTCCTTCATACCTTCTGAAAATGAAAAATTTTGAGCCAGAACTGCATTTTTGTGTAAAAAAATGTAATTTTTCATTTTCACTGCCCAGTTGTATCAAAATTGGTGAAACCCCTGGGGGTTTGAAATGTACACTATACCCCTAGATGAATTCCCTGAGGGGTGTAGTTTGCAAAATGGGGTCACTTGTGGGGGGGTTCCACTGTATTGGTGCTTTGGGGGTCTTGCTAATGCGACATAGCACCCACCAACATTCCACCAGAATTTGTGCTGCAAAATCCAAATATCACTCCTTCCCTTCTGAGTCCTGCCACTTTTTGGTCACACATGAGGCATTGCCGTACTCGGGAGAAATTGGGGCACAGATTTTGGGCTGCTTTTTCTCCTTCATACCTTCTGAAAATGAAAAATTTTGAGCCAGAACTGCATTTTTGTGTAAAAAAATGTAATTTTTCATTTTCACTGCCCAGTTGTATCAAAATTGGTGAAACCCCTGGGGGTTTGAAATGTACACTATACCCCTAGATAAATTCCCTGAGGGGTGTAGTTTGCAAAATGGGGTCACTTGTGGGGGGGTTCCACTGTATTGGTGCTTTGGGGGTCTTGCTAATGCGACATAGCACCCACCAACATTCCACCAGAATTTGTGTTGCAAAATCCAAATATCACTCCTTCCCTTCTGAGTCCTGCCACTTTTTGGTCACACATGAGGCATTGCCGTACTCGGGAGAAATTGGGGCACAGATTTTGGGGTGCTTTTTCTCCTTCATACCTTCTGAAAATGAAAAATTTTGAGCCAGAACTGCATTTTTGTGTAAAAAAATGTAATTTTTCATTTTCAATGCCCAGTTGTATCAAAATTGGTGAAACCCCTGGGGGTTTGAAATGTACACTATACCCCTAGATGAATTCCCTGAGGGGTGTAGTTTGCAAAATGGGGTCACTTGTGGGGGGGGTTCCACTGTATTGGTGCTTGGGGGGTCTTGCTAATGCGACATAGCACCCACCAACATTCCACCAGAATCTGAGCTGCAAAATCCAAAAATCACTCCTTCCCTTCTGAGTCCTGCCATGCACCCAAATGGTATTTTTTGGTCACATGTGAGGCAATGCCGTACTGGGGAGAAATTGGGGCACAGATTTTGGGGTGCTTTGTCTCCTTCATTCCTTGTGAAAATGAAAAATTTTGAGCCAGAACTGCATTTTTGTGTAAAAAATGTAATTTTTCATTTGCACAGCCCAGTTGTATCAAAATTGGTGAAACCTCTGGGGGTTTGAAATGTACACTATACCCCTAGATGAATTTCCTGAGGGGTGTAGTTTGCAAAATGGGGTCACTTGTGGGGGGGGTTCCACTGTATTGGTGCTTGGGGGGTCTTGCTAATGCGACATAGCACCCACCAACATTCCACCAGAATCTGAGCTGCAAAATCCAAAAATCACTCCTTCCCTTCTGAGTCCTGCCATGCACCCAAATGGTATTTTTTGGTCACATGTGAGGCATTGCCATACTCGGGAGAAATTGGGGCACAGATTTTGGGGTGCTTTTTCTCCTTCATACCTTCTGAAAATGAAAAATTTTGAGCCAGAACTGCATTTTTGTGTAAAAAAATGTAATTTTTCATTTTCACTGCCCAGTTGTATCAAAATTGGTGAAACCCCTGGGGGTTTGAAATGTACACTATACCCCTAGATGAATTCCCTGAGGGGTGTAGTTTGCAAAATGGGGTCACTTGTGGGGGGGTTCCACTGTATTGGTGCTTGGGGGGTCTTGCTATTGCGACATAGCACCCACCAACATTCCACCAGAATCTGAGCTGCAAAATCCAAAAATCACTCCTTCCCTTCTGAGTCCTGCCATGCACCCAAATGGTATTTTTTGGTCACATGTGAGGCATTGCCGTACTCGGGAGAAATTGGGGCACAGATTTTGGGGTGCTTTTTCTCCTTCATACCTTCTGAAAATGAAAAATTTTGAGCCAGAACTGCATTTTTGTGTAAAAAAATGTAATTTTTCATTTTCACTGCCCAGTTGTATCAAAATTGGTGATACCCCTGGGGGTTTGAAATGTACACTATACTCCTAGATGAATTCCCTGAGGGGTGTAGTTTGCAAAATGGGGTCACTTGTGGGGGGGTTCCACTGTATTGGTGCTTGGGGGGTCTTGCTAATGCGACATAGCACCCACCAACATTCCACCAGAATCTGAGCTGCAAAATCCAAAAATCACTCCTTCCCTTCTGAGTCCTGCCATGCACCCAAATGGTATTTTTTGGTCACATGTGAGGCATTGCCGTACTCGGGAGAAATTGGGGCACAGATTTTGGGGTGCTTTTTCTCCTTCATACCTTCTGAAAATGAAAAATTTTGAGCCAGAACTGCATTTTTGTGTAAAAAAATGTAATTTTTCATTTTCACTGCCCAGTTGTATCAAAATTGGTGAAACCCCTGGGGGTTTGAAATGTACACTATACCCCTAGATGAATTCCCTGAGGGGTGTAGTTTGCAAAATGGGGTCACTTGTGGAGGGGTTCCACTGTATTGGTGCTTGGGGGGTCTTGCTAATGCGACATAGCACCCACCAACATTCCACCAGAATCTGAGCTGCAAAATCTAAAAATCACTCCTTCCTTTCTGAGTCCTGCCATGCACCCAAATGGTATTTTTTGGTCACATGTGAGGCATTGCCGTACTCGGGAGAAATTGGGACACAGATTTTAGGGTGCTTTTTCTCCTTCATACCTTCTGAAAATGAAAAATTTTGAGCCAGAACTGCATTTTTGTGTAAAAAATTTAATTTTTCATTTTCACTGCCCAGTTGTACCACAATTGGTGAAACCCCTGGGGGTTTGAAATGTACACTATACCCCTAGATCAATTCCCTGAGGGGTGTAGTTTGCAAAATGGGGTCACTTGTGGGGGGGTTCCTAAATTTTAGCATCTTATGGTGCCTAGAAACCTACATGGTGCCTAAAAAATAATCTCATAAAAAGGAGGCTCCAAAATCAAGTAGATGCTCCTTCTATTATGAAGCCTGTGGTTTGGTCAACGTGCACACTAGGGCCACATATAGAATATTTATGAAAACAAAAGAATTGGGGGAATCAATTTTTAGTCACATTTCTCTAGTAAAATGTACTGTGTTCCTTAGAAAAATGTATTAAAATTGCAAATCTGCAAAAAAAAAAAAATTTGAAATTTCACCTACACTTTGTTTTAATTCCTGTGAAACACCTAAAGGGTTAACAAACTTCCAAAATGCTGTTTTGAATACTGTGAGGGGTGCAGTTTTTGAAATGGCATCATTTAAGGGGGTGTCTCACATACAAGTCCCTCAAAGTCACATCAGAACTGAACTGGTCCCTAAAAAAATCAGTGTTTGAAATTTTCTTGAAAATTTGAGAATTTGCTATTCATATTGTAAGCCTCCTAGTGTCCAAAAAAATTAAAAGGAAGTTGAAATAATGATGGAAACATAAAGTAGACATATGGTCTATGTTAGTTATTAACTATTTTGAGTGGTATGATTATTTGTCTCACAAGCAGAAAATTTAACATTTTGCAAATTGCTAAATTTTCCATTTTTTTACGACATTTTGGTATTTTTCACAAAAAAACACAGACTGTATCGACCCAAATTTACCACTAATTTGAAGTACAATGTGTCACGAAAAAACAATCTCAAAATCACTGGGATAAGTAAAAGCAAAAAAAAGTTATCCCCACTTAAGTGATACATGTCAGATTTGAAAAAAAGGGCTCTGTCAGGAAGGCAAAAACTGGCTCTGTCAGGAAGGGGTTAATCTACATCTGTCCCACATTATACCCCGCAGTTTGATAAAGATGCAAAAGGGATGTATAATTGTTTCTGTATCTGAGACAATCAAATCGATAATTTATCCAAATGTGCAAATTGTTAGAATTTGTGATTAATGTTTTTTCATCGTAAAACAATACTAGATTTTGTTTCCACATGTAGTTGTGCTTTAGTAAAGCTTATTAACAGTTATATGGATTTTATAGTTTTTATTTAATAGGTCAATAAATGCATTCTATAAATCACTTAAGCACTTTGCAGTACACATACTGTAAATATACTAAATAATCCAGTATATAATAAACATAAAGTTGCATATTAATTCCAAGGTTAGTTTTCATTTTGTATATTGCAATATTTATTTATTTATTTGCAGTTTCTTATATAGCGCAGCAGATTCCGTTGCGCTTTACAATAGTAGACAGTGATAAGACAAACTGGGTAACAACAGACAGACTTGGGGGTTAGAGGGCCCTGCTGCAAGCTTACAATCTATAGGGATATAGGGGGGAAACACAAGGACAGGCACCAGTAATAGCAAAGCAGTTCCACCAAGTTACAAGTCCAGAAGGGAAGCTATATAATACATACGTGCCTCGGAGGGTTATGCATGTAGAACTTAAATATGATAGGCTTGCCTGAAGAGGTGAGTTTTCAGGGAACGCTTGAAAGTTTGGAGGCTAGTGGAGAGTCTTATTTGCATGGAAGGGCATTCCATAGGATGGGAGCAGCCCGATGAAGTCCTGTAATAGTGATGGCTGCTTGGTTTCATAATTGTAACATTAATGTATATATTATCTGTTTTTCATCATGACATGTATTTTGTTTTTGTGCAAGCTATGGTTTCTTATACTGTAGATAGATGTTGCTATACTTTACATTCGGTATTTTCATATACATCGGATTATTGATTGTATGTTTTAAATTATATAAGTATCATAAATGAACAGCTAAAAGTGGACTAAGGGCCTAATTCAGACCTGTTAGCAAGGCTGACATTTTTTCTTATGGTCAAAACCATGCTGCCGTGCAGGTGGGGCAGATGTAACATGTGCATTAGATTTGAGTGGCGTGGGCTCCAACTCAATATCTATATTGCAGTGTAAAAATAAAGCAGTCAGTATTTACCCTGCACAGAAACAAAACAACACCCAAATGTAACTCTCTCTGCACATGTTACATCTGCCCCACCTGCGGTGCAGCATGGCTTTGTCCATCTGCAAATATTGCAGCCTTGCCAGCAAGTCTGAATCAGGTACTGAGGAACACAGTGGTGAATTTACCATTAGGCACATAAGGCACATGGCATATGTTATCACTTGCTGGAGATTGCACTCAGGTACTTTCAGCCTGGAATTTATCAGTAACAACAAACTATTTCCACTGTAACCATGCTATACACCGCCTGCACGTGTCATATCAGTCCACACTCCACTCATGTATTTGTACGATGATGTGCGTGTGCTGGGCTTGGGGGGCTGGCAAATAGTAGGTGTTCCTGGTAGGTGGCTACATAGTTTCTGAGGCATCTCTCTCTGAGGGCCAGATGTATCAAACTTCAAAAGTGATAAAATAGAGAGTGATAAAGAACCAGCCAATCAGCTCTTAACTGTCATGTTGCAAGCTGGGTTTGAGAAATGACAGGTAGGAGCTGATTGGTTGGATGTTCATCACTCTTCACTTTATCACTTTTTGAAGCTTGATACATCTGGCCCTAACTGTAGTGACAGACTATCAGTGACCGTAATCAAAGAAGAATCTGAGTGCCGCGCTGTCAGCAACAAGTGGTGCGCATATATGAAATGTCATAGTTCTTGGTTTGTTTCATTTATATATTATGCAGTATAATACTGCAATGCCTGCAAAGAATTAAGGATCAAAAAGTGTTGGCATTATAACCAAAGGGTAAAAAAAGGGCAGTTTAGATGGGACTCTTTTCTGCTGTCAGATTCCATTTCTTTATGTTTATGCCCAAAATGTATAGCTTATAAACTTTTAAGGATAATAATAAAATTTGGGGGAGCAGGTGTTTTAACCTCAATACATCGCTTTTTGAACACCAATAGTTTTGGTGTGCTCTATAAGAGGTTTGATACATTTCCCCCATAGCAATGATTGCCAGAGGTATTAAATCATTAACAATCACCATGCCATCCTTCAAAATAGGAAATTAAGGAACAAAAACTGTATAGTAACATGGCAACATTAATTTTAACAATGAACATATCTCCTTAATGCTATAGCTATGTTACTCACAGATTTACAGTAAACAACATAAAATATTACATAAACATACTTCTCGATTAACCTTGGTGTGCTTATACTGCATTCAGATCATCTTTAGTGTTTTCTGGGGAACATTCTTGAAGAAAGAATTTCTATGAAACAAAGTGAAGGGGGAGATGTATCAAGAGAGATACGGTGGAGAAACTGCCCATATTAGCCAATCAACTTCTAGCTGTCATTTATCGGTACTTGTGTAGTTTCACGGCGCCAGTATGGTGCCGTGCGTCTGGGTCCCCTTGCGGGGCTCGCTTCACTCGCCCACGCTGTGGGCTAGGTGGCTCGCTACGCTCGCCACGCTATTTAAAATCGACTCCATGCCAACATGGATAGTGGAGGTATGAACTATCCATGTTGGCATGGAGTTAAGTTACTTTTTTTAACATAGTTTGTGGCGAGCGTAGAACCCGGAGGTAGCATGCTGGCGCCATGAAACTACACAAGTACCCATTTATCTAATACAATACAATGGGCCAGATGCGCTAAGCTTCAAAAGTTATAAAAAGTAGAGTGATAAACAGCAAGCCAATCAGCTCCTACTTGACATATCAAAGATTGTGTTTGAAAAATGTCAGGCAGGAGCTGTTTGGTTGGTTGTTTATCACTGTACATTTGATCACTTTTAAAGCTTAGTGCATTTTGCCCCCTATCTGATTGGATGCTTTGCTTAAGGCAAACTTTCAATGTTATCTCTCTTTAAATTTGATACATAAAGGGGCGTATTAAGGGAGGAGGGGTTTAGAGTGCAGTCTCTTTCCACACCCCCGCCTCTCTAGTCAACAGCGCAGATGACTATCAGTACTAGGGTTACAAGTAGATCCTAGCCAGGGCTATTTTTGTGCAGGCTCCAGCAGGAACTGTGGCCCTTATTCTAGTTCACTGTTTCTGACAAAATATTCCTCAGATGGACAAAACCGTGTGCACTGCAGGTGAAGCAGGTGTAAAACCCCACCCAAATCTAATTTTCTCCCACATCCAGCAGGGGACACTGCCTTATACCATGGGGATTGGGATGTGGTCTGGAGGAGCCGGCACTTTAAGAAAATCTGTCCTGCTGGCTACTTCCCCTCCCATTCCCCATCAGACTCCAGTCTTTGGAAAAAAGTGTCCGGAGGAGTCCCGGCCACGTCTCTCTGGAGACCGAAGATTTTTTATTTTATTTTTATTTTTGTAGCAATAGTCTACGGTACCTTAGGGGGGAGCCAGGTCGGCGCTGCTTGCAGGGCACCTCCTGGACTCGGCCACCGGAGTTATCTTTTGAAGAAATCCCGGGGGACCGCCGCAGCTGCACGCGGCTTGTGTTACGGTCCCATAGGCTATCCCACACACCCCTTATAGGATTTTTATTTTTTGGTGTGGTCCTGGCATTGCTGGGATATAGACAGCACCCGGGCCCTGTTCCAACTCGTTGGGGGCGAGCAGCGGCATGACTGATATGCGGGGCACGCTTACCTGAGCGTGTGTAGGTTCTGGCCGGCGTCTTGGTTCCGTGTGCACTGTTCCCGGAGGGGAGGTTTACAGGGCGGACGGCTGGCTGGAAACAGGAAGTAGGCCTTAAAGCCGGAAGGGCAGTTCACTGAAGTGAGTCTGCCTTCTGGTCGGCGTAGCATACAGTCGATAAGCGGTGTCTGGTCTCCTCAGCAGCGGCAGCTCCCAGTGGCAGGGTACCTGCGCTGTATGATTCGTTTGTCCCTCTCCCATCCCCAAGAAAGGTATTGTGGTCTGGGGAGTTGGACTGGGGGGTGGAAGAAAAAGCAGGGTTGCTGGAGCTTCTCACCTGTTCCCTGACAGACACAGCATAGATTCACTGTGGGTGTGCACTGTGAATGATCATGGCTGAAAGGAGGGCTTCTAAGGCTTCTCTCAAGCGTTATACATGTAAGAAATGCAAGGTGCAGTTTAAACAGCATCTAGAAGGTGTGTCTGTTTGTGAGTCATGTTATAATGCACCGCAGTCTGCAGGTATGCATCAGCAGACGTCGGACTTAACTGCAGTTCTGGCAAATCTAACAGCAGAACTGGCAGCGTCTCGCAGAGAAAGAGAAGTTCTGCATACTCAGATACAGTCCCTATCATCAGCCGAGCCTCCCTGGGCGACATCTCTATTGAGGTCAGTAGATTCTTTAGCGAGATCTTTTCCCTCTGTTTCTCAGGGCTCTCCTAGGATTAGGAGGGCTGAGGTTTTATTTCAGTCAGATGAGGATAATTCCTCAGCTGAAGAGGGTGAAGTTGCTGGAGAATACTTTGAGGCTCCAGTGGAGGAATTTATTGAGGAGGATCCTCAGGGCATGGACGCTCTTATTAGGACAGTAAAAGAGACCTTGGAAGTCTCTGATCCAGAGATCCTGGCTCCGGTGTCCATTTTTGGGAAGATTCCTAAACGTCAGGTTTATTTTCCTGAATCTCCTGAACTGGATAGAATTTTATTAGAGGCTTGGCAGTCTCCAGATAAAAAGTTCCAAGTTTCCAGGAGGTTTAAAATTTTGTATCCCTTTGCACAGGATTCTAGGAATAGATGGGAATCCCCGTCTCCGGCGGATACATCTGTGTCCAGGCTGTCAAAACGCACAACCCTTCCTATTCCAGGGGCTGTGGCGCTAAAGGAAGCTCCAGATCGTAGACTGGAGTCTACTCTGAAGTCTATTTACTCAGCCTCGGGTTTTCTCCTAAGACCCGCTTTGGCGGGAGCGTGGGTGAGTAAGGCGGTTGAGAAATGGGCAGCCCAATTGGCGGCGGGCCTGAAAGGTGATAGGCCTAGATCGGAGCTGATACCTTTGGCTGAGTATATCCAGGATGCAGCTGGATATTTGGTGGAGGCCGCCACGGATTCAGCTACCTTAGGTGCCAAGATTTCTGCATCCTCGGTGCTGGCCAGGCGTTCTCTGTGGCTCCGTTCTTGGCAAGCGGAAGCAGAGATTAAAAAGGCAGTGGAGGCTCTTCCATTTAATGGAGAAATTTTGTTCGGTCCTGAGTTAGACAAATTAATTTCCCAGGCCACAGGTGGGAAGTCGACTTTTTTGCCGACTCAGGCACCAGCTTCCAAGAGACCTTATGGGGGTCCTTCCTTTCGGGCCTTTCGAGGTGCAGGGGCGAACAGAGGTAGAGGCAGAGGGTTTTCTGCCTTCAGAGGTAAACGCGGCAGAGGAGCAGCCGTGTCTTTTCCTGCAGCGCCCTCAGCTCGCCGTCAGGAGCAGAAGCCCCCTGAGAAGCCCGTTGCATGACGGGTTGCCCGACCATCTGGGGAGTTCCCAGGTGGGTGCAAGGCTGCTGTCATTCGTAGGAGTTTGGCAGCAGGTTTGTATAGATCCTTGGATTCTCCAAGTCATTTCAGAGGGTTATCGACTGGAGCTTACAGCGTTTCCTCCCCAAAAATTTTTTTCTACAGGTCTCCCGTTAAGAGAGCAAAAGAGAGAAGCTCTCAAGCTGGCAGTAGAAAAACTGGTACAATCAAGGGTAATTGTGACAGTTCCAGCAGATCAACGGGGGCTAGGATTTTATTCGAATCTATTTCTAGTGCCCAAAACAAATGGGACGTTTCGACCAGTTCTCAACCTAAAGAGCTTAAATCAGTTAATTTTGTACCGCAGATTCAAAATGGAATCAGTGCGGTCGGTAGTGGCAAGTCTAGAGCCAGGGGAATTTTTGATGTCCCTGGATATAAGAGACGCTTATCTCCACATTCCCATTTGGGAACATCATCAGCAGTTTCTTCGGTTCGCTATTCAGGAAACTCATTTCCAGTTTCGCGCTCTCCCATTCGGCCTGTCGTCTGCGCCTCGGATTTTCACGAAGACAATGGCCTGCATGGTGGCAGCGCTTCGTCGGCAAGGGATTGTGATCATACCATATTTGGACGATCTACTGATCAAGGCTCCATCGAAGGAGAAGTTGATGTCCGATTCTTTACTCACTTACCGTTTTCTGATACAGCACGGGTGGATAATAAATTTCCCGAAGTCTCAGTTGCATCCGACACAGACCCTGGTGTTCCTAGGGCTGTTATTGGACACGGTCCAACAGAGGATTTATCTTCCTCGGGAGAAGATCTTGTCCCTGCAGACAATGGTGAAGCGGGTACTGGAAGAGAAATTCTTAACAGTTCATCTGGCCATCAAGCTTCTGGGGAAGATGGTATCCTCGTTCGAAGCCCTACAATACGGGAGATTCCGATCCAGGGAGTTCCAGTTGGATATCCTTTCCCAGTGGTCGGGGTCTCACCTCCACATGAAAAAACGGATAAGGCTGAAGCCCAGTACGAGGCTGTCCTTGCGGTGGTGGTTGGACAGGGACCATCTGTCAGAGGGTCGCCAATTCGGTCCTACGGATTGGACATTGGTGACAACCGATGCCAGCACCAGAGGCTGGGGAGCGGTGGTCATGGGTCATTTATTTCAGGGTCGGTGGTCCTGGCAGGAAGCCCAGGTTCACATCAATATTCTCGAATTGAGGGCAATTCGGTTGGTATTGTTTCATGCATCCCAGCTTCTTCAGGGAAGAGCGATCCAAGTTCAATCCGACAATGCCACGGCAGTGGCCTACCTCAACAGGCAAGGGGGCACGAGGAGTCGTGCAGCAATGAAGGAGGTTCGGCCAATTTTTCAGTGGGCAGAGCGGCATGCCTTGAGCCTGTCAGCTGTGTTCATCCCGGGGGTGGACAATTGGGAAGCGGATTATTTGAGTCGGAAAGATCTTCACCCCGGAGAATGGGAATTGAATCCAGAGGTGTTCCACCAGTTGACGGTCAGGTGGGGGGTGCCTCAGGTCGACCTGATGGCATCCAGAAGGAACAACAAGGTGCCTCGGTATTTTGCTCGGTCCAGAGACCCGGCGGCAGTGGCGACAGACGTATTCTCCGTTCAGTGGCAATTCAAGCTAGCCTATGCATTCCCGCCTTTCCCGCTTCTTCCTCGGTTGCTCAAGAAGATCAAGAGAGAGTCATCAATAGTCATTCTGATCGCTCCAGATTGGCCGATGAGATCGTGGTACGCAGACCTGCGAGGCCTACTGGTGGACGATCCATACAGACTACCGCTGAGAGAGGATTTGCTTCTTCAAGGGCCGTGCATTTACCCAGGCTTACGTCGGCTTCATTTAACGGCCTGGCTGTTGAGTCCGAATTACTGAGAAGGCGAGGTATTCCGTCCGCAGTAATTCCTACGATGGTGAGAGCAAGGAAGGATGTCACTTCAGCCCATTATCATAGGATCTGGAAGGCATATATTGTGTGGTGCGAGGGTCAGCAGCTTCCAAAGGCAGTATTCTCTTTGCCTCGGTTTCTACGTTTTTTGCAATCAGGATTTTCGTCTGGTTTGAGTTTGAGCACTTTAAAGGTTCGTGTCAGCTCTATCAGTCTTCTTTCATAGAAGGTTGGCTCTGATTCCAGAAGTGCAGACGTTCTTGAAGGGGGTGCTTAGATTAAGACCACCTTTTTCTGCACCCACAGAACCATGGGACCTTGGTTTAGTTTTGGATTTCCTACGGTCAGAAAGATTCGAGCCTTTGGAAGTGGTGGATCTACGATATCTGACATGGAAGACTCTGATGCTTCTGGCGTTAGCTTCAGTGCGTAGAGTCTCAGATCTAGGCGCCTTATCTTGTCGTTCACCTTTTCTAGTTTTCCATCCAGACAGAGCGGAGCTCAGAACTCGACAGGATTTTTTACCGAAGGTTGTCTCGGCATTTCATATTAATGAGCCGATTGTAGTACCAGCATTTTCAGGAGAATTGGCATCCTTGGATGTCGTCCGAGCATTAAGGTGCTACGTGCGACGTACAGAATCGGTCAGGAGGACTGATTCCTTGTTTGTCCTTTATGATGCAGCAAAAAGGGGATCTCCAGCGTCTAAGGCGACATTAGCTCGCTGGATATGCCTAGCTATTCGAGAGGCTTATTGTTTTGCTTCTCAGCCAACTCCGGCAGGAGTGTCAGCCCACTCCACTAGGTCAGTGGGGACGTCTTGGGCGGCAGCCAGAGGAGTGTCCTTATCCCAGGTATGCCGGGCGGCTACTTGGGCAGGGTCAAATACTTTTGTCAGGTTTTACAAATTTGACACTTTTGCACGGCCAGAGGCAAATTTTGGCAGGGCCGTGTTGCAGGGAGAGTAGCGCTGACCCACCCGTGGGGGTAGCTTTGGTAATATCCCCATGGTATAAGGCAGTGTCCCCTGCTGGATGTGGGAGAAAAGAGGAATTTGGTACTCACCGGTAATTCCGTTTCTCCTAATCCGCAGGGGACACTGCGCGCCCTCCCAGCGCTTCTTCTTTTTTTCTTATCATATTTTTGGTTGTGTCTAATTTACTGCATGGACCAGTAAGAAAGTGTGTCTGAGTGATTTCACTGGTGATGGTTTTTTCGTTGGTAATATCCCTTATTCTGATCTGTGCGGAAATTCCCGCATTCTTACGGAGCGGTCGGCACGCCACGGTGTTTTGCCGCATGCGGCCATCGTCCGTAGAAACGCCCACGTGTCCTCCGCATTCGGACGGACTCACTCTTTAAAACAGGGCGTGTTTACGGACGACATACAAAGCATGCGTGTGCGGGAGAAACACTCCGATTCGGCACGGTATTACAGAGTATTACAGAGTATGCTCGGGAATACCGCATCCGAACGGGAGCCAAGCGGTGCTACCGCACGTAAGCGGAGTATTTACGCCAAACAACCCACTATGAAGTATCTTCTGCAATACATCACATGACCCACTTATTCAATTACCTATCCTCATAAAAAACTGCTTATTTGGACTTGGAATCAATTAGATTCCAATATATCCTTACAAGCATGCCTAACACATGCATTGCACACATTAACCCTTACAGCAATGTAAGTGCAATGGTTTGTATTACACCCTGTGTAAAAGATTATAACCAATCTACACATATACTATTTAAAGTGCAAATAAAACCAACAACTGTGAACTTGCATAAAGAATTTATTGAACCCGACAATTAACATAAATAAAAAAATATAAAATTATAAATTAACTAAGCAGGTCTTTAAGGTCCTGCAGGTCTGCTTGAGCGAGCCGCAGATGGTGCTCCAGTCGCTGGAGGGCCCCACGCACCCCCTCATCTGCCGGTGTGGTGTCATCTGTGGGCATGTCAAAGGGGCAACAATTAGTCATGTTATTCTTGCATACATTTCACATACTGCGACATAAATTGCACAAATGCTAGGTGACATGTGTGTATATATATATATATATATCTATGTAGAGCATGGGTCCTCAAACTGCGGCCCTCCAGATGTTGTGAAACTACAAATCCCAGCATGCCTTGCCACAGTTTTGCTATAAGGAAGTGTTAAAACTGTGGCAAGGCATGGCGGGATTTGTAGTTTCACAACATCTGGAGGGCCGCAGTTTGAGGACCCATGATGTAGAGAGATAGAGACACACATAGATAAATAGATATGACACATACATATATACATACATGCTAACTTATTTACTACATACTGTATTTTTTGGCCTATACCCTTTACTCTGCAGAAGACATAACAGTCATATTGTTTCTTCTCAGTCACAACCCACCCATGACTAACCAATGACAAGCAGGTCCTGGCCTCCGTCAATAAGAACTTGTCACAATCTGCTCAGTCTAAGTTCAGTGATGGTTCGTGGCATGGGAGTTATGCAAATGTCAGGAATGCACAGTACACATCCTCAAAATCATAATTCTGTCTAAACCAACCTACAATTCTGTGAGGGCAAAAAAAAAATCTGAAGTACAGGGGGTGTTTAGGTAGAGGAGGCTCCTGGGACACTGGCAACTTCTGACTCCATTCCAAGGTAGGCCGGGCCATACTCCATTTATAGCATACATCCTAGAGTTTATAAATAACATTCACCAACAATATAGATTCCACTATTTGATGGGTCATAATCAACGCTTGCAGCAGGTGAATTTAAGGCACAAATGATCCACTCATCCCTTTACTCCAGGATCCTGTTTAACTACAACGGTTATGTGGCAGTCAAAATGGAGCTCCAACCCATCCCACAAACCGGTGTAATTGAGAGGTGTCCTGGATGAAAGGGATGCCTTGGACACCCCATCTAACCCGTACCTGTATCTGTAGCTACCCACTTTGGGGTCTATATGAATAGTATGGGAAAAAAATTTTTTATCAACAGTGCTACATAACAAATACCAGTACAACTACTTCATGAATGATGCATTATGTTAACATACCGATCTGCTGATATTCCGGGGCCTGGCACGCCTCCTCCCCATCGTCATCCGACTCCTCCGGGGCAACCGTGGCCTCCTCAGACCCCTCCTCCGCCAGCTCCTCTGCACCAACAACCTCCTCCTCCAACTCCTCCTCCACCTCCTCCTCCTCCTCCTCCTCCTCCTCCTCCTCCACCACCACCACCACCTCCTCCACCTCCTCCTCCGCCACCAACACCTCCTCCTCCGCAACCAACTCCGCTTCCACATCCTCCTCCACCACCTCCTCACGCACCTCCTCCTCCTCCACCACCATCTCCTCCTCCTCCACTTCCTCCTCCTCCACCATTTCCGCCACCTCCTCCTCCGGGTCTTGGGCCTCCTCCTGTGCCAGGGCTGCCTCCGCCTCTTCCCGGGCCTGTTGTGCTTGGGCTCGTGCTGTGTGTTAGAAAAAAACATCATGGTCAATGTGGGGTCATTGGGGCACATGTATTAATCCATAACAAGACATACATGGAAGGGTGATAATGATGGCAAACGATGCAGGAAAGTAGCTCCTTACTGTTAATGGATTCCAAATAGTGACATTTAAATTAGTATGTGATTGGTAGTAATTTGTTCACACATTACAACCCAGGCATTTATCAATGTGTAACACATATTAGATCTGGCACATTGTATGCATCATAATCCTCAATGCTATGGCATTACATATAAAAGCCACATGACTGCATGTTAACCAGGAAGAAGCACACATAACAGTCTATGGACTTTTAAACCCATGGACACCCACTTATCATGAGACACATTTTATTGTTTATATATGCTATGTTGTAAGTGCGAAATTTCATAGCTAAAATACTCACACTCAGCAATTTCGCCCCTGAGTTGCTGAAGCAGCTGGGGCTGGCGCCTGCGGAGGTCCGACCACCGCCTCTCCAGCTGCCCGAGGGACCTCCGCACCCGAGTGCGGGCGTAAATTCGGCGCCCTGCCGCAGCATAGGCCCTCCGCTTATGCCGGTTCGTTATAAAGGGCCCTGCACGGCCCAGCCTTGTCTCCATGACGGAGACAAGAACCCGCAGCTCCGCATGTGTGAAGGGTTCTGCCCTTCGTGTCTCCGCCATGTTGACAATGGCATCTATCAACCAATCAGCTGGTGGCATTGGTTGATCACAGTTATTTGTGTTAATAACTTTATTGTTCATCTTTACATGAACAGCGTCTCTGCGCCAACACAAATGGTGACAAATTCGCTTGCCTTCCAAACAGTAGTGTTGATGTATGGCAATGAACAAATCTGATATATATAAAACACAGTGTGTATGCACTTAGCAAATCCAATGACGCCTCGCTCCGCCAAGCAACGCGTGCTATAGCTTAGCAACGCATAGCTGTACTTAGCATTATTTACTCTATGCATCTATGTGTATGCGTACATTTATGTGTAAAAGACACATACACACACTTGCAGGTATCCTGAGACCACCATTATACAACAGCCCTGCCTGCCTGCCTGCCTGCCTGCCTGTCTGCCTGCTCCTTGAAATGTAGAAACATGTGAATAAATTCTAATATCATATATATAGATATATATATATATATATATATATATATCTGCAAACAAATCAGACATCAACACATGAAAAAATACCAAACACATTACAGAATAAATCAATGTACTCACCAGTCATCAGGGATAGTATCAACTACAATAATGAAGATATAACAAACACATAAGATCCCTTGAACAAGGTATAATAATTCGCACCAATATTTAACTTCCCCCAAAACTAAGCACATATGATAAATATCTCCTATTTCTTTGCCATTAGGAGGGCAGGCTGGCTAATTTTCGTGTTGTAACACTGACAACTAACACACTGTACTTATTTGCAGGGGTGATTTGTACAATAATTGGTGTGTTCTGTGAACTCGATAACATGTACCTGAAGTATCTTTGCGCCACAGAGTCCCGCAGCTGGTATCCCCTCCGGCATTCAGGGGCGCGGGATGGGCGCATGGGCGGATCTTGCGGCTCAGATGGTACCTCCCACTCATCAAAGGGTATCTCACGCCGCACAGCAATGTTGTGGAAAAATATACACAGGCCCACGATCCTCGACACCATTTCAGGCGCATATTGTAAGTCACCACCAGTGCGGTGGAGCACTCTAAATCGACCTTTTAAAAGGCCAATTGAGCGCTCCACCACTTGCCTGGTGGCAACATGCGCCCGATTGAATGCCTCCTGTGGGCCCGGTGCTGGGTAGCTGTACGGCGTAAGTAGCCAGGGCGTACATGGGTAACCGGAGTCACCCAGAACCCACGCATCACGGCCTTCCAGCTCTTGGAGTCTTTGCCATATCCCGGTTTGTCGGATGACATGAGAGTCATGGGCACTTCCGGGAAACTTCGAGTTGAAGGCGAGAATTTCCATGGATGGGCCACATACCACCATCACGTTCAGTGAGTGGAACAATTTGCGGTTCCTATATATCTTCTCACTTCGAGATGGAGGCACAAATGGTACATGGGTGCCATCCACAGCCCCTATCACATTAGGGAAGCCAGCAATTTGATGGAAGGCCTGCTGGCTTCTGCGCAGGGTCTCGGTGGCAAATGTCATGGCCATGAAGTGCCCCTTGCGCCTGAACATGGCCGACGTCACACGCCTCAGGATTCGGCAGAAGGCCGGCTGAGATATTCCAGCAAGTACTGCCACTACTTGTTGGAATGATCCTGAGGCGCAGAAATGCAACACCGCCAGCAGCTGTGTGTGAGGCGGAATTGCTGTCGTGATCCCGTGTAGAGGTTCCAAATCACTCTGAATTAGGGTGAGCAGATCCAGAATTACATGTGGGGGTAACCGGTACCTAGTAAGTACCTCATCATCGGGCATAGCAAACAGAGTCACCCGTGTGCGATAGATTCTAGCACGTCCTGGCCTCCTTGGGCGACGAGTGGGGAGAGCCGCAAGTGCCCTTAGCCTCCTCTCCATGTAGCGCAGAATAGCTTCTGCAACCTATAAAGAAATGAACATAAATACTGATGCACCTATGCACATAATGGCCATATCCCACTACAAATTGATTTGTAGCCTTCAATACGTACAATAGATGGCCGCCCCGTGTAATCCCGCAGATCCATTTGACTCTCTAATGATGACACAATAATATGAACTCAATACACACCGTCCAAAACACACATATAAAGGTGTCAGCATTTTTTGCCAACATCATGTACTATGAGACATTTCATCTATTGCTGGGACATGTTGTCCTGCAATAGATGAACCCACACATGTTTAAGACCTGTGAGTGAAATAGTGAACATGTGACATGTTGCAATAATGATACACGCACTTTGCTGGCCCAACAATCTGTAGTCAGTGAGGCAATGGTGCATACATTCATACACTTACATTGTTAATGGATATCATATCTACAAGGAGCATGGAAGAGCTTACCTTAGACCCTGACAAGTCCAGATCTGGAGACAAATGATTCTAGCAGCAACTCACTATTTATAGGGCTCTCACATGTGTGGTCTATAACAGTAGAGATGAGTATTGCATGATTTGTGGCCTGGATTATCTAAGGGATTGGGCTACTTTTAGCTTGCAATAAAACGCCACAATACCACAGTAGTCATAATTCAAATGTCATGTCATGCTAGCAAATAGCATGTGTATTGTGCAATAGTCACAGGTTTATCAGAAGATTCTATGCAATGTTAGCATTGGTGACCAGTATTTCATGTAGAACTTTCGCCAGGTTTTACACAATGGAATTTCCGCCACCGTATGCGGCGCGAAAAAACAGCGACGTACGCACACGCACGGAACGCAGCTGCCGCTGATGTCCGCCAAACAGGATACACAAACAGTATATAAAGGTGTATTAGAAGGTGACAATGTTGTTGCTAACATGTCTGGATCACAACCAGAGGTGGACCCAGTGCTGCAGCAACTATTTGACCAGATGGACTCCAGCACCACCTATGTGCCACTGCACATGCGGCCAGTGGGTAATGAGGAGGCTGCTGGCCCTTCTACAGCAGGGGAACCTGCACCTGACCATTCTACAGCAGGGCAACCTACACCTGGCCCTTCTGCAGCAGGCCAACCTGCAGCTGGCTCATATGCACCATCAGCAGAATTGTTTGGAACACAACCGGGGACTTCACAAGGTAGTACCATGGCCAGCACTTCAAGTGCAGCGACACGTGACAGGGGGCGTGGCCAAGGACGTGGCAAGGGGAGAGCCAGGGCAACAGAGGAACCAACTACAAGAAATAAGGCATATGAAGCACAGGAGCTTGCCATCCTGGTTCCCCGAGCACGTGATTGGATTGAGTGTCCATCGGAGAAGCTGACACACACACGCAGATGGAAGATTTGGGAACAGATAACGGCAGAGATTAATGAAGTAGCGCCACAAGTTCGTGAGACGGACCATGTGAAGAAGAGGCAAGTTGTTTTGTGATACATGTGGCCAGTAATAGCCAAGTAATGATTGAATTGATGCTTAGATGCATTTAGCAAATGGGCCGTGAGGTTGTTACGATACACATACATTATTGCCATGTTATTTCGTTGAGAGTTAGAGTAGGGTGATTGTGAATGTGTATTGTAACGGTTGATATCATAGTTGCATGTAATATTATATATGGGACATTAATCACATGTTGTAATATGTAGCACAGAGCAATGGCTGCAACAGCTAACATTGGGAGTGACATGTATTAATATGTCAACTTACATTGCAGGTGGCAGGACTTCAAAACCAACCTGAAGAGGAAGATGACCAAGCGGTGGGAACACAGCCAGACATCTGGGGCCGGGCCCATGCCATCAGGGCTAGAGCTCACCCCCCTGGAGGTGATGGCCGAGAGCTGTATAGCAGTTGAGGAGATCAGGGGGGTGAGCACGATGGATAGCGAGGCCCCAGCTGAAGTGTTTGCGTCTTTTCTGGAAGGTAAATATTGGTCATGCCATAAACTTGTGCAAGTAATTATCGTAGAATGTCTCCTAATTGTGTTTATCTTTTCCCACAGACACCCCACCGCTTGGTGAGGACTCTGCTCAGGAGGTGGAGGAGTCCGTGCCACCTGGCCCCAGAGGTAGGCCTGTGCAGCAGCAGGCATCGGGCCAAGCCGATTTGGCCGCCTTGGCCCAGGTGCTTGGGGACATCAACCAGCAGGGAGACTTGGCATCAGAACGGGTGCGTAGGACCGAGGAGATCCTGGCGAGCTTGGTCAGCACCCAGCAGTCCATGGCTGCGAGCATGCAGGCCATGGCTGAGTCACATCAGGCCATGGCTGCAAGTGCTCAGGTGCTGGCCGAGCAAGCCACCCGCCAAAATGATCTCCTCCTCCACCATAATGAGCTTATGGTGGAGCTGATTACCAGCAACAGGGTCCTAATGTCATCCGTTTCTGGTGCATTACCACCGGAAACACTCCCTGCTGGCAGGAGGGGTAGACCAGCCAACCCCTCCACATCATCTGCTCCACCTGCCCCAGCATCTGGCCGTCCCCGAAGAGCTGCTGCACAGGCCAAGGAGCCTACCAAGGCCAAACGTGGTCGGAAATGAACTTGTGGCTGCATTAATCTCCGCCGTTATGTGTTCCCAAATCTTCCATTGTGCTGTGTGTGTCAGCTTCTTGTGTCCAATCACGTGCTCAGGGTAACCAGATGAGCCCTTGCTTCATATGTCCTTAGTGGTTCCCCTGTTGCCCTCTTTTGCCTGCCATTACTGTCAGCTGTACTTGAAGTGATGGCCATGGTACTATCTTGTGAAGTCCCCGGTTGTGTTCCAAATGATTCTGCTGATGGTGCATATGAGCCAGCTGCAGGTTGGCCTGCTGCAGAAGGGCCAGGTGTAGGGTGCCCTGCTGTTGAATGGTCAGGTGCAGCTTGCCCTGCTGTAGAAGGGCCAGCAGCCTCCTCATTTCCCACTGGCTGCATGTGCAGTGGCACATAGGAGGTGCTGGAGTCCATCTGTGTGCAATTATATATGTTTTGTATTATTATTTATTTTGCAGCATTCCTGCCATGTTGTTTATTGTTTGTATGTATTATTTTATGGTCTTTGCATCACACTGGCATTGAGTGTGACATGAATATAAATAAATGTGTTTACTTTACCCAAAATGTGTGGTTTCATGAGTACATGTCGAATACACATGTGTATTGATAGTATTAATATTCAGTCATGTCCATTGTTAGCAGTTTTTAAGTGTGGGACAAGTACAGCATATGTGGGGGATTACTAAGGTTTCCTTGAAGCAGCAATGGTTTCAATTAAAGCACTGACAAGCGGCCTATTAGTGAGTAATGAGTAAAGGAGTAGATTCTATTGGGTTCAGGTGTTAATGGTTTTAGTCATTAGGCGTACGTTCGCCTACCGCATGAACGAGTGGTGTCCGCAAAGCAATAGTACACTTGTGGACACCGCACATTTCTGCCCTTTTTGATCGCGTGCATTCGGAGTGGTTTCCGAATGTACGCCCCCCAACATAAGTGTACTCCCCCGTGTCCGCCCATGTTTCCGCCCCGTTTTGCCCACTTTGAAACTACGCCCATGTGTCATTCCGCATGACGCCCATAATACGCCCCTATTTCCCGAATGATAGCGGTGAACAGTTCTGGACGGGATTTGGCCGAACTGGTACCGAGTCAATGCGTGGCACATGCGCGTAGCGTTCTCCACGCATGTGCAGACGCCGTAAAGACGCGATCCGAAAGTATGCGGTAAAGTCCGCGTCAATCAGAATAATTAACTGTTGGCTTTCCTCTCTGAGGTTCCGGGTCTCCTCTCCTCTCGGACACAGTTTTTTCCGTAAGACTGGAGTCTGATGGGGAATGGGAGGGGAAGTAGCCAGCAGGACAGATTTTCTTAAAGTGCCGGCTCCTCCAGACCACATCCCAATCCCCATGGTATAAGGCAGTGTCCCCTGCGGATTAGGAGAAATGGAATTACCGGTGAGTACCAAATTCCTCTTATCTCTGCACAAGTAACACCTGCCTCACCTGCAGTGCACATGGTTTTGTCCATCTGAGGAATATTTTGTCAGAAACAGTGAACTAGAATAAGGGCCACAGTTCCTGCTGGAGCCTGCACAAAAATAGCCCTGATCCTAGCACTGTACAAGAGTTAAGTAGGCATGCACAAGTTTCTGAGAAAATTGGGCAAAGACAATTTTCTCAGTAATTTTCCTACTATGAGTATGGGCGAAACTCATACAAAATGGGCAACACACCATTCTTATGGGGAGTTCTGAGTTCTTTGGTGAGGACATTTTAGTAACAATGCAATGACTAAAACTCTTTGGTACTTGTTTCCTAGCACGGCCACATTCGCGGGCATCGCAGGTAATTTTTTATGTTCCATGATGCGACCGACGCGATGCCCGCGATTTCCCATTGAAATGCATTGAAAAAGTCAAAATCGCGTCAGTCGCATCGTATGCGGCCAAAAAAAGCATAAGATGGTACCGACGCGATGCCCACGATTTCCCATAGGGAACAATGTAAAATGCCTCAATTTAACCAAATCAACATAGGGAACAATGTTAAATGGGCCAGAGAACCCCAAAAAAACCCCTGACCAGTGAAATGGCCCCCCAAAAATAGTTAACGCCACCCTACGATCAACGTCAACCCGAAGCGTGGCGAGCGCAGCGAGCCCGCGAGGGGCGGCGGTACGCGTCCTCCGACCTTTTCATACCCCCACTATCCACGTCGGCGTGGAGTTGAGAATAGATTAGTGTGGCAAGCGCAGCGAGCCACCGAGCCCGAAGCGTGGCGAGGGGACACGGATACCTGTGAAGCCGCGAAGGGACGCGTTTACCGGTGAAGGTATCCGCATCCCCTCGCGGGGCCCGCTGCGCTCGCCACGCTTCGGGCTCGGTGGCTCGCTGCGCTCGCCACACTATTCTATTTTTAACTCCACGCCGACGTGGATAGTGGGGGTATGAAAAGGTCGGAGGACGCGTACCGCCGCCCCTCGCGGGCTCGCTTCGCTCGCCACGCTTCGGGTTGACGTTGATCGTGGGGTGGCGGTAACTATTTTTGGGGGGCCATTTCACTGGTATGGGGGGTTTTTTGGGTTCTCTGGCCCATTTAACATTGTTCCCTATGTTGACTTGGTTAAATTGAGGCATTTTACATTGTTCCCTATGGGAAATCGCGGGCATCGCGTTGGTCGCATCACATGCGATTTTTTTAGCCCGCATGCGATGCGACCGACGCGATTTTTTTACCTGCGATGCCCCAGATCAAGATCGTTGTGGCCGTGCTAGGAAAAAAGTACCAACTCTTTAAATGAATTTATTACTAGCTGTATTCTTTAGGAAGGACAATCATAAGTTTGGGTCTTTGAGCACCCGAAAACTACACATTAACTGCAGCTATAAAAATGTAAAACCAGCTTTATTTGTAGTTGTCTAAAGGATCTTGATCCCTATTAAATCTGTTTATGCCCATTCCTGCCAAAATGTATATAAAGGCCTAATGCATCTCAACAAATATTTCTATTGCATTGGCCTATAGCATGTATTAAGCTGTGAACGAGCCAAGTAATTATCACAATATGCGTAATATGCAAAAAATAAAAATGTGCTTGGAATGATACTTTGTAAATATGGTAGGTCTGCTGCCCCTTCCTGCTTTAAGTGTAATGTAAGACATTCCAGTGTAGGTGTAAAAAACGAAAGTCCTATCGTTCATACTCCCTTGTCAACAGTTTAGAAGTGGGGTTAGCTAATTCGGAATTGGACAAGAAAAGACAGATCATTTTCTCAGATGCTGCTATCAGCAGAGTCAGGGCTGGTACACTCTCGCAGGGAGTCCCCAAACTATAGGTTACTGGCATAGCGACAAACACTCACTAACAGCCATTTGTGACCAACTATGAAACACCATCTGCTGCGATTTGGGAGTGAATTAGCATCTCTTTCAAATAATAGCAGAGCTAGATGTGAACAGTCTAAAGACACTGCGAAAATGTATCCAGGACAGAAGTTAACAGATTTTAGGGGGTTATGTAGCTGTGCATACATTTTAAAGCTGAATGTTCTACAACTGATGTGTTTACAAACTGGTGATAAAATATAATAACCAACTACTATATATTGAAATAATTAATTGCTTAGCTTCATGGCACTATATATAGATTTATTTATCTCTTTGAATTGGCATCTACATGAATATAGTAGCAAGCTTTATCAATAGCAATATTAATTTATTAAAAGATGATTTGAAAACATAAGTGGCTCCGGGATGCGGTCAATTTACCTACAATCAAAATCCAGATGGTCAAAATACCTACAACCATTGACCGACGGTCAAAATACCGACAAGGTCAAAATACTGACTTGTACATACTTTACCATCCCAGTGGACATGGAGGGGGTTCATGTCGACCTATGTCAACAAAATATGAAAAACATGTGTCTAACTTTTGACCTATCTATATTTTAAATGTCGGTATTTTGACCATGTCGGTATTTTGACCATGTCGGTATTTTGACCTTGTAGGTATTTTGAAGTTGGTCAATTGCTGTCTGTATTTTGACCGTCTTGATTTTTATTGTAGGTAAATCATACCGAACCCATGGCTCCTACCTCTTTGAAAGAGACTTGCTTTAGGATGAGAGGAGAGCCCAGGCCAGAGTGACCCCAGCATCTGTGCCAGGAGCGGTGCATGTTCATGATCGTGGGGTTGAGACTGCGCATGCTCAAAACACCAGCTTCTATGGACTGCATCGGCTGCAGCCCTTAGAAGCCAGCTAGGGCTGCATGATAAGGCTGGAAGCAGCTTCCCACACTCTCTGATTATTGCAGACTGTACTGTCAGTCCCACAGGAAAAATCACCTTCCAATGGGACTTCCTGTCCTGCTGGTGATTTGCAGGTAGCCCCTTCCAATAGGTCACAGTGTAGCCAATGCAGTCATGGACTGCACCTGGCTCACTAAGTCAGAGGATTTTACTTGGGGGAGGAGCTGCAGCCTTGCAGCCTGTAGGTGAGATCAGGTAAGGTTTTGCTTCTGTCTGGAAAACCGAAGGACAACCAGGTATGTACGTCGACTCTGTGGGGGCTACAAATGTCCATACACACTGGGTAATTTTACCCAGCGTGTATGGACAGCACTGATGTGAAAATCACTGGGCTGGAAAGTGCACAGTGCATACACACTGATTTTCTCCCTGGCTAGCGATTTTCACAGCAGGACACTATGGAAACCTGTCCACACATCGTCACACATCTGCTGGTAATACCATTATATGAGCGTTGTCTCATACACATTGGGCAGCTTTTGTGCTGAATGCAGTTTGAACGACAAAGCTGAGCTGCTTTCACTGTGTATGGGTCTTTAAGGAGACTGAGCGTTATACTGTACCTGGGACAAGGGAGGTGTTCCTGAATTAAGAGAACCGGTCATGAATTAAGGGGGCCCATCAAAAGTTAAGGGAGCCTTTCTTTGCAGCACGCCTTCAGTTGGGGGAAACTATTTATATTAGTTCCCCTGGCCAAAGCATTAACACCCTGGGGACCCTGGAACCCCCCAATAAAGGGATCCTGGGGTCCCTCCCCTCCAGGATTAACCCTACCTGGGCTGAAGCCCGACTCTGTCCCCATTGCACCAGGGCGGTGGGCACCATGCTGATTCTAGTGTAAAAAATAGAGACAACTATTGGGTTCTGCAGTGCAACTATGAAACCCAGCAAGCCTCCCCCACATACTGGGACTTGAAGAACCACAAGTCCCAGCATGTGGGGCATTTATGGGCATGCTGTTCCACAGCAGAAACAATAACCCAATAAAAACACATATACAGAAAAGTATAACTTTAAGACATCCTGAGCCCACTCGTACTGATACTCACCTACCTTGACACAAAGGAATTGATCCCCTTGTCCAGTAGTATCCACAGGGTACAGATAAAATTATACTCCCCAGCTCTTCAGCGAGGATCATGTATGTTTCGTTACAAAGTAGGCATCCACTTGGAAAAAAAAAAAAAAATTGGCAATATCTGTAGCCAGGACAGACTGGCAGCAGTGTAATGTTTACATTAGGCACTTCTGCTCCTGAAGTGAACTATTGCCTACTTAGCGACCAATCAGAAGCCTAGTTATCTGAAACCTTGTTCCTAATTGGCCGCTAGGCAGTCTATTGTGCACTTCGGGGGGAGAACCACCGAATGTAAACATTACATTCTGTGTTTTTTTTTTTCAAGTTCATGTATACTTACTTACAAAGCGGACACGATCCACGCCGAGGAGCTGGTGAGTATAATTTCCTTCTGCAGGTACCCCGTGGATACTACTGGACAAGGGGACCGATCCCTTTGTGTCAAGGTAGGCGAGTATCAGTATGAGTGGCCTCAGGATGTATTACTTTTGTAATTTTTAGGTGTGATGTGTGTTTTTATTGGGCTATTGGTTCATTCTGGTTGGTTCGCTAAGCAGCATTAGTTCACTGGAACTTCTATTTGAATTGTTATGGGGAACTACTATTTGGATTGTTCTCTACATTTTTTAAACCAGGACCAGCTCTTTGAGCCTGGGGCTGGTTACGGTTGTTGGGGGGGGGACCCCACGCCTTTTTTTATAATTTTTTTTATTTTTATTTTTTCACACAGGAGCCTGGTAAAGCCAAATACGCATGGAAAATAAGGAGGCGTATTTTCGCAGGAATTATCGGCAGTATCATGTTCTATATATGTTTTTCAGCATTAGGTGATGAATAGGGGGCCTTACAAACTTTCACTATGGGGCCCACATGTATCTAGTTATGCCACTGGGTGGAACTCAGTTCCCCCTACCATTAGAGGTGGTGAAACTCAGTTCCACTCCCTTCCGCCTAACTTTAACCCCTGGTAAAGACTATTGTGATTCTACACAGAAATGTAAGCACCTGTAAAACCACTGTGCTTCATACAGTATATAGCAGTTGTGCTAGTCCCAGACTTTGCCTTTAGTAACCTCCTTTTCCAAAATCCCATAGAATTTAAATGATTTTGTGCATAAAGTCATAGTTGTTGACCAAATATTATGCTTTCGTTATTGCTTTGTTTCCATTAATTCTTACCATTCTAACTGTGCGGAGTTTGTATATTCTCCTCGTACTTGCGTGAGTTTTCTCCGGGTACTCCGGTTTCCTCCCACAATCCAAAAATATACTGGTAGGCTAATTGGCTCCAAAACAAAAAATGAACCTTAGAATGTCTTTGTGTGCCTGTATATGTGGTAGGGAATATAGATTGTAAGCTCCACTGGGGCAGGGACTGATGTGAATGTTCAAATATTCTCTGTAAAGCACTGCGGAATATGTATGTGCTATATAAGAAACTAGGGATGTACACCAATGGAAAAGGTTACTATACCGCGCTCACCTATGGATAGTTTGCTTTGGCGCTGCTCTTAGCCTCAGGGGTGTCCCGTACCCCCTGTGGGAATACAAGTTGCAAAAGAAGGTGGGGCTGAAGCGCTGCCTGTGTCTAAATTTAATGATGCTGGAGTCAGTATTTCGTGCATAAAGTGCTTTATTACAAAATACAGTTGATGCAGTATAAATAATAATAAATGTCTCAGTGAAATGTGATGGGGGAAAGGGGTGGCAGTGTGGGCCCGTGCCGTGCAGCCTCAGAGAGCCCCCTCGGGGAATTGGGGAGTCAGCAGATCCCTTTGTACCATAAACCCGGCCTGGGTTTATGTCTCTCTGGTTAGTACCCTGATTGTGCTGGGTATGCACTGTGGGGGTAAGTCTCGTACGTCCCCCCAAGCTGTCCTTGGTGGAGGCGAGGGGATCAAACAAAGTTAGTGGGCGGGATGAGCAGGAAGCGTCGTCCCGCTAGCCTGTTTCTTACCCGCTGGGTGTCTGGGAGTCTGCGGCGTTGTTATGCCTCCGTCTCCCTTGCAGTGGATTGAACTGTCTTCTTGTCCGGTAGCGCTGCAGCCGCAGCGTCTTACTCGCGGACCGGTGCCTGGCTCCACTGATCCTCGGCGTGGGGTCACTTCCGGGTGCCGGGTCTCGCGAGACCGGCAGCGTTGATCCGGGTGACGTCACGCTTTGATCGGTGCGCTCTTACTCCCGCGGGAGGAGACTGAGCCCGATATGTTGTTGGGGCACCTTCTGTGGGTGTCCTGGGTGTCCTGGATGTGGTGAGATCCAACGCGTTTCGGCTATGGTTAAGCCTTTGTCAAGGATGCCATGGTGATTGCAAACTGTCTGTATTCATAGGAGAGGGTGTCTCCTTATTGGTTGAGATTTCTGGTCATCTCATAGGTTCTTTGCTTGAAGGTGGGAGGTTGTTTGCCTGCGATTGGCCTATTCCTCCCCTGTGATCACTGTGCAGCTGTGGGTTTAGTTAGCACGGGTGATGCAGGTTCCATTACGTATGTTTAGGGAATTTCTGATGATGGGCTGGTTTAGTGTCAGGTGTGTACCTATGTTAATTCGGTGATTGGTGTTAGGTGAAAAGAAATTGTGTTGTGGCCAGTGAATCTCTCTTATGAGAGAGAGGTAAAACGGAGAGTGGTTGAGTGATGTTGAAACAGGTGATTGATAATTACGGGGTTTTTTTGGGGGGTTGTTGAGAGGGAGTGCTGTTTCTGGCTTTTGTCTATGCTGATAATACGCTTCAACCCTACATAGGTGATGCAACTTGATGCCTGATGATTTAGGGGTTGCAGGTTTATGTTGTGGGTGGGTATTATTAAGAGAATATCCGATGGTGGTTCTATATTTGTGTTAGCGGGGAGAGCTGGATTATTTCTATATGGGATGCCTGAGTATGATGGGTGACGTGATCAGATTATGGATGCAATATTGAAGTCAATATTCATTCCTTTTGGCTCTAGGGTCTTCAGGGTGTATATCCATCTAAGTTCTTCCCGATCCAGGGTTTTTCCATAATTACCCCCCCTCCAGTTTGGTTTTACCTGTGTGATAATGCAGAATTGTAAATTGCTTGGATCTTGGTTGTGTGTGGATTTGTAATGGGCTGAGACGCTGTGTTGATCATAACCTTTACGTATGTTCCTTATGTGCTCGGCTAATCTTGTTTTGAATGGTCTGATGGTCCGGCCTACGTACTGGAGGCCGCACGGACATGTTAAAAGATATATGATACCTTTGGTGTGGCATGTGAGTTCGCTCTTGATGGTGTGAGTTTCCTTGGTGATTGTCGATGTAAATGTTTTGACTGTTTTTGTGGTTCTGTGTTTTTGGGTTCTGCACCCCATGCATTGTCCACATCTGTGGAATCCGTTTGTGTCTAAGTTGGTTTCTAGTTGGCTCTGTCTCATTTCTCTGGGTGGGATGTGATTTTTTACTAGCTTCTGTTTCAAGTCAGGTGCTTTTCTGTATACTACTTTTGGATTTTTTGGTAAGATGTCTGCTAATGTGTCGTCTTTCAGTAAGATTTTCCAGTGTTTCTTGACCATGTTTTTGACTTGTTGTGCCGAGTCACTGAATTGTGTGATGAAGTAAGTGTCGTTATTTGCCTTTTCTTTGTCGGGGTGTGTGGGTTTGGGTTCCAGCAGTTTGGCTCTGTCTTTCTGTTCTGCTGTTTTGTATGCTTTATCAATTAGTTGTGTATCATATTTTTTCTCTAGAAATTGGGTTTTGAGTTGTTGGCTTTGTGTTTTGAATACGTCAATGTCTGTACAGTTTCGTCTTAGTCTTGTAAATTGTCCGAGTGGGATGCTTTTGAGCCAGTTCTGGTGGTGTCCGCTGTCAGATGTAATGTAGCTGTTAACGTCTACTGTCTTGTGGAATGTTTTTGTCTCTATCCTGTGTTCTTTTATGTGAATGTCAAGGTCTAGGAACTCTACTTTGGTTTTACTGTAGTTGGTTGTGAGGATAATGTTTCTGTTGTTGCAATTCAAGTATGTGATGAAATTCTTCAGTGTCTCTTCTGTGCCTTGCCAAATGAATAGGATGTCATCTATATACCTTCGCCAGAGGACCAAATTCGCCCCGAAGTCATGCCCACTCCATATGTGCTCCTCCTCCCACTTGCTCATAAAGAGGTTTGCATAACTTGGTGCGAATTTCGTCCCCATAGCGGTCCCTGTGCACTGTAAATAGTAGTTGTGGTCAAACCATGCGTAGTTGTGAGTTAGGATGAAATGGATAGCCTTGATTATGAAGTCTCTCTGTGCAGGGTGTATTGAGGGGTCGGTTTTGAGGAAATGTTCGGCACTGTCTAGTCCTTGGGTGTGTTCGATGATTGTGTAAAGTGAGGTTACGTCGCTTGTGACAAGCCACATGTCCTCTTGCCATTCTATGTCTTGTAATGTCCTTAGTGTGTGCGTTGTGTCTTTCAGGTGTGAGGTTTGTTGGTTTACTAGGGGTTGTAGAAAGTGGTCGATGTACTGTGAAAGATTGGAAGTCAGGGAATTTATACCGGAAATGATTGGTCTGCCTGGTGGCTGTGTCTGGTGTTTATGTATTTTTGGTAGGTAGTAGAAGACTGGGACCACCGGATGCAGGGGATTTAAGAAGTTGAATTCTTGTTTTGTTACTATGCCAAGTGAGAGGCCTTCGTTCAGTAATTTGTCCAGTTCTTGTTTGAATTGTGCGGTTGGGTCAGTCCTTAGTGTCTTGTATGTGTGGGTGTCGCTTAGTATTCTGTCTGCTTCTGTCATGTATGCCTCTTTGTCAAGTAATACCACTCCTCCCCCTTTATCTGCTGGTTTTACTACCAGATTCTTGTTGTCCCTTAATTCTTCTAATGCTCCCCTCTCCTGTTTATTGAAGTTACCTCTTCTTCTTTTTGCATCTGTGTCTAGATCTTCGAGATCTTGTACTAGCATATGTTCAAATGTTTTGATGATGTGCCCCTTTGCGTGTGCTGGGTTGAATGTTGATTTTGGTCTTAGGGTGGTGTGTTTGTATGGGTCAGTCTGTGTTTCTGTGGTCCTGATGGGGTTTTGGGCAAAGAATTTTTTCAGGGTCAGTTTCCTTGTGAATGATTTTATGTCCATGTATGTCTCGAATTTGTTCAGTTTCTTGGTTGGTGCAAATTTCAGTCCTTTCTGTAATACAGCTTTGTGTTCGTCAGTTAATTTGGTTTTGCTCAGATTAAAGATACCGGGGTTTGTGTTTGTGTCTACTCCTTCTGTCTTACTTTTTTTGCCTCCCCTGCATCCTCTGAGTCTTCTCTTGCTTTTCTTTTGTGTGGGGTGTGTGTGGTCTGTGTGTCTTGTGTGTTCTGGGTTAGGCAGGTTTTTAGGCCTGCCTCCAGATCTAAAAAATCTATATCCCAATGTTCTGCTTGCTGTGTTTCTGTTATTAGTGTCGTTGTTTCTGGCTCCAGTTGTTTCTCTTTGAATGTCACGTGTCCCGCTTCTAGTGATTGTCGTGCTTTGTCTATGTAGTCTTGGTCTTCTATGTCGTGAATTGAGAAAGATGAAGAGTCCTGCTCTGAGCATGATTCGTCTGTGCTGTCAGTGTCTGTGTCTGATTCTAAGTGTATCTCTAAGGGTTTTTTTTGGCTGTGTTGGTATGTCATGTATTGCTGGTAGGTTATTGTTTGGTGAGTGACTGGATGTGTGTAGGTTTTAACCGGTCTGTTATGGTAGCTTTGTTTGTTTTGTTGTTTGGGTTGCTCCCGTCGTTCAGTTTTATGTGTCTTGGGCTTTGTGGTCCCTTGTTTTTGTTTTATATCTGAATATGTCTTGGGTTTGTTGTTTGTTTTAATGCCCCATTTGTCCCTTAGGAATTTCCTTTTCTTTGTTTCGATAATGTTTTCTTCTCCCTTGTGTAGTCTTTGCTGTGTCAGTGTTTCCACCTCCTTGTAACCCTGTTCGTTTTTGAATGGTTCAAGTGTGTGGTGTATGCTGGATATTTCTGTGTCTAGACTGATCAGGTCTTTCTCATGTTGGTCAATGAGTATGTGGACTAGTTGCATGGAGCAGTCTTTCAGTGCTTTATTCCATTTGCACATGAAATCTGTGTTATCTAGGTTATGTGTGGGCAGTTTCTTAATTGTCAGTCCCTTTGGTACTGTATCTTGATCTATATACCATTGTAATGCAAAAGCATCCCACCATACTTTTGACTCTTGTTTGAGTAGTTTTTCTAGTTTGGTCAGTTGTACCAGAAAATTTTGTCCCTTCCCTAGGGCCGCTGATGTTTGATCGAATGTGCTAAATGTTGATTTGGCCCTATCTATCCTGTTTTCACGTACTGTTAATAGGCCCATATGTGGAGTGTGTTAGTAGCAGTGTGCAGCAGTATAGTGCGGGATTGGAGGGTAACAAATGGAAAAGGTTACTATACCGCGCTCACCTATGGATAGTTTGCTTTGGCGCTGCTCTTAGCCTCAGGGGTGTCCCGTACCCCCTGTGGGAATACAAGTTGCAAAAGAAGGTGGGGCTGAAGCGCTGCCTGTGTCTAAATTTAATGATGCTGGAGTCAGTATTTCATGCATAAAGTGCTTTATTACAAAATACAGTTGATGCAGTATAAATAATAATAAATGTCTCAGTGAAATGTGATGGGGGAAAGGGGTGGCAGTGTGGGCCCGTGCCGTGCAGCCTCAGAGAGCCCCCTCGGGGAATTGGGGAGTCAGCAGATCCCTTTGTACCATAAACCCGGCCTGGGATTATGTCTCTCTGGTTAGTACCCTGATTGTGCTGGGTATGCACTGTGGGGGTAAGTCTCGTACGTCCCCCCAAGCTGTCCTTGGTGGAGGCGAGGGGATCAAACAAAGTTAGTGGGCGGGATGAGCAGGATGCGTCGTCCCGCTAGCCTGCTTCTTACCCGCTGGGTGTCTGGGAGTCTGCGGCGTTGTTATGCCTCCGTCTCCCTTGCAGTGGATTGAACTGTCTTCTTGTCCGGTAGCGCTGCAGCCGCAGCGTCTTACTCGCGGACCGGTGCCTGGCTCCACTGATCCTCGGCGTGGGGTCACTTCCGGGTGCCGGGTCTCGCGAGACCGGCAGCGTTGATCCGGGTGACGTCACGCTTTGATCGGTGCGCTCTTACTCCCGCGGGAGGAGACTGAGCCCGATATGTTGTTGGGGCACCTTCTGTGGGTGTCCTGGGTGTCCTGGATGTGGTGAGATCCAACGCGTTTCGGCTATGGTTAAGCCTTTGTCAAGGATGCCATGGTGATTGCAAACTGTCTGTATTCATAGGAGAGGGTGTCTCCTTATTGGTTGAGATTTCTGGTCATCTCATAGGTTCTTTGCTTGAAGGTGGGAGGTTGTTTGCCTGCGATTGGCCTATTCCTCCCCTGTGATCACTGTGCAGCTGTGGGTTTAGTTAGCACGGGTGATGCAGGTTCCATTACGTATGTTTAGGGAATTTCTGATGATGGGCTGGTTTAGTGTCAGGTGTGTACCTATGTTAATTCGGTGATTGGTGTTAGGTGAAAAGAAATTGTGTTGTGGCCAGTGAATCTCTCTTATGAGAGAGAGGTAAAACGGAGAGTGGTTGAGTGATGTTGAAACAGGTGATTGATAATTACGGGGTTTTTTTGGGGGGTTGTTGAGAGGGAGTGCTGTTTCTGGCTTTTGTCTATGCTGATAATACGCTTCAACCCTACATAGGTGATGCAACTTGATACCTGATGATTTAGGGGTTGCAGGTTTATGTTGTGGGTGGGTATTATTAAGAGAATATCCGATGGTGGTTCTATATTTGTGTTAGCGGGGAGAGCTGGATTATTTCTATATGGGATGCCTGAGTATGATGGGTGACGTGATCAGATTATGGATGCAATATTGAAGTCAATATTCATTCCTTTTGGCTCTAGGGTCTTCAGGGTGTATATCCATCTAAGTTCTTCCCGATCCAGGGTTTTTCCATAATTACCCCCCCTCCAGTTTGGTTTTACCTGTGTAATAATGCAGAATTGTAAATTGCTTGGATCTTGGTTGTGTGTGGATTTGTAATGGGCTGAGACGCTGTGTTGATCATAACCTTTACGTATGTTCCTTATGTGCTCGGCTAATCTTGTTTTGAATGGTCTGATGGTCCGGCCTACGTACTGGAGGCCGCACGGACATGTTAAAAGATATATGATACCTTTGGTGTGGCATGTGAGTTCGCTCTTGATGGTGTGAGTTTCCTTGGTGATTGTCGATGTAAATGTTTTGACTGTTTTTGTGGTTCTGTGTTTTTGGGTTCTGCACCCCATGCATTGTCCACATCTGTGGAATCCGTTTGTGTCTAAGTTGGTTTCTAGTTGGCTCTGTCTCATTTCTCTGGGTGGGATGTGATTTTTTACTAGCTTCTGTTTCAAGTCAGGTGCTTTTCTGTATACTACTTTTGGATTTTTTGGTAAGATGTCTGCTAATGTGTCGTCTTTCAGTAAGATTTTCCAGTGTTTCTTGACCATGTTTTTGACTTGTTGTGCCGAGTCACTGAATTGTGTGATGAAGTAAGTGTCGTTATTTGCCTTTTCTTTGTCGGGGTGTGTGGGTTTGGGTTCCAGCAGTTTGGCTTTGTCTTTCTGTTCTGCTGTTTTGTATGCTTTATCAATTAGTTGTGTATCATATTTTTTCTCTAGAAATTGGGTTTTGAGTTGTTGGCTTTGTGTTTTGAATACGTCAATGTCTGTACAGTTTCGTCTTAGTCTTGTAAATTGTCCGAGTGGGATGCTTTTGAGCCAGTTCTGGTGGTGTCCGCTGTCAGATGTAATGTAGCTGTTAACGTCTACTGTCTTGTGGAATGTTTTTGTCTCTATCCTGTGTTCTTTTATGTGAATGTCAAGGTCTAGGAACTCTACTTTGGTTTTACTGTAGTTGGTTGTGAGGATAATGTTTCTGTTGTTGCAATTCAAGTATGTGATGAAATTCTTCAGTGTCTCTTCTGTGCCTTGCCAAATGAATAGGATGTCATCTATATACCTTCGCCAGAGGACCAAATTCGCCCCGAAGTCATGCCCACTCCATATGTGCTCCTCCTCCCACTTGCTCATAAAGAGGTTTGCATAACTTGGTGCGAATTTCGTCCCCATAGCGGTCCCTGTGCACTGTAAATAGTAGTTGTGGTCAAACCATGCGTAGTTGTGAGTTAGGATGAAATGGATAGCCTTGATTATGAAGTCTCTCTGTGCAGGGTGTATTGAGGGGTCGGTTTTGAGGAAATGTTCGGCACTGTCTAGTCCTTGGGTGTGTTCGATGATTGTGTAAAGTGAGGTTACGTCGCTTGTGACAAGCCACATGTCCTCTTGCCATTCTATGTCTTGTAATGTCCTTAGTGTGTGCGTTGTGTCTTTCAGGTGTGAGGTTTGTTGGTTTACTAGGGGTAGTAGAAAGTGGTCGATGTACTGTGAAAGATTGGAAGTCAGGGAATTTATACCGGAAATGATTGGTCTGCCTGGTGGCTGTGTCTGGTGTTTATGTATTTTTGGTAGGTAGTAGAAGACTGGGACCACCGGATGCAGGGGATTTAAGAAGTTGAATTCTTGTTTTGTTACTATGCCAAGTGAGAGGCCTTCGTTCAGTAATTTGTCCAGTTCTTGTTTGAATTGTGCGGTTGGGTCAGTCCTTAGTGTCTTGTATGTGTGGGTGTCGCTTAGTATTCTGTCTGCTTCTGTCATGTATGCCTCTTTGTCAAGTAATACCACTCCTCCCCCTTTATCTGCTGGTTTTACTACCAGATTCTTGTTGTCCCTTAATTCTTCTAATGCTCCCCTCTCCTGTTTATTGAAGTTACCTCTTCTTCTTTTTGCATCTGTGTCTAGATCTTCGAGATCTTGTACTAGCATATGTTCAAATGTTTTGATGATGTGCCCCTTTGCGTGTGCTGGGTTGAATGTTGATTTTGGTCTTAGGGTGGTGTGTTTGTATGGGTCAGTCTGTGTTTCTGTGGTCCTGATGGGGTTTTGGGCAAAGAATTTTTTCAGGGTCAGTTTCCTTGTGAATGATTTTATGTCCATGTATGTCTCGAATTTGTTCAGTTTCTTGGTTGGTGCAAATTTCAGTCCTTTCTGTAATACAGCTTTGTGTTCGTCAGTTAATTTGGTTTTGCTCAGATTAAAGATACCGGGGTTTGTGTTTGTGTCTACTCCTTCTGTCTTACTTTTTTTGCCTCCCCTGCATCCTCTGAGTCTTCTCTTGCTTTTCTTTTGTGTGGGGTGTGTGTGGTCTGTGTGTCTTGTGTGTTCTGGGTTAGGCAGGTTTTTAGGCCTGCCTCCAGATCTAAAAAATCTATATCCCAATGTTCTGCTTGCTGTGTTTCTGTTATTAGTGTCGTTGTTTCTGGCTCCAGTTGTTTCTCTCTGAATGTCACGTGTCCCGCTTCTAGTGATTGTCGTGCTTTGTCTATGTAGTCTTGGTCTTCTATGTCGTGAATTGAGAAAGATGAAGAGTCCTGCTCTGAGCATGATTCGTCTGTGCTGTCAGTGTCTGTGTCTGAGACTGTGCCCCAACAACATATCGGGCTCAGTCTCCTCCCGCGGGAGTAAGAGCGCACCGATCAAAGCGTGACGTCACCCGGATCAACGCTGCCGGTCTCGCGAGACCCGGCACCCGGAAGTGACCCCACGCCGAGGATCAGTGGAGCCAGGCACCGGTCCGCGAGTAAGACGCTGCGGCTGCAGCGCTACCGGACAAGAAGACAGTTCAATCCACTGCAAGGGAGACGGAGGCATAACAACGCTGCAGACTCCCAGACACCCAGCGGGTAAGAAGCAGGCTAGCGGGACGACGCTTCCTGCTCATCCCGCCCACTAACTTTGTTTGATCCCCTCGCCTCCACCAAGGACAGCTTGGGGGGACGTACGAGACTTACCCCCACAGTGCATACCCAGCACAATCAGGGTACTAACCAGAGAGACATAAACCCAGGCCGGGTTTATGGTACAAAGGGATCTGCTGACTCCCCAATTCCCCGAGGGGGCTCTCTGAGGCTGCACGGCACGGGCCCACACTGCCACCCCTTTCCCCCATCACATTTCACTGAGACATTTATTATTATTTATACTGCATCAACTGTATTTTGTAATAAAGCACTTTATGCACGAAATACTGACTCCAGCATCATTAAATTTAGACACAGGCAGCGCTTCAGCCCCACCTTCTTTTGCAACTTGTATTCCCACAGGGGGTACGGGACACCCCTGAGGCTAAGAGCAGCGCCAAAGCAAACTATCCATAGGTGAGCGCGGTATAGTAACCTTTTCCATTTGTTACCCTCCAATCCCGCACTATACTGCTGCACACTGCTACTAACACACTCCACATATGGGCCTATTAACAGTACGTGAAAACAGGATAGATAGGGCCAAATCAACATTTAGCACATTCGATCAAACATCAGCGGCCCTAGGGAAGGGACAAAATTTTCTGGTACAACTGACCAAACTAGAAAAACTACTCAAACAAGAGTCAAAAGTATGGTGGGATGCTTTTGCATTACAATGGTATATAGATCAAGATACAGTACCAAAGGGACTGACAATTAAGAAACTGCCCACACATAACCTAGATAACACAGATTTCATGTGCAAATGGAATAAAGCACTGAAAGACTGCTCCATGCAACTAGTCCACATACTCATTGACCAACATGAGAAAGACCTGATCAGTCTAGACACAGAAATATCCAGCATACACCACACACTTGAACCATTCAAAAACGAACAGGGTTACAAGGAGGTGGAAACACTGACACAGCAAAGACTACACAAGGGAGAAGAAAACATTATCGAAACAAAGAAAAGGAAATTCCTAAGGGACAAATGGGGCATTAAAACAAACAACAAACCCAAGACATATTCAGATATAAAACAAAAACAAGGGACCACAAAGCCCAAGACACATAAAACTGAACGACGGGAGCAACCCAAACAACAAAACAAACAAAGCTACCATAACAGACCGGTTAAAACCTACACACATCCAGTCACTCACCAAACAATAACCTACCAGCAATACATGACATACCAACACAGCCAAAAAAAACCCTTAGAGATACACTTAGAATCAGACACAGACACTGACAGCACAGACGAATCATGCTCAGAGCAGGACTCTTCATCTTTCTCAATTCACGACATAGAAGACCAAGACTACATAGACAAAGCACGACAATCACTAGAAGCGGGACACGTGACATTCAGAGAGAAACAACTGGAGCCAGAAACAACGACACTAATAACAGAAACACAGCAAGCAGAACATTGGGATATAGATTTTTTAGATCTGGAGGCAGGCCTAAAAACCTGCCTAACCCAGAACACACAAGACACACAGACCACACACACCCCACACAAAAGAAAAGCAAGAGAAGACTCAGAGGATGCAGGGGAGGCAAAAAAAGTAAGACAGAAGGAGTAGACACAAACACAAACCCCGGTATCTTTAATCTGAGCAAAACCAAATTAACTGACGAACACAAAGCTGTATTACAGAAAGGACTGAAATTTGCACCAACCAAGAAACTGAACAAATTCGAGACATACATGGACATAAAATCATTCACAAGGAAACTGACCCTGAAAAAATTCTTTGCCCAAAACCCCATCAGGACCACAGAAACACAGACTGACCCATACAAACACACCACCCTAAGACCAAAATCAACATTCAACCCAGCACACGCAAAGGGGCACATCATCAAAACATTTGAACATATGCTAGTACAAGATCTCGAAGATCTAGACACAGATGCAAAAAGAAGAAGAGGTAACTTCAATAAACAGGAGAGGGGAGCATTAGAAGAATTAAGGGACAACAAGAATCTGGTAGTAAAACCAGCAGATAAAGGGGGAGGAGTGGTATTACTTGACAAAGAGGCATACATGACAGAAGCAGACAGAATACTAAGCGACACCCACACATACAAGACACTAAGGACTGACCCAACCGCACAATTCAAACAAGAACTGGACAAATTACTGAACGAAGGCCTCTCACTTGGCATAGTAACAAAACAAGAATTCAACTTCTTAAATCCCCTGCATCCGGTGGTCCCAGTCTTCTACTACCTACCAAAAATACATAAACACCAGACACAGCCACCAGGCAGACCAATCATTTCCGGTATAAATTCCCTGACTTCCAATCTTTCACAGTACATCGACCACTTTCTACAACCCCTAGTAAACCAACAAACCTCACACCTGAAAGACACAACGCACACACTAAGGACATTACAAGACATAGAATGGCAAGAGGACATGTGGCTTGTCACAAGTGACGTAACCTCACTTTACACAATCATCGAACACACCCAAGGACTAGACAGTGCCGAACATTTCCTCAAAACCGACCCCTCAATACACCCTGCACAGAGAGACTTCATAATCAAGGCTATCCATTTCATCCTAACTCACAACTACGCATGGTTTGACCACAACTACTATTTACAGTGCACAGGGACCGCTATGGGGACGAAATTCGCACCAAGTTATGCAAACCTCTTTATGAGCAAGTGGGAGGAGGAGCACATATGGAGTGGGCATGACTTCGGGGCGAATTTGGTCCTCTGGCGAAGGTATATAGATGACATCCTATTCATTTGGCAAGGCACAGAAGAGACACTGAAGAATTTCATCACATACTTGAATTGCAACAACAGAAACATTATCCTCACAACCAACTACAGTAAAACCAAAGTAGAGTTCCTAGACCTTGACATTCACATAAAAGAACACAGGATAGAGACAAAAACATTCCACAAGACAGTAGACGTTAACAGCTACATTACATCTGACAGCGGACACCACCAGAACTGGCTCAAAAGCATCCCACTCGGACAATTTACAAGACTAAGACGAAACTGTACAGACATTGACGTATTCAAAACACAAAGCCAACAACTCAAAACCCAATTTCTAGAGAAAAAATATGATACACAACTAATTGATAAAGCATACAAAACAGCAGAACAGAAAGACAGAGCCAAACTGCTGGAACCCAAACCCACACACCCCGACAAAGAAAAGGCAAATAACGACACTTACTTCATCACACAATTCAGTGACTCGGCACAACAAGTCAAAAACATGGTCAAGAAACACTGGAAAATCTTACTGAAAGACGACACATTAGCAGACATCTTACCAAAAAATCCAAAAGTAGTATACAGAAAAGCACCTGACTTGAAACAGAAGCTAGTAAAAAATCACATCCCACCCAGAGAAATGAGACAGAGCCAACTAGAAACCAACTTAGACACAAACGGATTCCACAGATGTGGACAATGCATGGGGTGCAGAACCCAAAAACACAGAACCACAAAAACAGTCAAAACATTTACATCGACAATCACCAAGGAAACTCACACCATCAAGAGCGAACTCACATGCCACACCAAAGGTATCATATATCTTTTAACATGTCCGTGCGGCCTCCAGTACGTAGGCCGGACCATCAGACCATTCAAAACAAGATTAGCCGAGCACATAAGGAACATACGTAAAGGTTATGATCAACACAGCGTCTCAGCCCATTACAAATCCACACACAACCAAGATCCAAGCAATTTACAATTCTGCATTATCACACAGGTAAAACCAAACTGGAGGGGGGGTAATTATGGAAAAACCCTGGATCGGGAAGAACTTAGATGGATATACACCCTGAAGACCCTAGAGCCAAAAGGAATGAATATTGACTTCAATATTGCATCCATAATCTGATCACGTCACCCATCATACTCAGGCATCCCATATAGAAATAATCCAGCTCTCCCCGCTAACACAAATATAGAACCACCATCGGATATTCTCTTAATAATACCCACCCACAACATAAACCTGCAACCCCTAAATCATCAGGCATCAAGTTGCATCACCTATGTAGGGTTGAAGCGTATTATCAGCATAGACAAAAGCCAGAAACAGCACTCCCTCTCAACAACCCCCCAAAAAAACCCCGTAATTATCAATCACCTGTTTCAACATCACTCAACCACTCTCCGTTTTACCTCTCTCTCATAAGAGAGATTCACTGGCCACAACACAATTTCTTTTCACCTAACACCAATCACCGAATTAACATAGGTACACACCTGACACTAAACCAGCCCATCATCAGAAATTCCCTAAACATACGTAATGGAACCTGCATCACCCGTGCTAACTAAACCCACAGCTGCACAGTGATCACAGGGGAGGAATAGGCCAATCGCAGGCAAACAACCTCCCACCTTCAAGCAAAGAACCTATGAGATGACCAGAAATCTCAACCAATAAGGAGACACCCTCTCCTATGAATACAGACAGTTTGCAATCACCATGGCATCCTTGACAAAGGCTTAACCATAGCCGAAACGCGTTGGATCTCACCACATCCAGGACACCCAGGACACCCACAGAAGGTGCCCCAACAACATATCGGGCTCAGTCTCCTCCCGCGGGAGTAAGAGCGCACCGATCAAAGCGTGACGTCACCCGGATCAACGCTGCCGGTCTCGCGAGACCCGGCACCCGGAAGTGACCCCACGCCGAGGATCAGTGGAGCCAGGCACCGGTCCGCGAGTAAGACGCTGCGGCTGCAGCGCTACCGGACAAGAAGACAGTTCAATCCACTGCAAGGGAGACGGAGGCATAACAACGCCGCAGACTCCCAGACACCCAGCGGGTAAGAAGCAGGCTAGCGGGACGACGCTTCCTGCTCATCCCGCCCACTAACTTTGTTTGATCCCCTCGCCTCCACCAAGGACAGCTTGGGGGGACGTACGAGACTTACCCCCACAGTGCATACCCAGCACAATCAGGGTACTAACCAGAGAGACATAAACCCAGGCCGGGTTTATGGTACAAAGGGATCTGCTGACTCCCCAATTCCCCGAGGGGGCTCTCTGAGGCTGCACGGCACGGGCCCACACTGCCACCCCTTTCCCCCATCACATTTCACTGAGACATTTATTATTATTTATACTGCATCAACTGTATTTTGTAATAAAGCACTTTATGCACGAAATACTGACTCCAGCATCATTAAATTTAGACACAGGCAGCGCTTCAGCCCCACCTTCTTTTGCAACTTGTATTCCCACAGGGGGTACGGGACACCCCTGAGGCTAAGAGCAGCGCCAAAGCAAACTATCCATAGGTGAGCGCGGTATAGTAACCTTTTCCATTTGTTACCCTCCAATCCCGCACTATACTGCTGCACACTGCTACTAACACACTCCACATATGGGCCTATTAACAGTACGTGAAAACAGGATAGATAGGGCCAAATCAACATTTAGCACATTCGATCAAACATCAGCGGCCCTAGGGAAGGGACAAAATTTTCTGGTACAACTGACCAAACTAGAAAAACTACTCAAACAAGAGTCAAAAGTATGGTGGGATGCTTTTGCATTACAATGGTATATAGATCAAGATACAGTACCAAAGGGACTGACAATTAAGAAACTGCCCACACATAACCTAGATAACACAGATTTCATGTGCAAATGGAATAAAGCACTGAAAGACTGCTCCATGCAACTAGTCCACATACTCATTGACCAACATGAGAAAGACCTGATCAGTCTAGACACAGAAATATCCAGCATACACCACACACTTGAACCATTCAAAAACGAACAGGGTTACAAGGAGGTGGAAACACTGACACAGCAAAGACTACACAAGGGAGAAGAAAACATTATCGAAACAAAGAAAAGGAAATTCCTAAGGGACAAATGGGGCATTAAAACAAACAACAAACCCAAGACATATTCAGATATAAAACAAAAACAAGGGACCACAAAGCCCAAGACACATAAAACTGAACGACGGGAGCAACCCAAACAACAAAACAAACAAAGCTACCATAACAGACCGGTTAAAACCTACACACATCCAGTCACTCACCAAACAATAACCTACCAGCAATACATGACATACCAACACAGCCAAAAAAAACCCTTAGAGATACACTTAGAATCAGACACAGACACTGACAGCACAGACGAATCATGCTCAGAGCAGGACTCTTCATCTTTCTCAATTCACGACATAGAAGACCAAGACTACATAGACAAAGCACGACAATCACTAGAAGCGGGACACGTGACATTCAGAGAGAAACAACTGGAGCCAGAAACAACGACACTAATAACAGAAACACAGCAAGCAGAACATTGGGATATAGATTTTTTAGATCTGGAGGCAGGCCTAAAAACCTGCCTAACCCAGAACACACAAGACACACAGACCACACACACCCCACACAAAAGAAAAGCAAGAGAAGACTCAGAGGATGCAGGGGAGGCAAAAAAAGTAAGACAGAAGGAGTAGACACAAACACAAACCCCGGTATCTTTAATCTGAGCAAAACCAAATTAACTGACGAACACAAAGCTGTATTACAGAAAGGACTGAAATTTGCACCAACCAAGAAACTGAACAAATTCGAGACATACATGGACATAAAATCATTCACAAGGAAACTGACCCTGAAAAAATTCTTTGCCCAAAACCCCATCAGGACCACAGAAACACAGACTGACCCATACAAACACACCACCCTAAGACCAAAATCAACATTCAACCCAGCACACGCAAAGGGGCACATCATCAAAACATTTGAACATATGCTAGTACAAGATCTCGAAGATCTAGACACAGATGCAAAAAGAAGAAGAGGTAACTTCAATAAACAGGAGAGGGGAGCATTAGAAGAATTAAGGGACAACAAGAATCTGGTAGTAAAACCAGCAGATAAAGGGGGAGGAGTGGTATTACTTGACAAAGAGGCATACATGACAGAAGCAGACAGAATACTAAGCGACACCCACACATACAAGACACTAAGGACTGACCCAACCGCACAATTCAAACAAGAACTGGACAAATTACTGAACGAAGGCCTCTCACTTGGCATAGTAACAAAACAAGAATTCAACTTCTTAAATCCCCTGCATCCGGTGGTCCCAGTCTTCTACTACCTACCAAAAATACATAAACACCAGACACAGCCACCAGGCAGACCAATCATTTCCGGTATAAATTCCCTGACTTCCAATCTTTCACAGTACATCGACCACTTTCTACAACCCCTAGTAAACCAACAAACCTCACACCTGAAAGACACAACGCACACACTAAGGACATTACAAGACATAGAATGGCAAGAGGACATGTGGCTTGTCACAAGCGACGTAACCTCACTTTACACAATCATCGAACACACCCAAGGACTAGACAGTGCCGAACATTTCCTCAAAACCGACCCCTCAATACACCCTGCACAGAGAGACTTCATAATCAAGGCTATCCATTTCATCCTAACTCACAACTACGCATGGTTTGACCACAACTACTATTTACAGTGCACAGGGACCGCTATGGGGACGAAATTCGCACCAAGTTATGCAAACCTCTTTATGAGCAAGTGGGAGGAGGAGCACATATGGAGTGGGCATGACTTCGGGGCGAATTTGGTCCTCTGGCGAAGGTATATAGATGACATCCTATTCATTTGGCAAGGCACAGAAGAGACACTGAAGAATTTCATCACATACTTGAATTGCAACAACAGAAACATTATCCTCACAACCAACTACAGTAAAACCAAAGTAGAGTTCCTAGACCTTGACATTCACATAAAAGAACACAGGATAGAGACAAAAACATTCCACAAGACAGTAGACGTTAACAGCTACATTACATCTGACAGCGGACACCACCAGAACTGGCTCAAAAGCATCCCACTCGGACAATTTACAAGACTAAGACGAAACTGTACAGACATTGACGTATTCAAAACACAAAGCCAACAACTCAAAACCCAATTTCTAGAGAAAAAATATGATACACAACTAATTGATAAAGCATACAAAACAGCAGAACAGAAAGACAGAGCCAAACTGCTGGAACCCAAACCCACACACCCCGACAAAGAAAAGGCAAATAACGACACTTACTTCATCACACAATTCAGTGACTCGGCACAACAAGTCAAAAACATGGTCAAGAAACACTGGAAAATCTTACTGAAAGACGACACATTAGCAGACATCTTACCAAAAAATCCAAAAGTAGTATACAGAAAAGCACCTGACTTGAAACAGAAGCTAGTAAAAAATCACATCCCACCCAGAGAAATGAGACAGAGCCAACTAGAAACCAACTTAGACACAAACGGATTCCACAGATGTGGACAATGCATGGGGTGCAGAACCCAAAAACACAGAACCACAAAAACAGTCAAAACATTTACATCGACAATCACCAAGGAAACTCACACCATCAAGAGCGAACTCACATGCCACACCAAAGGTATCATATATCTTTTAACATGTCCGTGCGGCCTCCAGTACGTAGGCCGGACCATCAGACCATTCAAAACAAGATTAGCCGAGCACATAAGGAACATACGTAAAGGTTATGATCAACACAGCGTCTCAGCCCATTACAAATCCACACACAACCAAGATCCAAGCAATTTACAATTCTGCATTATCACACAGGTAAAACCAAACTGGAGGGGGGGTAATTATGGAAAAACCCTGGATCGGGAAGAACTTAGATGGATATACACCCTGAAGACCCTAGAGCCAAAAGGAATGAATATTGACTTCAATATTGCATCCATAATCTGATCACGTCACCCATCATACTCAGGCATCCCATATAGAAATAATCCAGCTCTCCCCGCTAACACAAATATAGAACCACCATCGGATATTCTCTTAATAATACCCACCCACAACATAAACCTGCAACCCCTAAATCATCAGGCATCAAGTTGCATCACCTATGTAGGGTTGAAGCGTATTATCAGCATAGACAAAAGCCAGAAACAGCACTCCCTCTCAACAACCCCCCAAAAAAACCCCGTAATTATCAATCACCTGTTTCAACATCACTCAACCACTCTCCGTTTTACCTCTCTCTCATAAGAGAGATTCACTGGCCACAACACAATTTCTTTTCACCTAACACCAATCACCGAATTAACATAGGTACACACCTGACACTAAACCAGCCCATCATCAGAAATTCCCTAAACATACGTAATGGAACCTGCATCACCCGTGCTAACTAAACCCACAGCTGCACAGTGATCACAGGGGAGGAATAGGCCAATCGCAGGCAAACAACCTCCCACCTTCAAGCAAAGAACCTATGAGATGACCAGAAATCTCAACCAATAAGGAGACACCCTCTCCTATGAATACAGACAGTTTGCAATCACCATGGCATCCTTGACAAAGGCTTAACCATAGCCGAAACGCGTTGGATCTCACCACATCCAGGACACCCAGGACACCCACAGAAGGTGCCCCAACAACATATCGGGCTCAGTCTCCTCCCGCGGGAGTAAGAGCGCACCGATCAAAGCGTGACGTCACCCGGATCAACGCTGCCGGTCTCGCGAGACCCGGCACCCGGAAGTGACCCCACGCCGAGGATCAGTGGAGCCAGGCACCGGTCCGCGAGTAAGACGCTGCGGCTGCAGCGCTACCGGACAAGAAGACAGTTCAATCCACTGCAAGGGAGACGGAGGCATAACAACGCCGCAGACTCCCAGACACCCAGCGGGTAAGAAGCAGGCTAGCGGGACGACGCTTCCTGCTCATCCCGCCCACTAACTTTGTTTGATCCCCTCGCCTCCACCAAGGACAGCTTGGGGGGACGTACGAGACTTACCCCCACAGTGCATACCCAGCACAATCAGGGTACTAACCAGAGAGACATAAACCCAGGCCGGGTTTATGGTACAAAGGGATCTGCTGACTCCCCAATTCCCCGAGGGGGCTCTCTGAGGCTGCACGGCACGGGCCCACACTGCCACCCCTTTCCCCCATCACATTTCACTGAGACATTTATTATTATTTATACTGCATCAACTGTATTTTGTAATAAAGCACTTTATGCACGAAATACTGACTCCAGCATCATTAAATTTAGACACAGGCAGCGCTTCAGCCCCACCTTCTTTTGCAACTAGGGATGTACACCGGCCACTTTTCGTGTTTTGAGTTTTGGGTTCTGATTACCTTAAGGTTTTGGGTTCTAATGGGTTTTGCAAAAACACCTCCTAAATGTTTTGTGTTTGGAATTTTGGGTTTTGGGTTCTGATTTTTTTTTTTTAAAGCATAAAAACTGCAAAAATCGCAGAATTTGGTTTTTTTTTTTGCTACTAACCTCAATAACATTCATTTCCACTCATTTCCAGTCTATTCTGAACATCTCACACCTCACAATATTGTTTTTAGGGCAAAAGGTTGCACCAAGGTAGCTGGATAACTATGCTAAGCCACACAAGTGTGTGGCACAAACACGTGGCTCATGTAAGAGTGGCACTGCAGCGGCAGACAGGATGGCAGTTTAAAAATCGAGGCCACAAAAAGACCCCTATCTGGCTTGATCGTGCACTTTTTGTCTGCAAGTGTGTAACTGTTTCGATCAGTTTAACATCCAACAAGACCCCTATCTGGCTTGATTGTGTGATTAATATTAGGTACAGCACAGCACCAGAGGTAGGCCCCAGCACAGAGGAGACAGTAGTACTACAAGTACACAGTTAGACTGTCCTCCTTGCTAGGGTAATCCCACAGAGGAGTACACAGCAGCACTAAGGGAGACAGCCCCAGTGAATAAAATAATTACAGCACAGCACACCAGAGGTAGACCGCACAAGGACTGTCCTCCTTGCTAGGGTGATCCCACAGAGGAGAACAGAGTACACAGCAGCACTGAGGGAGACAGCCCCAGCGAATAAAATAATTACAGCACAGCACACCAGAGGTAGACCGCACAGAGGAGACAGTAGTACTACAAGTACACAGTTAGACTACACAGCAGCACTGAGAGACAGCCCCAGTGAATAAAATATTGCATTCAAGGTCAAGCTCACGCTCAAGTTTAAGCTTGACCTTAAACTTGAGCAGCACCAACACACCCTCTCCCAACCCACTACTAGACTGGAGTGAAGATGGCGGGCGCGGGAGCCGCTATTTAAAGCCTCACAAAATCCGGGGCTGGGCATGGCGTTTTGCCCACGCGGCCAGACCCAGGTCAGGCGGGAATCTCCGAGCGCTGCTCGGAACCGGGCTCGGAATGATGACGTTCGTGGGGGCTCGGATCTCCGCAATCCGAGTCCGCACATCTCTATAAGAAACTGCTCATCTTTAGCTAACTGTACAGTAATACAGTGTTGCAACTATACCGCATATTGCCATGTTAATTGCAACTGGGATATGCAATGTTTTAAATGATTTACTTGAAGGAAAGCTAACTATTAATATAACTTTAGTTTTAAAAAATAATTAGAGTGTTATACATTAAGTTGTAGCAAAATAACCTCCAATCTGTTCTAGGGAAGAAAATGTTCCTCATTAACTTAAATAAGGCAATCAGCCAAGGCCTTGTGCCAATACCTACTCCATAGTTAAAACCCTACTTTTATAGTAAGGAGCCTTGATGGCACAGTCTCTCATAATTAAGTGATGAGAATTGTCATTGGTGTGTGGATCAGCTGAATTTGCAATTCTTCTTGTGGTTCTTTGCTAATGAAATTGCAAAGAACCACAAGGAGAAATAAGCAAACTTTTATAAGGAGAAATATTCCATATATGACAAGCTTGTATAAACTCTCTAAACAGGGATAAGCAATACATTTAAAATATATATATATATGTTATTTTCAATAGCTGCAGCCAGATAAGCCTTCGGGGGCGCCCGGGTCACTTTAGACAAGGGGCCCTCTCCTTCTTGTCATTACAGGCTGCAAAGTGCTGGCAAAACACAGAGTAAAGGCTGTATAAACTTAAAGTCCATAGAGTAGCTAAAATAGCAGATACAAGCAAGTGACAATATTAGCAGCAAAGCCTTGCATGTAGATCATACATATGTATAATGTCCCTGACTAGTTACTGACTAGTTTTAATAAACTAGGAGGCAAGTTCAAATTTAAGGACATGTTATAAAGCAAAGGTAGGAACATTGCAATAAGAGAGTACATGTAAACTCCAAAGGTGGGAGAGTACATATAAACCCAATGGGTAAGCGTGCTAGTCAGGGCATCTGCATTATCAGACAGTTGTACCCATATGGTATGTGATCTACAACTGTAGGTGGGCAGAAATAATAGGAAAAAATGACATGGGAGAGTACGTACAAACTTGCTAGCATTAGATGTCTTGTGGGATCTAGAATTTACAACAGGCTCTTAATCTGAAAGCTCTAATGGGGAAGTGCCCAAGGGGCTCACGCCTAAGAATCAAGGCAATGGGTAACAACAGGGGTTGAGAAAAAAAATATATACAATATATATATAGCACAGAACACCCACCGTGTCTCCCCGCAGGGTGGTGAGATTAAGATGCGGCACTCCACGGACTTTGTGACAAATAAATTTTTAGTGGTACATCAGGTAGGACAACGTTTCAAGACCACTCGGGGTATTTTCATCAGGTCCGCAGTAGCAAAATAAATCAGTGTACAGACAGTAATCCATTAGTAATCGATTACTGTCTGTACACTGATTTATTTTGCTACTGTGGACCTGATGAAAAGATCCCGAGTGGTCTTGAAACGTTGTCCTACCTGATGTACCACTAAAAATGTATTTGTCACAAAGTCCGTGGAGTGCCGCCTCTTAATCTCACCACCCTGCGGGGAGACACGGTGGGTGTTCTATGCTATGCTCTTGGAAGGCACCGCGGCATTGCACCATTTATCTGGAGTGCCGATCGTCCAAACTCTACAATATATATATATAGATATATATATATATATATATATATATATATATATATATATATATATATATATATCTATATATATCACAACAATATCACTAGATATTTGCTCTAGATATAGGGCAGTTGCTATTAACACTAAACCCCCTACTAGAGGGATCCACACAGTCCAATACACAAACCAATAGTGTTATTCAGCGCCCATATATAATTCAACAATACAATGAATTCAGTCTTTCCAGGTTTTGTAAAATTATCAACCAAGACTTCTTCTTAAATATAAAACATTTATTTTAAAACATATAAAAAGCAAATACTCTTGAAATAGAAGTATTCTCTTGGGATTGGGATCATTTTATGAGCTCAGCACAAGCCTCTCAGCCTCTGACCTCTTCTACAAAGTCTCATGGGACTTAGTCAACTCCCAGAATGCACTGCACACTTGTGCACTCAGTGTGCCTTAGCTCCCAATGCTCAGAACCAGTAATTATTGTCACATCAGCAGATAGATGAAGCTGCAGCACTACCTCACTCCCATGCAGTGGCGTAACTATAAATTTGCTCTCCCCTGCCAAAAAGTTTGTGGCGCCCAACCGGTAAATATTCGAGGGCCGCACACATAATATCTTATATTATATATATATATACAGTGGTCGAAGTGGGGCGGTATACGGGGGTATGGCATACCCCCACTTTAATCTGAAGATAAAAAAAAAAAGGTTTTTTTTCCCCCTCAGGATGCTCTCTGATCACTCAGCAGCACATAATGGCCCTTATTCTAATCTGTGCGGTACGGCCCGCGTGCGGCCGTACCGCCGATGTTTTCACTCTGCACATGCGCAGAGGTCACTCTGCGCATGTGCAGGCGAAATCGCCGCACACAAAAATTATACGCCGCAAAGGGGGCGTATAGGGGCGTGAGGGGCTTGATAGCCTCATTTATCTATGTATACGCCCAGCGTTTCATGGGCGTTCCCATGCAAACGCGGGGCGTATGCATGGTAATGAGGCTATGACGCCAGTGATGGGGGCGGAAAGCTGACATCGCCGGATGTCAGCTCTCCGCCCCCAAACAAGCTTTCACACGGACAAGTGTCCGTGTGGTCTCAGCTTGCGTGAGCTGGTGGAGCGTGCGGCCCTGCCTTCGATGGTCGCCGACCATCGAATGCAGGGGGCAGCTCCCACCATGGTGGAGGCGTACGCCCCACCATTTTTCATGCGGATCGCCAGCCGTCCGCGTACGGACGGCCGTGGCGATCCGTATTGTAGGCGGGGATTGATTTGTGCGGCCGGAGCAACGTATGCGGCTCCGGCCGCACAGATCTGAATAAGGGCCATTGTGCTTTTGTAATACCCCTGTACAACGGGGCAGTCTGGCAGGGGACGTTGATGGACAGGGGGGTGTCCGAAGGTGTGCACTATATTCACTCTTTACTTTTCCATACCCCCACTTCAAAATTTCCATACCCCCACTTCAAAATTTCCACTTCGACCACTGTATATATATATATATATATATATATATATATATATATATATATAAAAAGAAAATGATGAGAGCAAGCGCTCATAGTGCATGAATCTGTTTAAAAGTTTTATTGGACACAGGGTAAAAATACTGGGGATACAGAGAGCAGGGATCACATACCGAATCAGGCGGTACATACACCGCTGTACATACACATGGAATAGCTGACTCCGCAGCACATTTGTTGGAGAGGTTATACTCAGATCAATTACCAACAGGCGGCACATAGTACCCAGCAGACGGCAGCGGTCTGTTCCAGCAGCGAGCGGCAGCAGTGATCAGTTCTCCAAAAGTTCAACTCCGGTCAGAGATGACGCTAGGCCATGACCCAACGCGTTTCGTCATCGACTTCGTCGATGTCTGCATCTGCTCCATAAAATTCATAGGTATGCTGAGTTTTAACCCCTTCCTGAAGCAGCCAGTTTTTGCCTTCCTGACAGAGCCCTTTTTTTCAAATCTGACATGTATCACTTAAGTGGGGATAACTTTTTTTTGCTTTTACTTATCCCAGTGATTTTGAGATTGTTTTCTCGTGACACATTGTACTTCAAATTAGTGGTAAATTTGGGTCAATACAGTCTGTGTTTTTTTGTGAAAAATACCAAAATGTCGTAAAAAAATTGAAAATTTAGCAATTTTCAAAATGTTAAATTTTCTGCTTGTGAGACAAATAATCATACCACTCAAAATAGTTAATAACTAACATAGACCATATGTCTACTTTATGTTTCCATCATTATTTCAACTTCCTTTTAAATTTTTTGGACACTAGGAGGCTTAAAATATGAATAGCAAATTCTCAAATTTTCAAGAAAATTTCAAACACTGATTTTTTTAGGGACCAGTTCAGTTCTGATGTGACTTTGAGGGACTTGTATGTGAGACACCCCCATAAATGATGCCATTTCAAAAACTGCACCCCTCACAGTATTCAAAATAGCATTTTGGACGTTTGTTAACCCTTTAGGTGTTTCACAGGAATTAAAACAAAGTGTAGGTGAAATTTCTAGCACCTACTTGATTTTGGAGCCTCCTTTTTATGAGATTATTTTTTAGGCACCATGTAGGTTTCTAGGCACCATAAGATGCTAAAAGTTAGGAACCCCCCACAAGTGACCCCATTTTGCAAACTACACCCCTCAGGGAATTCATCTAGGGGTATAGTGTACATTTCAAACCCCCAGGGGTTTCACCAATTGTGGTACAACTGGGCAGTGAAAATGAAAAATTACATTTTTTACACAAAAATGCAGTTCTGGCTCACAATTTTTCATTTTCCCAAGGAATGAAGGAGACAAAGCACCACAAAATCTGTGCCCCAATTTCTCCCGAGTACGGCAATGCCTCACATGTGACCAAAAAATACCATTTGGGTGCATGGCAGGACTCAGAAGGGAAGGAGTGATTTTTGGATTTTGCAGCTCAGATTCTGGTGGAATGTTGGTGGGTGCTATGTCGCATTAGCAAGACCCCCGAAGCACCAATACATTGGAACCCCCCCACAAGTGATCCCATTTTGCAAACTACACCCCTCAGGGAATTCATCTAGGGGTATAGTGTACATTTCAAACCCCCAGGGGTTTCACCAATTTTGATACAACTGGGCTGTGCAAATGAAAAATTACATTTTTTACACAAAAATGCAGTTCTGGCTCAAAATTTTTCATTTTCACAAGGAAAGAAGGAGACAAAGCACCCCAAAATCTGTGCCCCAATTTCTCCCGAGTACGGCAATGCCTCACATGTGACCAAAAAATACCATTTGGGTGCATGGCAGGACTCAGAAGGGAAGGAGTGATTTTTGGATTTTGCAGCTCAGATTCTGGTGGAATGTTGGTGGGTGCTATGTCGCATAAGCAAGACCCCCGAAGCACCAATACAGTGGAACCCCCCCACAAGTGACCCCATTTTGCAAACTACACCCCTCAGGGAATTCATCTAGGGGTATAGTGTACATTTCAAACCCCCAGGGGTTTCACCAATTTTGATACAACTGGGCTGTGCAAATGAAAAATTACATTTTTTACACAAAAATGCAGTTCTGGCTCAAAATTTTTCATTTTCACAGGGAATGAAGGAGACAAAGCACCCCAAAATCTGTGCCCCAATTTCTCCCGAGTACGGCAATGCCTCACATGTGACCAAAAAATACCATTTGGGTGCATGGCAGGACTCAGAAGGGAAGGAGTGATTTTTGGATTTTGCAGCTCAGATTCTGGTGGAATGTTGGTGGGTGCTATGTCGCATTAGCAAGACCCCCGAAGCACCAATACAGTGGAACCCCCCCACAAGTGACCCCATTTTGCAAACTACACCCCTCAGGGAATTCATCTAGGGGTATAGTGTACATTTCAAACCCCCAGGGGTTTCACCAATTGTGGTACAACTGGGCAGTGAAAATGAAAAATTAAATTTTTTACACAAAAATGCAGTTCTGGCTCAACATTTTTCATTTTCCCAAGGAATGAAGGAGACAAAGCACCCCAAAATCTGTGCCCCAATTTCTCCCGAGTACGGCAATGCCTCATGTGTGACCAAAAAATGGCAGGACTCAGAAGGGAAGGAGTGATATTTGGATTTTGCAGCACAGATTCTGGTGGAATGTTGGTGGGTGCTATGTCCAATTAGCAAGACCCCCAAAGCACCAATACAGTGGAACCCCCCCACAAGTGACCCCATTTTGCAAACTACACCCCTCAGGGAATTCATCTAGGGGTATAGTGTACATTTCAAACCCCCAGGGGTTTCACCAATTGTGGTACAACTGGGCAGTGAAAATGAAAAATTACATTTTTTACACAAAAATGCAGTTCTGGCTCACAATTTTTCATTTTCCCAAGGAATGAAGGAGACAAAGCACCACAAAATCTGTGCCCCAATTTCTCCCGAGTACGGCAATGCCTCACATGTGACCAAAAAATACCATTTGGGTGCATGGCAGGACTCAGAAGGGAAGGAGTGATTTTTGGATTTTGCAGCTCAGATTCTGGTGGAATGTTGGTGGGTGCTATGTCGCATTAGCAAGACCCCCGAAGCACCAATACATTGGAACCCCCCCACAAGTGATCCCATTTTGCAAACTACACCCCTCAGGGAATTCATCTAGGGGTATAGTGTACATTTCAAACCCCCAGGGGTTTTTACCAATTTTGATACAACTGGGCTGTACAAATGAAAAATTACATTTTTTACACAAAAATGCAGTTCTGGCTCAAAATTTTTCATTTTCACAAGGAAAGAAGGAGACAAAGCACCCCAAAATCTGTGCCCCAATTTCTCCCGAGTACGGCAATGCCTCACATGTGACCAAAAAATACCATTTGGGTGCATGGCAGGACTCAGAAGGGAAGGAGTGATTTTTGGATTTTGCAGCTCAGATTCTGGTGGAATGTTGGTGGGTGCTATGTCGCATAAGCAAGACCCCCGAAGCACCAATACAGTGGAACCCCCCCACAAGTGACCCCATTTTGCAAACTACACCCCTCAGGGAATTCATCTAGGGGTATAGTGTACATTTCAAACCCCCAGGGGTTTCACCAATTTTGATACAACTGGGCTGTGCAAATGAAAAATTACATTTTTTACACAAAAATGCAGTTCTGGCTCAAAATTTTTCATTTTCACAAGGAATGAAGGAGACAAAGCACCCCAAAATCTGTGCCCCAATTTCTCCCGAGTACGGCAATGCCTCACATGTGACCAAAAAATACCATTTGGGTGCATGGCAGGACTCAGAAGGGAAGGAGTGATTTTTGGATTTTGCAGCTCAGATTCTGGTGGAATGTTGGTGGGTGCTATATCGCATTAGCAAGACCCCCGAAGCACCAATACAGTGGAACCCCCCCACAAGTGACCCCATTTTGCAAACTACACCCCTCAGGGAATTCATCTAGGGGTATAGTGTACATTTCAAACCCCCAGGGGTTTCACCAATTGTGGTACAACTGGGCAGTGAAAATGAAAAATTAAATTTTTTACACAAAAATGCAGTTCTGGCTCAACATTTTTCATTTTCCCAAGGAATGAAGGAGACAAAGCACCCCAAAATCTGTGCCCCAATTTCTCCCGAGTACGGCAATGCCTCATGTGTGACCAAAAAATGGCAGGACTCAGAAGGGAAGGAGTGATATTTGGATTTTGCAGCACAGATTCTGGTGGAATGTTGGTGGGTGCTATGTCCAATTAGCAAGACCCCCAAAGCACCAATACAGTGGAACCCCCCCACAAGTGACCCCATTTTGCAAACTACACCCCTCAGGGAATTCATCTAGGGGTATAGTGTACATTTCAAACCCCCAGGGGTTTCACCAATTTTGATACAACTGGGCAGTGAAAATGAAAAATTACATTTTTTTACACAAAAATGCAGTTCTGGCTCAAAATTTTTCATTTTCATAAGGTATGAAGGAGAAAAAGCACCCGAAAATCTATGCCCCAATTTCTCCCGAGTATGGCAATGCCTCATATGTGACCAAAAAATACCAGTTGGGTGCATGGCAGGACTCAGAAGGGAAGGAGTGATTTTTGGATTTTGCAGCTCAGATTCTGGTGGAATGAATGGTGGGTGCTATGTGGCATTAGCAAGACCCCCGAAGCATGGTGAATTGATGAACCTAATAATCCATAGATGTGTGGTATATTTTAAAACACTCCTTTATACATAGGCCGGGTTTGTCGGGGCAAGTTTCACAGTGGAAAATAGTATCCTTTCTTATTCCCTTTTTATAGCAAACTTTGCACCTTTTTTGTGTCCTGCCCTTTCTTGCAGTGGAGGGGATTTCGTTAGGAAAATGCTGCCCTGGTACAATACGGGGGCCAGTACTAGAAGTACTGGGGCCCTCTGCCTGCTGGTTCCCAAATATTAGGCCCTTTATGACTTTCTCTTGAAAGTGCATAAATGTCCCCCTCTGGCTGGTAGAACGGAATAGCACGTAAGCGTTATACAGTGCCATCTGGATGATATACACGGCCAGCTTCTTGTACCAGATTTTTGTTTTCCGCAGGGCACTGTACGGCTTCAGTACCTGATCTGAAAGATCCACTCCGCCCATGTACCTATTGTAATCTAGGATACAATTAGGTTTTGAGGTGTGGGTACTGGTACCTCGTACAGGGACGGAGGTGGTACTGTCTCCATGAATTGTTGTCAGTATAAGGACATCCCTCTTGTCCTTATATTTGACCAACAACATATTTTCAGTGCATATTCCCCTGCTTTCACCCCTTCTCAGTACTTGGGCAATGTGCGTTTTTGGGAGGCCTCTTTGGTTCTTGCGCACAGTACCGCAAGCTGCTGTACCTCTTGAACCAAGGGCCTTAAACAGGGGGATGCTAGTGTAAAAGTTATCCACATAGGGGTGATAACCTTTATCCAGGAAGGGGTGCACTAAATCCCAGACAATTTTTCCACTAACACCTACGAGGGAGGGGGGGCATTCTGCCGGTTCAATTGTTGAATCCTTCCCTTCATATACCCTAAACCTGTGGGTGTACCCTGAGGTGCTTTCACACAGCTTATACATTTTTATGCCATACCTTGCCCTCTTACTGGGAAGGTACTGGCGGAATTTAACCCTTCCTTTAAAATGTATAAGGGACTAGTCGATACAAATACATTTTTCAGGGATGTACATCTCTGCAAATTTGGCACTGAAATGATCAATGACCGGCCTGACTTTGAATAGCCGGTCAAAGGTGGGATCATCTCTGGGTGGGCACTGTGCATTATCGGTGTAATGTAAAAATTTATGGATTATCTCAAAACGAGTCAGAGTCATGGCCATACGGTAAAGTGGGGTGCTGTACAGAACATCTGTACTCCAATATTGCCTAATTTCTGGCTTTTTTACTATGCCCATATGTAACACCAGACCCCAAAACGTCATCATCTCTACTGCATCTACAGGGGTCCACCTAGCAAATGATGACGTGGGGTTTTGAGCAATAAACTGCTGGGCATATAAATTACTTTGGTCCACCATTAAATTTATAAAATCATCAGAGAAAAATAATTTGAAAAAGTCAATTTCTCTGAGACCTGTTGAATCAAATTGGATTCCTGGGATGGCCAAAAACTCAGGAACCTGGGGCTCAAAATTGTCTGGTGGTGGGGTCCATACGGAATCAATCATTTGGGGGGGGTCTCAGCTGCTCTACGGGGGCGTCTTTGAGGGGGTCCCTCATCACCAGAGGAGGAAGAGGAGCTTAAGACGAATCCTTCAAATTCCCCGCTTGCATCACTGGCTGTGTCAGAGTCAGAGGCAAGCATGGCATATGCCTCCTCCGCTGAATACATTCTTCTGGATGACTGGGATGACATTTTTATTTTTGTGTTTCTGTAAGTGTAATGTTTCAACACGTGTATAGTGTAGGGGGGGTACAAACTTTATTTCAACACGGGGGGTATGTAGTGTGTAGTGTGTATGTAGTGCAGAAAAAAAAATACTTTATACAGGAATTTGATCCCAATAAAAAAAAAAAAAATTGAAGGGGTTAAAAAAAAAAAAAAATGGTCCTGCGCCAAAAATTGAGCACAGATGTTGGTCAGTAACGTCCGTCACTGAACAGCGCTCAAAGGCAACAGGACACCCACAAAAGCAACGTGGGTGTAAAAACAAAAAAAAACAATTTAAAAAAAACTGCAGAAAAAAAATTATATCAACCCTGTGCCAAAAATGCTGTTCAGTGATTGTACGTCACTGATCAGCGGCCACAGGACACCCACAAAAGCAACGTGGGTGTAAAAACAATTTAAAAAAATATACCACAGCACTCTCCAAAAAAAAAAACAATTTAAAAAAACTGCAGAAAAAAAATTATATCAACCCTGTGCCAAAAATGCTGTTCAGTGATTGTACGTCACTGATCAGCGCTCAGCGGCCACAGGACACCCACAAAAGCAACGTGGGTGTAAAAACAAAACCCCACTGCACTCTCCAAAAAAAAAAAAAACTGCAGATCTGTGATGCAGTGATGCAACACTGATTAGCAGTGAGGGGCAGCAGGCACACAACTGTGGGTGCAACCTGACAGGGTATATATAAAAAAAAAAACCCTGGACCCCCAAAAAGTTGCTGATTAATTAATTTAAACTGATCAGCACAAAAGGGGGGGGCAGCAGGGGGGGCAGCAGTCAGTTGCACACGCAGCACAACCTTTGGTGCAACTGACAGGTATATATATATAAAAAAAAAAACCTGGACCCCCAAAAAGTTGCTGATCTTAATTAATTTAAACTGATCAGCACAAAAGGGGGGGCAGCAGGGGGGGCAGCAGTCAGTTGCACAGGCAGCACAACCTTTGGTGCAACTGACAGGTATATATATATAAAAAAAAAACCTCTGCACCCCCAAAAAGTTGCTGATCAGCTCAGATATAGTGATCAGCACAAAAGGGGGTGCAGCAGACACAAAATATAGCACTCTCTATCACTCTCTGTCACTATCTCTCACTATCTCTGACTATCTCTGACTATCTATCACTATCTGTGACTCTATGACACTGCAGCAGCAGCACACAGGAAGTCACAAGATCCAGGAAGCATCCAGCTGCTGGCAGCACGCTACCAGCGGTGATCAGCGGTGATCAGGTAAGTATCAGGCAAGGTTCAGGTATGTATAGCAGGACAGAGTGGCCGGTGACCGCTCTGCACGCAATTCCAGACCGGAATGGCGTCTGCAGCGCAGTCACCGTTAGTTTAAATGGCGCGCCATGGCTGTGATTGGTCCGTCGGTCCGACGGACTAATCACAGCCTTGGGGGCAGGTGGGGTGAGGTGTCATCGTCACCGATGACCCCCTCACACCCGGCGGTGATTGACACCTGTGTTACCGAGCGTCTGATTCGCCGGTAACACAGGAAAACGCTGCGAATGGCTGTTCACATTGAACAGCCAATCACAGCGATCGCCGCCCCCCCTGGGCATGCAGGGACATGTCTGCTGTCAGTGACAGCAGACATCGTCCCTCTGTCACTGCGTCTCTAGACGCAGTGGCACTTTGAAGTCATGACATATATATACGTCATGTGTCGGGAAGTACATCCCGGCCATGACGTATATATATGTCAAATGTCGGGAAGGGGTTAAATTCTGCCTGCGATTCCCCCACCACTGCTCTAACTTAATGCCAGAAGGCAATCTATAATTAGACAATCTCAGCAGTCTGTTCAAAAAGGTTTTTAAAATGTTATTAATGTAATTAATTCATACACTCCCTTTATACAAATAACATATAGATCGCTTCAATGACTATAGTGTGATTGTCAGCAAGTATAAATATATAACATTGTAGCGCCTTGAGTCATGTTGGAGAAAGTGCGCTACATAAATTAAGCTTACTTATTTACTTACTTGTGCCCCTTTCAGACCGCACATATTAACCGATATATTGCCATTTTTTTTACCGTTTCAAATCGGTTATATGTGCAGTCTGAAAGGCACATAGTGAATTTACCGTTTTAAAATAACTGGTATTTTAAAACGGTAAAAAAACAGGGTCCTACCCGTTTCAGACTCGTTTTTTTTTTTGCTATCTGAACGGGTCTGAAACGGTCGATTACACGCGCTGTCACACGCTGCTAAGAAGGGATTCAATCCCCAGGCTTTGTGTATACAGTAACTGAAGCTCTGACTATAGGGCTCTGTTACCAGCATACAGCACATCCTTACAGTCTATATTGATTGTGCGGCCAGCATCATTTGAGTATATAGATACTCCCTGTAACATACCCGGTTTATGCAGGAAACATAAGTGTGTGTGCAATTACTAAATGCACCATATCAGGAATAAATATATTTTCTCATTCTCATATTTCCATTGGTAGTCGGCTAACCACCAAGGTCACTCCCGGGTCCCAATCCCCAGTCGTGACACCCCTGCCCTAGATTGTACAATTGGTAGGTCAGACGACAGATCTACCTTTCAAGCTCAACACTAAGAGGAGTATTGGAGAACTTTATTGTGTGGTATTATCCTAATAACAGAGCATACACACATCTCCTAATTTCTGGGCAACTGTATCCCTCTTAGAATGCCCATAAGGGATCTAATATTGTTGAACTCACATTTAGATACTTTATTACCTTAACACCTCATTGTAGGTAGCCAACTTGTGAGCTTGAAACATTCAATATAAATTCTATTACATCTATTTGGGAAACAGCCTGTTTTTACACAGGAAACTACACCAATAGCAGAACGGTTCCCAGTATGTGTGCAATCTAAGGACCAACTGTTACAACCAACACCCAGTGGGTACCAACTATTAACACACATTGGTGGAAGACTACACACACCTATCAAACAGGTTCACTAATAAAGTCATTACACAGCGACTGGCAGAGCCTAATTTTAATCTTGAACACTTCCTTTTCTATAGTTCGTCTCTTTATTTTAATATATTTCGCTTTATTTATCCCTTATACAGGGAGTTGTATCACCCAGTCAGAGAATTAATACAATTCAAAGTGACCTATTGTGATTGACAGTCGTACAACCTTTTATTAAAATTTCTAATAAAGTTATCACATATTTTAAGTCTTTTGTAGACTGAGTGGATGAGGAGTGCATCCAATCTAAACTGATTTTCTTTTCCCTCTTTCTCTTCTTTTGTTCGGGTCTGAAACGGTACCCAGGCAGCAGTGAGCACTATTGGTCCCCAGCGTTGGGCATATGTAATGAGCGGCCAGCTCATTAAATATGCACGGCGCTGGCTCAGACAGGACCAGCTAATGCTCAGTGTACCCTGCCTCAGGTACTGGGGTATGAGGGGGGTAGTATCCCTCCCCCCAGCGAGTGTCAGCAGATCCCTCATTCCTCTCTCTGCTATTGGCCTGAGTATGCTCACTCCGTGAGTGCACCTCCCTCTCCCATGCTGACTGTCAGGCTCCCCGTGTACCATGTTACCGCCGGCCAGATCACTTCTCTGCACTGATCTCCTGCAGTATCCCCCTGCACCAGAGAGAGACTTCAGAGAGTGGAGGGCACAGCAGCACAGAACTGTTGCTTTCACACCGCAAACCTGCTTTAGACCAGGTATTTGCATGCGATGTTAAAGGGGTTAAACTTGCTCTGACCCGTTTTAAAAAAAGTTTTAAATACCTGGTCTAAGCAGGTTTTGTGGTGTGAAAGAAGCATTACTTGTACCTTAGGTTGCTGCTGCATAGCTGTACTTATGTAACACAAAAAAAAAAAAAAAAACATTTTTATTTATTATTAATGATAACATTATTAAAGACACAGTAAAACTAATCATAACATAAACAGTATTAGGCTAAATTACGGTAATCTGGACTTTATATGGCTATAAGGCATTGCCTCGTGGGAAGAGCAATCCATTTAAAGGGATTTGCATAAATATCTAAAAACCAATCCCCACAATATAAGATCAGCCATATGATTCAAATATGTTTCTTGTTATTGTAAGAAATCATTAAAATAAACATAAAGATTGTATATAGAATCAGGTGATGATTGGGTTGTACTTGTCTCATGGGGGATTGGATAACAGCTAATGCACCTGCCACCTAATTCAGTCTAAAACCTGACAGTTTCTAGGAGTGGAGCAGCATAATGAAGTTCATTCAGGCTGTCAATGAAGTCAATAACTTATCCTCAACTGCTTTTGTCTGAGCCGAGGTTGTGCCTCTGATGGGACAGAGGTACTTATTCAATAGAAATTTATTTTCAATTGCAACCCCTAATACCACTGGCACATGCCTGGCTTTGACAGAGGCTTTGGCTCAGTGCTAAACTATTGTGAAAGTTAGTATCCATTGTATGGGGCCTTTGATCTGACAAAGCCGCTTAACAAGCTGGTTAAGGGCTGTTCCAGATAACAGGTGTGTCCTTTGAGGACATATAGACATTTTTCAACTAGTCTACAAGACAAAGTCAATAAGTAGCTACATTTGTATGCTTATTTAGGGTGATTTATGAGAAGCAGAGCTCGCTGACTGTGTTCGAACCAGTGTGATTCTCTGCCAGAGAGTTTATCTGTGATGGGACATCAAATAATAATACCAATATTTTAAACTTATCACAGGATTTTAAATAAAGAATTGGCTTCAAAACAAATATATTTAAATTACAACACTTTTATCCACCTTTAAAACTCAATTGTATATTAACCTCTTCGGTGGTATGCTCAGAAATTTCTCAGGCTGAGCTGCGTTGCAGAAACGGGCACTTCCCGGAAATTTACAGGCCTGACACTGATAAGCAGGTGTGTGCCAGTGGTGCCTCCAGCTGTGCACCACATCCCTTGTGTTGCCCCCCCCCCCCCCCCCCCCCCAGTCACATACCTCACCCCCCTCTGACGATTGTACACCGGTTCACCGGGGCTCCCCTGTGGCTTCCTCTGCCAACGCCAGGCCACACCGCCCCACTTGGGAAGTTCAGGGCTGCTTAGGAGCCCTTGGGCATTCGTGTGTTGGGGCACCTGAACACATGAATGCCTGAGCGCCCGAACACCCAAACATGCCCCCAAAAAAGATTGTATATTATTAGATAGGTGCATCACAGAAATTATTTAGTTAAGCAAAACTTTGTGAATAATTCATATCTGATCTCAAAGCACCTTTTTCTCAAATGGACAAAACCATTTTGCACTGCAGATGGGGAAAATGTAACAGATAATTTGATTTGGGTGGGTTATATTGTTTCTGTGCAGGGTAAATACTGTCTGCTTTAATTTTACACTACAATTTGGATTTCAGTTTGAACATACCCTACACAAATCTAATTCTCTACATCTGCCCCACCTGCAGTGCACATGGTTTTGTCCATTATAGAAAAAAGATGCTTTGCGGTCAGGTTTGATTTAAGCACTTAAAACACATTGAAATCTACAAAAATTCCTAGACTACTTTAATTAGAAATTTCTTATTGTTATCACAGCCAGTACCTTGTCGATATAGTAAATACTGGGATGATGCACACAGTAAAAGGTATGTTAATGCTAGCCTGAGACATATAATCTAGGCAAAGACCCAAATCTAACTCTCTCTGCACAAGTAACATCTACCCCACCTGCAGTGCACATGGTTTTGTCCATCTAAGAAGCAATTTGCCAGAAGGAGTTGACCCACAATAAGGCCCCTAATCTCTGTTGCAACTTCTTTGGAAATATTGTATCCAATCTTAATTTACCATGCTGTGACCAATTTACGAGTTGAATTATCTTGATGTATTAAAACTGTTAATTTTGTTGTATACTTAGTGATGGTGTAAGGCTTCTCTGCACCCTAGGCCAGGGGTTCCCAATCTTTTTTGAATTATGGCACCCTAGAGTACAAGAGTTTTTTCATGGCACCCCTAGGCCAAAAAAATGCCCCACACAAATCTAACTCTCTGCACATGTTACATCTGCCTCACTTGCAGTGCACATGGTTTAGTAAATTAGAGAAAAAAAGATGCTTTGCAATCAGGTTTGATTTAGGCCCTTAAATCACATTGAAATCTACAAAAATGTGTCTGACTACTTTAATTAGAAATTGCTTATTGTTATCACCAGGGCCGCCATCAGGGGGGGTACTGCGGGGCCTGGAGTCCTGGGCCCGGCCACTGGGACAGTGCACTCAGTTGGCATCTCAGTCTCTGTCCGGTTCCTAGCAGCTTGAGCACCCGGCAGTGGGACCTCCATCTTCCCTGCCGCTTGGTTGCAACAGCTTTTTCTCCGTGGCAGATCAGTCCTACCTACACTGGCTCCAGGCAGCTAGTTTGTCCCCTCGCTGCTTCCTCTGCCCCCCGGCTGTATGAGGGAGCAGAGAAAGTTCCGCCTGCGGCCACAGCAGCGCACAGCACTTGCTCCCTGAACTCGGAGCCTCATATGCCTGCTCCTTGGGCACCATGCACACTACAGCACCTGCTCCGCAGCTATGTCAGCCCCAGCTCCCCGCCATGACTTTTTACTTCCCAACCAGCTCCCCGAGGGTTTCCTATGTGAAGTTGACCTTGATGTGGCTGGGAGTGAGGTGGCCAGCTCCTGCGACCAGCGACCATCAGGGGCTGCACACGGGAGCGCGCACCGGGCGATTCATCGCCAACAGCACACACAAATCACCAGCGATACGTGCTGAAATTGCACCTGTGTGTACGCACCATAAGATCACTACCCAGGTGCAGGCTTTACAAGTGTGTGTGTGTGTGGGGGGGGGGGGGGGGGGGCAGAATGATATAGGGTGTGTGGGGGTGGGTACAATAACATGGGCATTATTATGTGTAAAGGGCAAAATACTGTGGGTATTATGTGTGAGGGGCACAATACTGTGGGCAGTATCATGCATATATAATAGTTATAAAAATATATATTCTAAATGACAGGGCGGTAACATGCATTGGTGCCTCCACCAAATCCGCCACTGCCTATTTGTCTATCCCGTGCCCTACAATTTCTGATGGTTGCCCTGGTTATCACAGCCAGTACTGTGTCAATATAGTAAATACTGGGATGATTGCATGTTAATGCTAACACATACAATCTAGGCAAAGAAGGGGGACAGATCGAGCGCTAAAGGTAATTAGTATTACTCCAGCTGCTATCCAAAAATTAGATCACTCACTCTCAGAAAAAGACAAACAAAATACGGTAAGAACAGCGCTAGGACTAACCAATTTTACAAACCAATCAGATATTTATTAATAAACATACATTTAACCCCTTCCCGACATTTGACGTATATATACGTCATGGCCGGGATGTACTTCCCGACACATGACGTATATATACGTCATGACTTTAAACTGTCCCCGCGTCTATAGACGCGGTGACAGTTTAAACATGTCTTCTGTCCCTGACAGCAGACATGTCCCTGCATGCCCAGGGGGGGCGGCGATGCCGCCCCCCCGTCGGCGATCGCTGTGATTGGCTGTTCAGTGTGAACAGCCATTCACAGCGTTTTCCTGTGTTACCGGCGAATCAGACGCTCGGTAACACAGGTGTCAATCACCGCCGGGCGTCAGGGGGCATGAGGGGGTCATCGGTGACGACGACACCTCACCCCACCTGCCCCCAAGGCTGTGATTGGCTCGTCAGACCGACGAGCCAATCACAGCCAAGGCGCGCCATTTAAACTAACAGTGACTGCGCTGCAGACGCCATTCCGGTCTGGAATTGCGTGCAGAGCGGTCACTGGCCACTCTGTCCTGCTATACATACCTGAACCTTGCCTTATACTTACCTGATCACCGCTGATCACCGCTGGTAGCGTGCTGCCAGCAGCTGGATGCTTCCTGGATCTTGTGACTTCCTGTGTGCTGCTGCTGCAGTGTCATAGAGTCACAGATAGTGATAGATAGTCAGAGATAGTGAGAGATAGTGAGAGATAGTGAGAGATAGTGACAGAGAGTGATAGAGAGTGATAGAGAGTGCTATATTTTGTGTCTGCTGCACCCCCTTTTGTGCTGATCACTATATCTGAGCTGATCAGCAACTTTTTGGGGGTGCAGAGGTTTTTTTTTATATATATACACCTGTCAGTTGCACCAAAGGTTGTGCTGCCTGTGCAACTGACTGCTGCCCCCCCTTTTGTGCTGATTAGTTTAAATTAATTAATCAGCAACTTTTTGGGGGTCCAGGTTTTTTTTTTTTATATATATATATACCTGTCAGTTGCACCAAAGGTTGTGCTGCGTGTGCAACTGACTGCTGCCCCCCCCTGCTGCCCCCCCTTTTGTGTTGATTAGTTTAAATTAATTAATCAGCAACTTTTTGGGGGTCCAGGGTTTTTTTTTTTATATATACCCTGTCAGGTTGCACCCACAGTTGTGTGCCTGCTGCCCCTCACTGCTAATCAGTGTTGCATCACTGCATTACTGATCTGCAGTTTTTTTTTTTTTGGAGAGTGCAGTGGGGTTTTGTTTTTACACCCACGTGGGTGTCCTGTGGCCGCTGAGCGCTGATCAGTGACGTACAATCACTGAACAGCATTTTTGGCACAGGGATATAATTTTTTTTCTGCAGTTTTTTTAAATTGTTTTTTTTTTTTTGGAGAGTGCTGTGGTATATTTTTTTAAATTGTTTTTACACCCACGTTGCTTTTGTGGGTGTCCTGTGGCCGCTGATCAGTGACGTACATCACTGAACAACATTTTTGGCACAGGGTTGATATAATTTTTTTTCTGCAGTTTTTTTAAATTGTTTTTTTTTTTGTTTTTACACCCACGTTGCTTTTGTGGGTGTCCTGTTGCCTTTGAGCGCTGTTCAGTGACGGTCGTTACTGACCAACATCTGTGCTCAATTTTTGGCGCAGGACCTTTTTTTTTTTTTTTTTTAACCCTTTCATTTTTTTTTTTTTAACCCCTTCAATTTTTTATTTTTTTTATTGGGATCAAATTCCTGTATAAAGTATTTTTTTTTCTGCACTACATACACACTACACACTACATTCCACCCGTGTTGTAATAAAGTTTGTACCCCCCCTACACTATACATGTGTTGAAACATTACACTTACAGAAACACAAAAATAAAAATGGCATCCCAAATGTCATCCCAAATGTCATCCCAGTCCTCCAGAAGAATGTATTTAGCGGAGGAGGCATATGCCATGCTTGCCTCTGGCTCTGACACAGCCAGTGAGGCAAGCGGGGAATTTGAAGGATTCGTCTTAAGCTCCTCTTCCTCCTCTGGTGATGAGGGACCCCCTCAAAGACGCCCCCGTAGAGCAGCTGAGACCCCCCCCCAAATGATTGATCCCGTATGGACCCCACCACCAGACAATTTTGAGCCCCAGGTTCCTGAGTTTTTGGCCATCCCAGGAATCCAATTTGATAGTACAGGTCTCAGAGAAATTGACTTTTTCAAAAAAATTTCTCTGATGATTTTATAAATTTAATGGTGGACCAAAGTAATTTATATGCCCAGCAGTTTATTGCTCAAAACCCCACGTCATCATTTGCTAGGTGGACCCCTGTAGATGCAGTAGAGATGATGACGTTTTGGGGTCTGGTGTTACATATGGGCATAGTAAAAAAGCCAGAAATTAGGCAATATTGGAGTACAGATGTTCTGTACAGCACCCCATTTTACCGTATGGCCATGACTCGGACTCGTTTTGAAGCAATCCTTAAATTTATACATTACACCGATAATGCACAGTGCCCACCCAGAGATGATCCCACCTTTGACCGGCTATTCAAAGTCAGGCCGGTCATTGATCATTTCAGTGCCAAATTTGCAGAGATGTACATCCCTGACAGATTTATTTGTATCGACGAGTCCCTTATACATTTTAAAGGAAGGGTTAAATTCCGCCAGTACCTTCCCAGTAAGAGGGCAAGGTATGGCATAAAAATGTATAAACTGTGTGAAAGCACCTCAGGGTACACCCACAGGTTTAGGGTTTATGAAGGGAAGGATTCAAGAATTGAACCGCCAGAATGCCCCCCCCTCCCTCGTAGGTGTTAGTGGAAAAATTGTCTGGGATTTAGTGCACCCCTTCCTGGATAAAGGTTATCACCTCTATGTGGATAACTTTTACACTAGCATCCCCCTGTTTAAGGCCCTTGGTTCAAGAGGTACAGCAGCTTGCGGTACTGTGCGCAAGAACCAAAGAGGCCTCCCAAAAACACACATTGCCCAAGTACTGAGAAGGGGTGAAAGCAGGGGAATATGCACCGAAAATATGTTGTTGGTCAAATATAAGGACAAGAGGGATGTCCTTATACTGACAACAATTCATGGAGACAGTACCACCTCCATCCCTGTACGAGGTACCAGTACCCACACCTCAAAACCTAATTGTATCCTAGATTACAATAAGTACATGGGCGGAGTGGATCTTTCAGATCAGGTACTGAAGCCGTACAGTGCCCTGCGGAAAACAAAAATATGGTACAAGAAGCTGGCCGTGTATATCATCCAGATGGCACTGTATAACGCTTACGTGCTATTCCGTTCTACCAGCCAGAGGGGGACATTTATGCACTTTCAAGAGGAAGTCATAAAGGGCCTAATATTTGGGAACCAGCAGGCAGAGGGCCCCAGTACTTCTAGTACTGGCCCCCGTATTGTACCAGGGCAGCATTTTCCGAACGAAATCCCCTCCACTGCAAGAAAGGGCAGGACACAAAAAAGGTGCAAAGTTTGCTATAAAAAGGGAATAAGAAAGGAAACTATTTTCCACTGTGAAACTTGCCCCGACAAACCCGGCCTATGTATAAAGGAGTGTTTTAAAATATACCACACATCTATGGATTATTAGGTTCATCATTTCACCGTGCTTCGGGGGTCTTGCTAATGCCACATAGCACCCACCATTCATTCCACCAGAATCTGAGCTGCAAAATCAAAAATCACTCCTTCCCTGCACCCAACTGGTATTTTTTGGTCACATATGAGGCATTGCCATACTCGGGAGAAATTGGGGCACAGATTTTGGGGTGCTTTTTCTCCTTCATACCTTCTGAAAATGAAAAATTTTGATCCAGAACTGCATTTTTGTGTAAAAAAATGTAATTTTTCATTTGCACAGCCCAGTTGTATCAAAATTGGTGAAACCCCTGGGGGTTTGAAATGTACACTATACCCCTAGATGAATTCCCTGAGGGGTGTAGTTTGCAAAATGGGGTCACTTGTGGGGGGGTTCCACTGTATTGGTGCTTTGGGGGTCTTGCTAATGCGACATAGCACCCACCAACATTCCACCAGAATCTGTGATGCAAAATCCAAATATCACTCCTTCCCTTCTAAATCCTGCCATTTTTTGGTCACACATGAGGCATTGCCGTATTCGGGTGAAATTGGGGCACAGATTTTGGGGTGCTTTGTCTCCTTCATTCCTTGTGAAAATGAAAAATTTTGAGCCAGAACTGCATTTTTGTGTAAAAAAAATGTAATTTTTCATTTGCACAGCCCAGTTGTATCAAAATTGGTGAAACCCCTGGGGGTTTGAAATGTACACTATACCCCTAGATGAATTCCCTGAGGGGTGTAGTTTGCAAAATGGGGTCACTTGTGGGGGGGTTCCACTGTATTGGTGCTTCGGGGGTCTTGCTAATGCGACATAGCACCCACCAACATTCCACCAGAATCTGAGCTGCAAAATCCAAAAATCACTCCTTCCCTTCTGAGTCCTGCCATGCACCCAAATGGTATTTTTTGGTCACATATGAGGCATTGCCGTACTCGGGAGAAATTGGGGCACAGATTTTGGGGTGCTTTGTCTCCTTCATTCCTTGTGAAAATGAAAAATTTTGAGCCAGAACTGCATTTTTGTGTAAAAAAAATGTAATTTTTCATTTGCACAGCCCAGTTGTATCAAAATTGGTGAAACCCCTGGGGGTTTGAAATGTACACTATACCCCTAGATAAATTCCCTGAGGGGTGTAGTTTGCAAAATGGGGTCACTTGTGGGGGGTTCCACTGTATTGGTGCTTTGGGGGTCTTGCTAATGCGACATAGCACCCACCAACATTCCACCAGAATCTGAGCTGCAAAATCCCAAAATCACTCCTTCCCTTCTGAGTCCTGCCATGCACCCAAATGGTATTTTTTGGTCACATGTGAGGCATTGCCGTACTCGGGAGAAATTGGGGCACAGATTTTGGGGTGCTTTGTCTCCTTCATTCCTTGTGAAAATGAAAAATTTTGAGCCAGAACTGCATTTTTGTGTAAAAAATTTAATTTTTCATTTGCACAGCCCAGTTGTATCAAAATTGGTGAAACCCCTGGGGGTTTGAAATGTACACTATACCACTAGATGAATTCCCTGAGGGGTGTAGTTTGCAAAATGGGGTCACTTGTGGGGGGGTTCCACTGTATTGGTGCTTCGGGGGTCTTGCTAATGCGACATAGCACCCACCAACATTCCACCAGAATCTGAGCTGCAAAATCCAAATATCACTCCTTCCCTTCTGAGTCCTGCCATTTTTTGGTCACACATGAGGCATTGCCGTACTCGAGAGAAATTGGGGCACAGATTTTGGGGTGCTTTGTCTCCTTCATTCCTTGTGAAAATGAAAAATTTTGAGCCAGAACTGCATTTTTGTGTAAAAAAATGTAATTTTTCATTTGCACAGCCCAGTTGTATCAAAATTGGTGAAACCCCTGGGGGTTTGAAATGTACACTATACCCCTAGATGAATTCCCTGAGGGGTGTAGTTTGCAAAATGGGGTCACTTGTGGGGGGTTCCACTGTATTGGTGCTTTGGGGGTCTTGCTAATGCGACATAGCACCCACCAACATTCCACCAGAATCTGAGCTGCAAAATCCAAAAATCACTCCTTCCCTTCTGAGTCCTGCCATGCACCCAAATGGTATTTTTTGGTCACATATGAGGCATTGCCGTACTCGGGAGAAATTGGGGCACAGATTTTGGGGTGCTTTGTCTCCTTCATTCCTTGTGAAAATGAAAAATTTTGAGCCAGAACTGCATTTTTGTGTAAAAAATTTAATTTTTCATTTTCACTGCCCAGTTGTATCAAAATTGGTGAAACCCCTGTACACTATACCCCTAGATGAATTCCCTGAGGGGTGTAGTTTGCAAAATGGGGTCACTTGTGGGGGGGTTCCACTGTATTGGTGCTTCGGGGGTCTTGCTAATGCGACATAGCACCCACCAACATTCCACCAGAATCTGAGCTGCAAAATCCAAAAATCACTCCTTCCCTTCTGAGTCCTGCCATGCACCCAAATGGTATTTTTTGGTCACATATGAGGCATTGCCGTACTCGGGAGAAATTGGGGCACAGATTTTGGGGTGCTTTGTCTCCTTCATTCCTTGTGAAAATGAAAAATTTTGAGCCAGAACTGCATTTTTGTGTAAAAAAAATGTAATTTTTCATTTGCACAGCCCAGTTGTATCAAAATTGGTGAAACCCCTGGGGGTTTGAAATGTACACTATACCCCTAGATGAATTCCCTGAGGGGTGTAGTTTGCAAAATGGGGTCACTTGTGGGGGGTTCCACTGTATTGGTGCTTTGGGGGTCTTGCTAATGCGACATAGCACCCACCAACATTCCACCAGAATCTGAGCTGCAAAATCCCAAAATCACTCCTTCCCTTCTGAGTCCTGCCATGCACCCAAATGGTATTTTTTGGTCACATGTGAGGCATTGCCGTACTCGGGAGAAATTGGGGCACAGATTTTGGGGTGCTTTGTCTCCTTCATTCCTTGTGAAAATGAAAAATTTTGAGCCAGAACTGCATTTTTGTGTAAAAAATTTAATTTTTCATTTGCACAGCCCAGTTGTATCAAAATTGGTGAAACCCCTGGGGGTTTGAAATGTACACTATACCCCTAGATGAATTCCCTGAGGGGTGTAGTTTGCAAAATGGGGTCACTTGTGGGGGGGTTCCACTGTATTGGTGCTTCGGGGGTCTTGCTAATGCGACATAGCACCCACCAACATTCCACCAGAATCTGAGCTGCAAAATCCAAATATCACTCCTTCCCTTCTGAGTCCTGCCATTTTTTGGTCACACATGAGGCATTGCCGTACTCGAGAGAAATTGGGGCACAGATTTTGGGGTGCTTTGTCTCCTTCATTCCTTGTGAAAATGAAAAATTTTGAGCCAGAACTGCATTTTTGTGTAAAAAAATGTAATTTTTCATTTGCACAGCCCAGTTGTATCAAAATTGGTGAAACCCCTGGGGGTTTGAAATGTACACTATACCCCTAGATGAATTCCCTGAGGGGTGTAGTTTGCAAAATGGGGTCACTTGTGGGGGGGTTCCACTGTATTGGTGCTTTGGGGGTCTTGCTAATGCGACATAGCACCCACCAACATTCCACCAGAATCTGAGCTGCAAAATCCAAAAATCACTCCTTCCCTTCTGAGTCCTGCCATGCACCCAAATGGTATTTTTGGTCACATATGAGGCATTGCCGTACTCGGGAGAAATTGGGGCACAGATTTTGGGGTGCTTTGTCTCCTTCATTCCTTGTGAAAATGAAAAATTTTGAGCCAGAACTGCATTTTTGTGTAAAAAATTTAATTTTTCATTTTCACTGCCCAGTTGTATCAAAATTGGTGAAACCCCTGTACACTATACCCCTAGATGAATTCCCTGAGGGGTGTAGTTTGCAAAATGGGGTCACTTGTGGGGGGGTTCCACTGTATTGGTGCTTCGGGGGTCTTGCTAATGCGACATAGCACCCACCAACATTCCACCAGAATCTGAGCTGCAAAATCCAAAAATCACTCCTTCCCTTCTGAGTCCTGCCATGCACCCAAATGGTATTTTTTGGTCACATATGAGGCATTGCCGTACTCGGGAGAAATTGGGGCACAGATTTTGGGGTGCTTTGTCTCCTTCATTCCTTGTGAAAATGAAAAATTTTGAGCCAGAACTGCATTTTTGTGTAAAAAATTTAATTTTTCATTTTCACTGCCCAGTTGTATCAAAATTGGTGAAACCCCTGTACACTATACCCCTAGATGAATTCCCTGAGGGGTGTAGTTTGCAAAATGGGGTCACTTGTGGGGGGGTTCCACTGTATTGGTGCTTTGGGGGTCTTGCTAATGCGACATAGCACCCACCAACATTCCACCAGAATCTGAGCTGCAAAATCCCAAAATCACTCCTTCCCTTCTGAGTCCTGCCATGCACCCAAATGGTATTTTTTGGTCACATGTGAGGCATTGCCGTACTCGGGAGAAATTGGGGCACAGATTTTGGGGTGCTTTGTCTCCTTCATTCCTTGTGAAAATGAAAAATTTTGAGCCAGAACTGCATTTTTGTGTAAAATATTTAATTTTTCATTTGCACAGCCCAGTTGTATCAAAATTGGTGAAACCCCTGGGGGTTTGAAATGTACACTATACCCCTAGATGAATTCCCTAAAGGGGTGTAGTTTGCAAAATGGGGTCACTTGTGGGGGGGTTCCACTGTATTGGTGCTTCGGGGGTCTTGCTAATGCGACATAGCACCCACCAACATTCCACTAGAATCTGAGCTGCAAAATCCAAATATCACTCCTTCCCTTCTGAGTCCTGCCATTTTTTGGTCACACATGAGGCATTGCCGTACTCGAGAGAAATTGGGGCACAGATTTTGGGGTGCTTTGTCTCCTTCATTCCTTGTGAAAATGAAAAATTTTGAGCCAGAACTGCATTTTTGTGTAAAAAAATGTAATTTTTCATTTGCACAGCCCAGTTGTATCAAAATTGGTGAAACCCCTGGGGGTTTGAAATGTACACTATACCCCTAGATGAATTCCCTGAGGGGTGTAGTTTGCAAAATGGGGTCACTTGTGGGGGGGTTACACTGTATTGGTGCTTTGGGGGTCTTGCTAATGCGACATAGCACCCACCAACATTCCACCAGAATCTGAGCTGCAAAATCCAAAAATCACTCCTTCCCTTCTGAGTCCTGCCATGCACCCAAATGGTATTTTTTGGTCACATATGAGGCATTGCCGTACTCGGGAGAAATTGGGGCACAGATTTTGGGGTGCTTTGTCTCCTTCATTCCTTGTGAAAATGAAAAATTTTGAGCCAGAACTGCATTTTTGTGTAAAAAATTTAATTTTTCATTTTCACTGCCCAGTTGTATCAAAATTGGTGAAACCCCTGGGGGTTTGAAATGTACACTATACCCCTAGATGAATTCCCTGAGGGGTGTAGTTTGCAAAATGGGGTCACTTGTGGGGGGTTCCACTGTATTGGTGCTTTGGGGGTCTTGCTAATGCGACATAGCACCCACCAACATTCCACCAGAATCTGAGCTGCAAAATCAAAAAATCACTCCTTCCATTCTGAGTCCTGCCATGCACCCAAATGGTATTTTTTGGTCACATATGAGGCATTGCCGTACTCGGGAGAAATTGGGGCACAGATTTTGGGGTGCTTTGTCTCCTTCATTCCTTGTGAAAATGAAAAATTTTGAGCCAGAACTGCATTTTTGTGTAAAAAATTAAATTTTTCATTTTCACTGCCCAGTTGTATCAAAATTGGTGAATTATACCCCTTGCCATTGCCGTACTCGGGAGAAATTGGGGCACAGATTTTGGGGTGCTTTGTCTCCTTCATTCCTTGTGAAAATGAAAAATTTTGAGCCAGAACTGCATTTTTGTGTAAAAAATTTAATTTTTCATTTTCACTGCCCAGTTGTATCAAAATTGGTGAATTATACCCCTAGATGAATTCCCTGAGGGGTGTAGTTTGCAAAATGGGGTCACTTGTGGGGGGGTTCCACTGTATTGGTGCTTCGGGGGTCTTGCTAATTCGACATAGCACCCACCAACATTCCACCAGAATCTGAGCTGCAAAATCCAAAAATCACTCCTTCCCTTCTGAGTCCTGCCATGCACCCAAATGGTATTTTTTGGTCACATATGAGGCATTGCCGTACTCGGGAGAAATTGGGGCACAGATTTTGGGGTGCTTTGTCTCCTTCATTCCTTGTGAAAATGAAAAATTTTGAGCCAGAACTGCATTTTTGTGTAAAAAATTTTATTTTTCATTTTCACTGCCCAGTTGTATCAAAATTGGTGAAATCCCTGGGGGTTTGAAATGTACACTATACCCCTAGATGAATTCCCTGAGGTGTGTAGTATGCAAAATGGGGTCACTTGTGGGGGGGTTCCACTGTATTGGTGCTTCGGGGGTCTTGCTAATGCGACATAGCACCCACCAACATTCTACCAGAATCTGAGCTGCAAAATCCAAAAATCACTCCTTCCCTTCTGAGTCCTGCCATGCACCCAAATGGTATTTTTTGGTCACATGTGAGGCATTGCCGTACTCGGGAGAAATTGGGGCACAGATTTTGGGGTGCTTTGTCTCCTTCATTCCTTGTGAAAATGAAAAATTTTGAGCCAGAACTGCATTTTTGTGTAAAAAATTTTATTTTTCATTTGCACAGCCCAGTTGTATCAAAATTGGTGAAACCCCTGGGGGTTTGAAATGTACACTATACCCCTAGATGAATTCCCTGAGGGGTGTAGTTTGCAAAATGGGGTCACTTGTGGGGGGGTTCCACCAGGGGCGGATTGGGGATTAAAAGCAGCCCGGGAAATAATTTTAAGCAGCCCCGGGGGGGGCGGGTACCTTTTGCGCGCCGGAGGCGCGCCCAAATTTTTTCGGAGGCGTGGCCTAGTGATATGGGGGTGTGGCCTATTTCAACGAGGTCACACCCCATTTTTGCCGCTGTGGGGGCATGGCTAGTAGCTCTCTCTGACAGGGGCGGATTGGCCCTATCAGTGTTACAAGGCCATGGATACCCATTACCATCCTTGAATAGGAGAAACACTACTTCCTGGTTTGGGTCCCTGCCACACACTGCACATGCTCAGTTTGCAAAAAGGTAGCCCGCAGGTTACTATAGGACTGTGGTCTCCAACCTTTTTTGGTGCGGGAGCTACTCGCAACAAAATAAACCACCCGAAAAGCTACTAAAATAAAAAAAAATCTGCATAATATCCAAAAATGCCCTTTACACATTATGCCACACACCGTAATGCCCCTGACACATTATGCCACGCACTGCAATGTCCAATATGTCACAAACATACCTCCCAACACTGGAGGCAGAAGAGAAGAGGCATCTGCGCCCAAAATTAGAGGGTTCACCTACTACCATGGAACTCCTGCGAGGCTACATGGGGTTGTGATACACATATGCCTCCAATAGTGCAGTGCCAGATACACATATGCCCCCAAAAGTGCCAGATACACATATGACCCCAATAGTGCCAGATACACATATGACCCCAATAGTGCAGTCCGTGATGCCCATTATACATTTGCCACAGACGATGCTTATTATATAAATGCCCCACAACATGATGCTCCATTATACATATGCCCCACAACGTGATGCTCCATTATACATATGCCCCACAACGTGATGCTCCATTATACATATGCCCCGCACCGTGATGCCCATTATACATATGCCCCGCACCGTGATGCCCATTATACATATGCCCCGCACCGTGATGCCCATTACACATATGCCATACACCGTGATGCTCCGTTATACATATGCCCCACACCGTGATGCTCCGTTATACATGTGCCACACACCGTTATGCTCCATTATACATATGCTGCACAATGTGATGCCCATTATACATATGCCACACCGTGATGCCCATTATACATATGCCCCACACCGTGATACTCCATTATACATATGCTGCACAATGTGATGCCCATTATACATATGCCACACCGTGATGCCCATTATACGTATGCCCCACACCGTGATGCTCCATTACACATATGCCACACACCGTGATGCTCCGTTATACATATGCCCCACACCGTGATGCTCCGTTATACATGTGCCACACACCGTTATGCTCCATTATACATATGCTGCACAATGTGATGCCCATTATACATATGCCACACCGTGATGCCCATTATACATATGCCCCACAACGTGATGCTCCATTACACATATGCCCCACAACGTGATGCTCCATTACACATATGCCACACACCGTGATGCTCCATTACACATATGCCACACACCGTGATGCTCCGTTATACATATGCCCCACACCGTGATGCTCCGTTATACATATGCCCCACACCGTGATGCTCCGTTATACATGTGCCACACACCGTTATGCTCCATTATACATATGCCACACCGTGATGCTCCAATATACATATGCCACACACTGTGATGCCCATTATACATATGCCACACACCGTGATGCCCATTATACATATGCCACACACCGTGATGCCATTATACATATGCCGCACACCGTGATGCTCCAATATACATATGCCACACCGTGATGCCCATTATACATATGCCACACCGTGATGCCCATTATACATATGCCACACCGTGATGCCCATTATACATATGCCCCACACCGTGATGCTCCATTATACATATGCCATACATCGTGATGCTCCGTTATACATGTGCCACACACCGTTATGCTCCATTATACATATGCCATACACCGTGATGCTCCGTTATACATATGCCATACACCGTGATGCTCCGTTATACATATGCCATACACCGTGATGCTCCGTTATACATATGCCACACACAGGATGCCCATTATACATATGCCACACGCACATGATGCCTATTATACATATGCTGCACACCCTGATGGTCCATTATTCATGTGGCACACACCGTGATGCTCCATTAAACATATGCCACATACAGGATGCCCATTATACATATGCTACACGCACATGATGCCCAAGCAGTGCGTCCTTGTGCCCCCCCCCCCCCCCGCACCCCCTTCCCTGTGTATATATATGTGCACACACATATATATACACACACACACACACACACATACATATATATTTATACACACACACGCACACACATATATATATTTATACACACACACATATAAATAAATATACATATAGAAACGGCACAGCAGACAGACTATTATCATTGATTTTCATACATTACTGACTGTGTGCTCATCTGCTGCATAATCTTCTGTTTTTCAGCGCTGCCCAGCGCCGCCCACAGCCGCCCATCAGACGGATCCCCAGTCCTGTGCGCTGCATGCTGCCTGCTGGGGATCACGTCACCAGCCACCAGCCGACAGCCGGCGTCTTCAGCCGGCCACTTCCTCCGACTCCGAGTACCGCGGGAGAGGCTGTGTGCATGCGCACCAGCCCTCCCGCGGCCATTTTAAGTTTGGGGAGCCAGGGCTGGCTGCGGGCGGCCATGTTTAGTGAGGTCATACAGTAATAGAGCTGCGGCCGCGGCCGCTAACCGCATAGATGGCGGTCCGCGGCCCAGCAGGGAGGATGTGCGGCCGCATTTGAAGTTATATCAGCCGGCCCACCGGGAAAATACCCGGTTTCCCGGTGGGCCAATCCGCCCCTGGGTTCCACTGTATTGGTGCTTCGGGGGTCTTGCTAATGCGACATAGCACCCACCAACATTCCACCAGAATCTGAGCTGCAAAATCCAAATATCACTCCTTCCCTTCTGAGTCCTGCCATGCACCCAACTGGTATTTTTTGGTCACATATGAGGCATTGCCGTACTCGGGAGAAATTGGGGCACAGATTTTGGGGTGCTTTGTCTCCTTCATTCCTTGTGAAAATGAAAAATTTTGAGCCAGAACTGCATTTTTGTGTAAAAAATGTAATTTTTCATTTGCACAGCCCAGTTGTATCAAAATTGGTGAAACCCCTGGGTTTTGAAATGTACACTATACCCCTAGATGAATTCCCTGAGGGGTGTAGTTTGCAAAATGGGGTCACTTGTGGGGGGGTTCCTAACTTTTAGCATCTTATGGTGCCTAGAAACCTACATGGTGCCTAAAAAATAATCTCATAAAAAGGAGGCTCCAAAATCAAGTAGGTGCTCCTTCTATTATGAAGCCTGTGGTTTGGTCAACGTGCACACTAGGGCCACATATAGGATATTTATGAAAACAAAAGAATTGGGGGAATCAATTTTTAGTCACATTTCTCTAGTAAAATCTACTGTGTTCCTTAGAAAAATGTATTAAAATTGCAAATCTGCAAAAAAAAATGAAATTTTGAAATTTCACCTACACTTTGTTTTAATTCCTGTGAAACACCTAAAGGGTTAACAAACTTCCAAAATGCTGTTTTGAATACTGTGTGGGGTGCAGTTTTTGAAATGGCATCATTTATGGGGGTGTCTCACATACAAGTCCCTCAAAGTCACATCAGAACTGAACTGGTCCCTAAAAAAATCAGTGTTTGAAATTTTCTTGAAAATTTGATAATTTGCTATTCATATTTTAAGCCTCCGTGTCCAAAAAAATTAAAAGGAGGTTGAAATAATGATGGAAACATAAAGTAGACATATGGTCTATGTTAGTTATTAACTATTTTGAGTGGTAAGATTATTTGTCTCACAAGCAGAAAATTTAACATTTTGAAAATCGCTAAATTTTCAATTTTTTTACGACATTTTGGTATTTTTCACAAAAAAAACACAGACTGTATCGACCAAAATTTACCACTAACTTGAAGTACAATGTGTCATGAGAAAACAATCTCAAAATCACTGGGATAAGTAAAAGCAAAAAAAAGTTATACCCACTTAAGTGATACATGTCAGATTTGAAAAAAGATTTGTGTGTTAAGAAATATAGGGATTAGATCCTCTAATAGCAATTGTCACTGGTAAGTAGGAAAGCCATCTTGATTAACCAGGTTAGTGAGGTAGAAATCTTTTATGAAAGTGCAAAGCGGTCTTTTAGAGTTATTGCAGGTTCAGTCAGTGCTCAGTATTAGTAAAAATAATTGCAGTCTTTTGCTATATAGAAGAAGCAAAACAATTGCTGAAGCAAGGAGTGACAGTGCGATAAAACATTCATAATGCTTTGAGGTTTTAAAAGATATTTATAAAAAGTTGTTATGAGCAGTGCTGGTTGTATAGGCTTAAGTAGCATTTAGAGGGCCTTCGCCATTCAAAATACTTCTGCAGTGCAGGTATAGCCACGGTTAACTGAGATGCTACCTCTAGTTAGTGGTTTTTCTCATCATGTCGGCCCGCTGCAGCTGGGTGGAAAAGACCTAGGGCCTTATTCTGGTTCACTCTCAGAGGCAAATTCCTTCTTAAATGGACAAAACCATGTGCACTGCAGGTTGGACATCCCTAGGCCAAAAAAAGTAGAAAACAAATATAAAATTAAGTGAATTGTGTTAATATGCGATCCTTATGTTCAGTTATATTGTAAAGGGTTATGTTTGTACATATATTTTATGATTGGCAGTCACCAGAACTGGTTTTGTCCATAAATAATTGACCATAAATAATTTTAGTTGGTTTTGTAACACCAATCCGAGGCACCCCTGGGAGCCACGGCACACAGTTTGGGAACCACTGCCCAAGGCAACACAAACTGCCCCACCCCCATACTGCCACCAATGCCTGCTTTCCAACCCCTTAAGGCATACCTGCCTAACATTCGGGAATGGTAGGGAGTCTAAAAAATTGTGAGGTCCTCCCTGCCCTCCCTCGGGGAGGTGGGCGATTCCCCTGCTTTCCCTGGAGGCCCCTCGCACCCTCCCCTTTGCCACCTGGAACAGAGTACAAGGCAGCAAAGTAGAGTAGAGTATGCCTCAAGGAAAGGTATGGGGTGAGGTCTTAGAAGTTCCACAGCCACCACCTACATTAAGTACAACAAGGATCCTCATAGACATTCTATCCATGTTAATTGCTAATTCGTAAGCTAGGCCCAAACATTTATACAGTATATTGTCAGTGATGTAAATATAATGAGACCTTAATAAATCAGTGATGAGTGCTTCAGTACAGACTGGGAAAAATGTTCTGATCACAGAGACAAGTGACAGAAATGCGGGTAGGCAGGGAGAATAGGACGATGGGACAGGGCCGTAACTATGACGATGCTGCCAGTGCCGCCACATTGAGTGCAGTTGCCTTGTAGGCAGATGCGCCCACAAACTCTACTTGCCAGACACCCTCAGCAATGTATATTAGTAGTGCTACTCCCTGCTCCATCACTGTCTGACACACTGCTGCTACTATTATACATTGCAGTGGAATGAGACTGTCCATGTACCTCCCAGGATTCTACACTGTCTGTGAGCATCAAGGGAGGAGTGCAAGCATGGTGGCTTCATACTCTACAAAGTCCAGACAGACAGTGATGCTGAGGTTATGGATTTAGTGGCTGATTGAGTGTTATGTGGGGTGCAGGGTGGGTAGGGGTAATAATGTGTGGATTTATATGTAAAGTTATAATTTGTAAGATGAATTACTGTGTGGCAAGGGCATAGTCTGTAAAGGTATTGCTGTGTGACATTATGGGAATAAGGGGCATCAGTGGCCACACTAACTGCCAGTTGGGTTGGCTAAACTATTGCTCTGCAGTTGCACCTTTGAAGCCACCACTGAGGGGTACTACTACTGTGTGCATTATTTGTATAAAGGGTATTACTACTGTGTGGCACAATGTGCTACAGGGGCCACTAATGTTTAGCATACCCTGTGTAGGGTAATGCACATAAGAGTTACTACTGTGTGTTATAAAGTGAATAAAGGGTACTACTGTTTGGTTAAATGTGAATAAGGGACACTACTGTGTGGTGTGGTGTAATGTTAATAAGTGACACTACTGTGTGGGGTGGTATATTGTGAAAAAGGGATACTACTATGTGGTTTATCTTTTTACTATAAATACTGTACACAGTTTTACTTTTATCTAGTTATTTATATTTAGCCAGTGCATTTCAGTTCTTAGTGCTATCCAGTTACATGGTACATTTAGCTAGGGTTTTTAGGCCCTTATTCTGGTTGGTGCGGCCGGAGCCGCACACGGTGCTCCGGCCGCACAAACCAATCCCCGCCCACGAGACGGATCGCCACGGCCGTCCGTACACTGACGGCTGGCGATCCGCATAAAAATGGTGGAGGCGTACGCCTCCACCATGGTGGGAGCTGCCCCCTGCATTCGATGGTCGTCGACCATCGAAGGCAGGTCCGCACGCCCCAGCAGCTCCCGCAAGCTGAGACCACACGGACAATCGTCCGTGTGCTAGCTTGTATGGGGGCTGAGAGCTGACATCCGGCGACGTCAGCTTTCCGCCCCCATGAGTTGCGTCATACCCTCATTACCATGCATACGCCCCGCGTTTGCATGGGAACGCCCATGAAACGCGGGGCGTACACATAGGGAAATGAGGGTATGAAGCCCCTCACGCCCCTATACGCCCCCTTTGCGGCGGACGAAATACGTCTGCGGCGAAGGGGGCTGCACATGCGCAGATTGACCTCTGCGCATGTGCAGAATAAAAACATCGGCGGTACGGCCGCACGCGGGCCGTACCGTCCGAACCAGAATAAGGGCCTTAGTTCCTAATGCCATTCAGTGTTTCTGACTTGTCCTGTTCCCTTTAAAGAAGAGCAGAAACTCTTTTTGCTGGGCACAACTTATGACAAAATGTTAAAATATATAAGAAAATTTTTATTCCATTTTCAACAAAAAAGATCAAACTACATAAAACACATAGACATACAGACTTGTACTAAGGGGTACAAATGGATCACCGTTCTAAATTTAATTGTACAGTATAAAGAATAGGGGATGGTGAAAAGGGGATCTTATGGGCCCCATACATCAGCAATTAATTGTGACAATCCTCAGATCTGGAGATGGTTGTCACAATTAATCTTTAATGTGTGGGCTCCCCTTTTTCGCAATCCCAATCAACAATTAATAGGGATGGCCAATCGATTGCTGAATCAGATTTTAAACATGTTTAATAATCTGGTATTATCTGCGGTTGTTTTTTCTTGTTTTCTTCTTGTTTTTTCTTCTTCTATTTACATTATGAAAAGAAGTAACATCTGAAATGACAATCGATTGAGGTGATGTATGGGCACTTTCCAGATATGAAGATGCAATCTTTAGATGTAAAAAATCTGCCGATCATGGAAATAAATCTGTAATGTGTGGGCAAATCAAATAGATTGTAGAAACCATTTATCTGGCCAAAAAATCACTGGATCTGGAAAACCATTAATTGTGATTGCTGATGTATGGGGCCCATTGTACTTGTCAGCTGTCAGAATATGCAGAGAAGGATCTCTAGAGTTGTGATCCCACTGTGCGCACAGGGGAAACTGGGGGTGTTCGATGATAACTTTTCGCCAACAGGCTTGATCATGTTGTGCAACATTGTAATTTGATTAGGTACTCTTTACCTAGAACGGCGCCCATCGCGACCATCGCGACCATCGAATGCACTAAAAAACGGGTGCGATGCGATGCCCGCGATGGCCGCGATTTCCCATAGGGACCAATGTTAAAAATCAGATTGGACGCGATTTTAGTGTTCAATGCCTCAATGCCCGCGATTTTTCCATAGGAAACAATGTTAAATGGGCCACAGAGCCCTAATAGTCCCCCTGAAGTCTTAAATGGCCCCCACAATTTTTAACGCCACCACACGATCAACGTCAACCCGAAGCGTGGCGAGCGCAGCGAGCCCACGAGGGGCGGCGGTACGCGTCCTCCGACCTTTTCATACCCCCACTATCCACGTCGGCGTGGAGTTGACTTTTAACATTGATCCCTATGGGAAAATCGCGGGCATCGCGGGCATCGCGTCGCACCCGTTTTTTATGTACCCGCGATGCCCGCGATGGCCGCGATTTTTTACCCCCGACGCCCGCGATTGTAATCGCGGGCGCCGTTCTAGGTAAAGAGTACCTTTGAATCTATTGTAAATGAACACCTTTTCTCAATATTATGTCAGCTTGGTGAATCTTATAAATTTGACTATTCTCGGGGAACTTCATTGTTCCACTGAGATTAAAGTATGCCTCTTTCTAATTTTCTAGGGACTTATTGGATAATTGATTCTTCATCTTATGGGTCAGCGTCCACAACATATATCAGTGATTAATACTTTGAGTGTTTATTTATACACTGACTAATATTTGCCAATAACCACGTAATATGGCATAATTGGATCACCCCAATTTAAAATAAAATAAAAGATTTTATTAGACCTATTTAATATACCATACAATTAAACTTAGGGTGATGATCCATTTGCACCTGTAGTACAAGTTTGCATGTCTATGTCTATGTCTAAGTGGAATAAAAGATTTTTGTGATAAGATAAATTGTGCCCCTGCAAAAAGAGTTTCCACTCTTCAAGTATATTCTATTCAAACTCTACTCTATTGTAATCTATTCTATTTAAAAATGACTTCTTAAGTTTTCCATACTTATAGGGTTGGGGTTAATTCCAAAGTAATTATCCTGGTTTCTTTTCCTATATACTGGCATATCTATCCTTTCAAGCCTGTGCAGATAAACGTTTATCTTGTCTCATACCTCCCAAATGTTCAGATGTTCATTGGACTGTTGACTGTTTTAGGGGACTGTGATGAATAGATGGGATGACAAAAGCTCACAGAGAGCTGTGAATACAGGCCATCAGGCTTCAGCCAAATATGACCCAAACACGTGGTCTACTTGTTATTTGTATTTACTGGTGAATTTGGCAAATTTACATTCATTCGTACTGGTGAATTTGGATCCAATCACATAGAAGAATATGGCCACATATGGCCGTGTTGTATTGATGGTGTAGTCATTCTTACCTGCCCAGCGGCATAGTGTATACCAATAGATCCCAGCAAGTTCATGTGACAGTGAACAACCCCCCCCCCCCCCCCCCCCCATCGCTGCCATCAAAAGCAAAAGTATCACATTGGTGCTGAACTTTACATTAGATCATGACACTCCCCACAACCCCATCAATGATGATTATTATCATTTCCCAATGTTGATTGTTTAGTGTGCCAGCCTGAGCCTGAGCCTGGCAGCAGTATGCACATTTTCTACAAGCAGGCAGAAGTACTAATGGCTCCTCAGTCTCTCTCCTAGGACTCCTCCAAGCGTGTGACGTAATATGTACATGCTGGGGATTGCAGATGAGCCTGGAGAGACTCCTGCGCTGCCCGGCTGTGGCTTAGAGCCGATATTATGAGCCATGGCCAGGCGGTCAGTTCCTGCAAATAACCAATAAATCGCAAGGATAGATCAACTTATATTTATTTATTTTTGTTTTTTCACACAATTTATTAACTAGTGTAGTCACTCAGCAAATATAAAAATCACAATAAAAATGTACCAAAATAAAATATAAAATGCATCTTTATTGAGCAACTTTGAGTTTGGGGTTTAAGAGTGCACCCCACCCGAGTTTCTTTTTCTTTTTGTTTCCCTTGTTAAACTATACAGCTTTGGCCTTGCCCCCTAAATGTCTGTGAATCGCGGGACTGCTGGAAGCCGGCCAAGAGGGTGAGTGGGTTGAGGGAGTGCAGCTTCATCCTCCGTGGTGCAGTCAGGACTGGGTGCAGGGGGAGCTGCGAGCCCTAGAAACAGCTCGGGCCCAGTGGCGGCACTTACCCATTTGGAGGAGGGGGGGTGCTGCCACTACTGCTGCCGCTGCATTTCCGGTCCCGGGTGCCGGTCCCCTGCACGGGGCCAGGGCATGTGCAGTAACTTCATACATATTGCGCATGCGCTGGCCCAAGCCTCGAAGGGCTGCCTTCGCAGTAGCTCTCAGAGGCTTAATCAGGTTCCTGGGTATGGCGCATGTGCAGGATCGTTTGCGGTTCTGCACATGCTCGGAGCCCATTTTAGTGGCAGCCACACATTTGTGCACAGAGAGGCATCCCGGAGATATGGAACCCCTCCCAATGGGACTGCTTGAGTGACTGGCAGGTCGGACTTCCAATAGGAAGTCACTTCCAGTCACATTGAAGCCAGAGCAGCCTCACTTTAGGCATAGACAGTGGCAGATTTTACCTGGGGGGCTGCAGCTCGGGCCCCATAGCAGCTGCACCCCCTGCAACCTCGGTAGTTACAACACTGAGTGTCATATTGGGCCTTATTTTAGTTTACTCTTTCTGACAAAATCCTTCTTAGATGGACAAAACCATGTGCACTGCAGGGGGGCAGATGTAAAATGTGCAGCGAGAATTAGATTTGGGTGAGTTATTTTGTTTCTGTGCAGGGTAAATACTGGCTGCTTTATTGTTACACTGCAGTATACACTTTGAAGTAAAACCCCACCCAACTGTAATTATCTCTACACAAGTAACATCTGCTCCACCTGCAGTGCACATGGTTTTGTCCATCTAAGAAGGATTTTGTTAGAAAGAGTGAACTAGAATAAGGCCCATTACTTGGACATAGGACACAGAAGTGTAGTAAATGCTATGCTATTCTAATTTGATTATGTTGTACATGTTTGTATACATACTTGCCAAGGATACCATGGTGTCTTAATTCATATCTGTCTCATGCCCTTTTCTCTCATATGCTCCTGTCCACCAGGTTTTCTCTCACCCCTCTGCACAGTAGATTATAGCTCACATACCTTTTACCGCTCTACTATATGGACAGCCAACCTGGACATCTGGCATTTATGGCCAGATAGCCTGATGGGGTGGTCTGGCCTCCTTGAATGCCTTGCTCCACCACCTTAGTATGCTAAGTCAGGGTATTCCACAAGGTCATGCCCTGTGACAGGATTCCTATGTGATGCATGGACAGACCCCAGTAATGCAGTCGGTGACACTGTAAAGTCTATGCACACACCCATACAAAGGCATGGGATATTGTGTGTGCAAAGTCACATCCTTGTGTGGTATTTTGGGGGCATGACCATTCTTGTCTTAATGAAGGCTTTCCCAGCACTGGCAATGATGCTGGGCAGCTATTAGTGATCCCGGCAATATGTGGATGAGGCGTCATAAATCACTGCCGTCACCCTTGCCAGGTGGCGCCATCCGAGGAGGTGCCACCAAAATAGCAGAGCCCATGCCCACAGTCTGTTTGTGGTTACATTTACTACTGCCAAACAGCTTACCACTCACATACCCCACTGTACATCTGCTTTTCTCTCACCATCTGATAACCAGGTGTTCTCACATATGCCCATCTTTTCATCAGCATGACCAACATTGCCACTTCCTTTTACTTTATTCTCCTCCATTGTTTTCAGCTACACATGTATCTTTTCTGAAGTTTTTTGCCTCAAGTATAAAGGCAAAGGGGTGTGGTATAACACACTGACAGTCAGGATTCCGACAGTCAATAGCCCGATGTTGGAATCCCGACTGCGGGGAGAGCGCAACAAAGTCTCTTGCAGGCTCAGTGGCTCGCTACACTCGACACCTATTTTATTCTCCCTCTATGGGGGTGGTCAGGGCCGGATTAAGGTTTGTGGGGGCCCTGGACAACACAAGGTTTGTGGGGGCCCCTCCCCCCTCACACACCACTCCATTCCCCCCCTCGGATGGTACCTTGCGGGGTTCGGTGCTGCGCTGGGTCCCTGCGGTGGATGTGAAGTCAGTAGCGGGTCCCTGCGGTGGATGGGAACTACTAGTTCCCATCCGCCGCAGGGACCCCGCTGCGGACTTTACATCCACCGCAGGGACCCCCTGCAGTGGATAGGAACTACTAGTTCCCATCCACCACAGGGACCCCGCAGCAGACCTCACATACACCGCAGGGACACGCTGCCCGCCCCGCTGCCCACCCCGCTGCCTGGCACCCACCCGCCACTGCCGCAGCAGTGGGGTGGCAGGTGAGGGGGCCCTAGAATGTGTAAAGGTCCCAGGGTACGATGGCATGCGATTGGATGCGATTTTTGCAGTTTTTAACCATTTTTATAAAATCGCATGCGATCGCATCGCATGCGATAAAATCGCATGAGATTGCATCGCATGCGATCGCATCGCATGAGATTGCATGCGTTTTTTAACAGAAAAGCATCCAAATGCATTGAAATTAGTATCAAACATGTTCAATGGCCCCCAAATGTCATTTTTGAGGCTGTGCCAACCCCCACTATCAACGCGAACCCGAAGCGTGGCGAGCGCAGCGAGCCAGCGAGGGGCGGCGGTACGCGTCCTACGACCTTTTCATACCCCCACTATCCATGTCGGTGTGGAGTTGAGAATAGAAAGTGTGGCGAGCGCAGCAAACCACCGAGCCCGAAGCGTGGCGAGCGCAGCGAGCCCCGTGAGGGGACGCGGACACCTGTGAAGCCCGCGAGGGGACGCGTATACCTGTGAAGGTATCCGTGTTCGCTCGCCACGCTTCGGGCTCGGTGGCTCGCTGCGCTCGCCACACTTTCTATTCTCAACTCCACGCCGACGTGGATAGTGGGGGTATGAAAAGTTCGTAGGACGCGTACCGCCGCCCCTGGCGTGCTCGCTGCGCTCGCCACACTTCAGGTTTGCGTTGATAGTGGGGGTGGTACAGCCTCAAAAATGACATTTGGGGGCCATTGAACATGTTTGATACTAATTTCAATGCATTTGGATGCTTTTCTGTTAAAAGACGCATGCGATGCGATTTTCTGCTATGCGGTGCACATTGTGGGAGCCGTGATTGTCCACAAGTACCCCTGTTACATAGCAGCAGCATTTTCTTTTGAAATTCACAAATGGAAGCAAAATTCATACATAATATAACCAAATAAATGTTATCAAAATAAATGGTATTAGGATGTCAGCAATCAATCACAGAAAAGTAACCAAAATTGCATGTGATTGACAGCGAAATTGCATGTGATTGCATGTGATTGATCCACTACAATGCACGGTCCCATACGCATCGCATCCGAGTCACTCCTGCTACAGAAGCAATCTGCAGGATTGGTTCTGAGCCGGACCGGCTTGACTGGGATTATATGCAATATATTGCTTGCAAAAGGACCACATGCGTTATATCGCATGCAGTCCTGCCACCCGGGAAGGTCCCGGGCGAGTCAAGGCTGCAGTGTATGGGGAGCCTTAAAGTTCACATGAGTTTGTTTTATATGCCATGCATTTGTACTTGTATTAATGGTTTCCTGTTATCTCAATGGTGGGATGTAGATATGTAATGAGCTTTATGGACGTTACAATAAAAATACTGACTTATAGGGTGACATTTAAGGGGTTATTCTGGTTGAAATCGCAGCCTTGCGAGTCCACCAAACCCCGTCCGGCGAATGAACGTCCCCCACGCCTGCAAGCAGGGCCGAACAAACTTGAATAACCCCCTAAATTAGATGCAAAAATTTGATTTGTGCGATTTTCAAAAAACTGCTGAAATCGCACGTTTTTCCGAATTCGCATATTTAATGAGATGCAAACAACATTCTGAAGGTGCAATTTTTTTTGTAACGCCGGAACTAGCATCCAGGTGTTTTCCCATTGAAAAGTATACAAATCGCATATTTAATGAGATGCGAATTTGAGAAAATGTGTCTAAAAATCACCACACATGCAGACCAGATTCTGACAGGCAAATTGCCCAGAACCTTGCACAGATCATTGAGATCTGTCCATGGTCCTGTCTTTTTTTTTTTAAATGGTGCGAGGTCCCCCCTCCTGAGCATAACCAGCCCCGGCTCATTGAGACGGACCTGGTTCCAAAAATATGGGGGACAAAAAGCGTAGGTGTCCCTGTATTTCTGAAACCAGCCCCGGACTCTTGGACTGCGGGGTGAGCTGGCTCTGGAGAAGGGAGGACAGCGCTGGACCCTGGGTCGGTAAGTATATTGGTGTAAAAGTGAGGTGTGTGTTTGTGTGTATAAAGTTATAATATAGTTGTAATAAAGTTCTACATTTCTGTGTGTGTGTCTTTTATTTTAACATTCTTTTTACAGGTGGACCTTATGTAAAAAGTGTCCCCGGCTGTGGCATGACACGGCGGGCTGTTGGAACCTGGTGCTGATTTCAAAATACAGGGGACCCCCATATTTTATGTCCCCCGTATTTTTGTAACCAGGACCGGTCCAAGAGTCTGGGGCTGGTTTCAGAAATACGGGGGACCCCTACGGGTTTTGTCCCCATATTTTTGGAACCAGGTCCGGCTCAATGAGCCCGGGGCTGGTTATGCTCAGGAAGGGGGACCTCACGCCATTTTTTTTAACACAAATTCGCACATTTCCTCAAATTTGCTGATTTTCATGACTAAAAATCGCACATTTACATGACTAAAAATCACCCATTATCGCACTTAATCGCACTTTTTTCCCCAGAATATGCAGCTCATTAAATATGCAAATTCGCTGCAAAAAATGCAGTTTTACAAAGTGCGATAATTGGCGATTTTGAAAAGTTACTAAAACTCTCATCCAATGTCACCCATAGTTACTAATAATGTCTATGTACCGAGCCTAATTCAGCATGGATAGATGAACAGAGAATTTTCAAATCAAGCGGTTATGGAACAGCTGCACATGCATTGCGCATGTGCAAGGGGAATAAGTTTATGAAAATGCGCATGGATCATAAATGAAATGGAGCCACAGTGACAGGAAGCCGGCATTTTGACGTGGAAACCTTCTGTGTACTGGGTGACGGCTTCCAGCCTGAATAAGTTGCAGAATATTGGAAGTTTCAGACCTATTCAAGTTTGCATAGATGGCAAAAGGCCACATTTATCAATATTTGCAGCTAAATCCCCCAAAACACCCATTTTGGGGGGTTAGCCACAAATATTAAGCATCCCCCGAATGTATCAGGAGGGACCACAGCAGGAATCTCTGATCCCTGCTGCGACCCCCCATGGGCAGCAGCACATCGCATCCCTGGGCTACCACCATTCTGAGATGGCGTTAGCCCATTGTAGCTTATGGACTACACACCGCACTGCTGATGAGGCAGTGCGGTCAGCGGGGTCGGTGGGTGGTCAGCGATAACAGTGCATGCACAGACACCCCGACTTCCGGCTCAGCACACGGTCCCTGTGAGCACCATCCCACCATTAGGATCTCATTTTACAATGTGATCCTGGGTGGTAATATTCCGCCCAGATAAATGTGATCAATGAGAAATGGGCCCCAAAATCTCTGGGATATTTCAGGAATTGCGAATGGATTTGCAAATGGATTTAATTTAGAGATCTATTCAAAATTCCATTTAAAAATTTACATGTGGCAGATTTTTTTCAGACTGAGCAGCGGCTTTCTCCTCGCAGTCCAATTTGAATTCTCTGATAAGCAATACATGCTGAATTAGGTCAATTATACCCCTTTCAGACAGAAAAATCCCAAAAACCCAAGTATTTCCCGGATACAAAAACCCGGGTAGAACTAGGCAGCAAGGTGCTGACCCCCTTTCACACAGGAGCAAAAACCCGGGTATTTCCCGTGTCGACCCCTTTCACACAGAAGCGGGATTTTTCCTGCAAAACTCTGTGTGTCATAAGAAAAGGACAGTTTTAAAGGCACACAGAGATGAGATCATGAAAAGTGGGAGGTGTCTGCTCACTGCATTGCATTAAACATGGCTGACAAGTTGCAGAACCTGGAGGTCATGAGTGCTCTGTGTGTTTTGCTGATTTCTTCCTCCCCTCTGACATTGAGCAGCTCACGGATCTCCTCATCTTTCCAATGCGCCATGGCCATTTAGTGCTGCACTGCATGCCCGCTCAGCCAATCAGGGAAGCTGAAAAGATCAGCCAATTGCGCAGCGCCATGCTGCACAGCCAATCAGCATGATTTTTCAATAGTCGGGAGAAAAACACGGGTCGGACCCTTTCACACAGCCGCAAACACGTATCTGACACGGGAAAAACCCAGGTAAATATCTGGGTCGAAGTCCCGGAACTTTAGACCCGTGTTAACCCTTTCAGACAGAAGAAAAACCCGGGTCGACACGGCAAGAGACGGGAAATTCCGGGGTCTTTTTTTCTGTCTGAAAGGGGTATTAGTCTATAAGCAAATGTTCCACTTAATACAGCATGAAAATCAGCACTGAAATAGGAAAAGTGAACAACAAATGATAATATATATATATATATATATATATATATATATATATATATATATATATATATATATATATATATATATATATATACTGTATATACATATATACCATAACATGACATAGCAATATGATTAGTATTTACTAAATCTTCCGATAATGAGTTCTTATATATCTGGTGCAGCAAAGTATCAGGTCAGATAATGATCCGCTGATCCTGTCTGTGCAATCCGGGAACTGTCCATCCGACACTTTACATAATCACGTACAGCGCTTGTGTTACGGAACAAAGGAGAATTATTGAATAACTAAAAAGTACTTGATACAAACTCGCCGCTCAGAGATATGTAAATAGCGGCTTTGTGCAGCGCTGAGTAGGTGAAGCTATTTACTGCAGCGGAGAGTATAATGCACTACTTATATACTTGTATTGTTACTCATCCCCTAACACCAGGATGGACTGATTCACTTTCCAAAGTTACCCACCTTCATTGCTGCCACTGCCAGGTTTGCAAAGGCGGCTCATCACCCATATTTGCCAGCTGCCTGTAGTGTAAAGAAAGGTTGAGCCCGGTGTTAAGGATTGGTAGAATGCTTATTAAACGTTATATCGCTAAATATAAAATACTCTCAAATGAATTTAATGGTTATGCTTGTTCATTTCGACGCTTACATGCTAAATAAATACTTAAATAAATAAATATATATAAATAAAGTACTAAATAAAATAAATATAATATTTGTTGGTAGTTTTTCACACACCAACGGTAGTAACCGCTTTGTATTATCACATGTGTTTCAGATCACCACGACATAGCTGACTGTAATACAAATCATTTGATCATTATGGTACATGTTAATAGCGCAGGTTACACTATATAAATGGTTAATGTGACATATAGTATGTATAGTGAGGATTGTATTGCCTATTGAATTTGTCTGCATTGTTCTTTCATCTTGTTTTGCTGTTAAGCAAAAGTATTGGTTGATTCGTGTCGAAGATCGTTGTAGCAATATTTATTCGCAAATGAATGGCAAATCTACAATGTATTACTTTATCTAGTATAAATATGGAAGAAATCTATGTACAAATTAACCAAAAACAAATGACCTTGCAATCTCTATAAGTCATAAGCCTAAAAAATTGTCACTGTTTGCTGCTGTTTTGTTTCTCTGTACACGGATATCCAAGAAGTATCTAAAGCTGGATTCACATTGCAAAAACCTGCTTTCAACCTGTTTTTGCAAACGTGTCTTAAAACTGGTCAAAAGCCAGGGGAGGAGTGATGGGGGGAGGTTGTTTAAAATGAATAGTTCTTATATCAGTGAGGATGTTACTAACAGGTTCTAATGGTGAGCGTATTTTAATTTGTATATAAATATATGTATATGTATGAATATGGAACTTCATGAAACTACTGCTGTACCTGCTTGGTCAAAATCATAAGAATTCTAAAATAATGACATGAAGAACTTTTACTTTATTGGTGTGACTGCTGAGACCAGGAGTGCATGGTTCTTCTGGGTTTTATGCCACCTATCAGTGGGGGTATTATTTATATTATTAGCAGAAATAGGCCAATCGCCGGGTTACTCAGAAGTGGAGCTAGGGCTATCCGCTGATTTACACAAGTGTAGAGCACTCTCTAACGGTGGGAAAGGCCTATGTGACTCTCTTCAGATTGCTTTGTGTCTCATGGGTTATTAGGAGAATACTCCCAGATGATTTCAAATGGCCATCATAGTCATAGGTGAAATGATAGATAGAAATAGTTAATGCGATGCTGATGTTGGTCCCCACAGTGATAACAGACCTGTAATGCAGCGTAATAAGGATGATCACAGTGTGCGAACTAAACTTCAGTGACAGCTCATAGTTCTAAGGGTAATAGTTCTCCACCTGGGTCCTGGAACGCTGCAGAAATCCGAGTTATAATATAATTATGTTGAAGGATACCTCCAGATCAAATTTAACTATCACACGTTTGTTTATTACACAATTAACATAAAGGCAGGTGTGTGTGTGTGTGTGTGTGTGTGTGTGTGTGTGTGTGTGTGCGCGTGTATATATATACACACACACACACACACACACACACACACACACACACACACACACATATATATATATATATATATATATATATATATATATATATATATATATATATATATATATATATATATATATATATATACTATTGTAACAGTCCCGGCGTACACGAACGGATCCAAATAAAGTTTCTGTTGAAGGGGAAATAGACACCAGCGATAGATAGGTGTCTAACAGATGCCAAGTGGCAAACAATATTCACTACATAATATGCGTGTGTATATGTATATATATATATATATATATATATATATATATATATATATATATATATATATATATATATATATATTATAACATATATAACATTATATATACCATTCATCCATCTCTCGGTCCATGGACCTAGAGCGCACTTTTCTTCACAAACAAGTGTTGACTTATAGCTAACACGAATGTTGTAGGCTTATTTATACATAATTAATTGTGATATATCAGCAAACTTTTTTTTATAATACAGCTATTAGTGAATATTATAATAATTGTAATTATCTTTTTGTTGTTCTACTACAAAGCTGCAATCTCTCTGGCGACGTTCGACAAGGAATGTCCAATGTACGATTGGTGATATAATGCATACAGTACAGTGTATGTATGGCTTACTCCGTTATGTGAACTAAATGTAACAATGTAGTTAGCAGTTTGTATTCCAATTCACAGAATCATAGAATAAAGAGCAAACACAAAGAATGTTCAAATCTTGTTAATTTTTTTAATTTGAAACACCGCTGGTTCATAATAAATATATCAATACTTATCAAGAATATATAAAAATAAAGACACGCGCTCTCTTTAGGGCTAACAAAATAGTTTCAAGCAAATGTCCAGGGACTAGAATTGTAGTTAAAACATAAAAGAAAAAAAAAAGAAAAGGCAACATCAAAATCAAATAAAACTGCTATGCACGGTCACTTGTGTTGAGGTTTCTTTAGCGCTGTAGAGGTTACTGCAGGGACCACGTCTCCGAGTACATGAGGAGGGTGGTGCCGGTGGGAGAACTCAGTGACAGCTTCATACTGGACACCAGTATAGAATGTATTCTAGAATTGGGGACAGACGCTGCTAGAGTCCCATCTCCTTCTAAAATGTTGTACAGTCACCTACACACCACGAAATCAGATTTAAAAAAATTCACTAATAAAATCCTTGTTACAAGGAAAATTGCATGGTAGCCAGGCTGATGTTCCCATAAGACTCGCTCCTAGTATGCATGCGTTCTATACAGTTCTCTGGTAGAAATGGCATATACAGATATGGGACAGTCTTGCACATGATGTAAAGAAGGATAACTTTCCATAGGAACTTTGTTCAGCAAACAATTCCCTAAAAATATTTACATAGGACAACAAATTTACATATAAAACAACATCATTACAAGTGTCCACCTAAACTTTACCTTGTTAAGAAACGATGGAAATGAAATAAAACAATGGTATAGAAAGTAAAAGAAGCATGCATGCAAACAGGATATCTTGTCTGAGTTTTCCTGCATCACCACAAATATATATTTATATCTATATTTATACATTCATATATATATATGTAATAAGTCTGATGAGCTGAACTTCCAGTCTCTGGGAATCGCCTATCACTTTAGTAAGTCCTTGGCTTCTGCTGTGATCCTGTTCATGGTGGACGTTAGAGCTGATAACTGGGGTGGAGGTGGCATCTGACAGATGGTACAAGGGCATGGAAGTCCTGCCCAGTGCTGAAACCCACTGCCAAGTGGGAGTGGAGGGGTCGCTGGGGTTTTGAGCAGTGAATGTGTCGGCCTGATGTTGCCGATTCCTGGCAATGATGCAGAAAGTCCGGAGGGGTTAGAAGACAACGTGGTACCCAGGATGGGATGCACCTGATGGACAGCACTAGGTGGGTGAACTGGGTGCGGAGCAGAATGTGCCACTGTCCCACAGTGAAAGGCAGAGTGGTGCCCCCCATAGATCTCCCCCACCAGCCGCTTCATTTCCTCCAGCGAACTTGTGAGCATCAGGATGTAGTTTCTGGCGAGAAGGAGGGTAGCAATTTTGGAAAGTTTTCTGACTGAAGGCCCATGAGCATAGGGCATGACTTCTCTGAGGCCGTCCATGGCTAGGTTCAAGTCGTGCATCCTTTTGCGTTCCCTGCCATTGATTTTCAGCCTCAGCTGCTGCAAATCCTGCTCAGATAGTTGTTTCTTAATTTTATATTTGCTGTTCTCTGCGTCTCCTTTGGAGCCGTGCCTGGAGAGCACTTCTTCTGTCATCTTCTGCATTAAGTCGTTCTGGGTTGAAGAAACAGAGTTCAGCCTGTGGTCTTGGTGGTGGTGATGGTGGTGATGGTGGCCTCTGAGATACATCTCATCCATGTCTGGAGATGAGGCTCTACTGGACATGGAGCTGGAATCCGAATTCATTGTATAGATGGGAGAGCTGTGCTGCTACTTAGGAAACTTCCCTCTGGAAGATGTGTGGGGACAGAAGTCTATGTAGCTTCTCTCTCTTCTCTCTCTCTCTCGCCTCTTGCCTGCAGGTAGTCAGGGCGAGCTGTGAATGGATTGCACGCTAGGACTGCAGACAGTGGCATTTATAGAGCTACTTCACAGGAGACAGACAAAAGAAGCCCTCCTATCTATAATGGTCTTTTTAGTGTGACGTTCATTATTCAGGGCGGTGCGCTTTGACTGTCGCACTAAGCAAGAGGCCCTATTCATATTCATTGTGATGCCACCCTGGGACATCTCGCTCATGGACCATCCGGAGTCAAGGAAACACAAAACCCCCTGAGTGACAGGCTCACAGCACACTCACTGACCACTGCAGGGGCTGCTCCTCACTGCCGGCCCCTGATAGCCATCCCATTCTGCCTACTGTATACACGAGTACACATGGAGACACGCATGGATACAGTTGACCGATTATTGATTTTCTTACACATTTTCTGTGCAGATACTATAAGTATATCCGATCACTTATATGGCTGTTATAAAGATACACAAGTGAATGTATGACGATAACTGTTTCAATACTTTGCAAAATCAGTTAATCTTCACTAATTGCAGAAGAGTCATAAAAATGATATCTATCACTATACAATAATGGACAATAGTCTAAATGAATTTACTTTCTGCTGTTACGCTTGTTTGTCACATATACATATACATACACAAACATACACACACACACACACACACACACACACACACAAATATACGTACGTACATACATACATACATACATACATGCATACATACATACATGCATACATACATACATATACACACACATATACATACATACATGCATACATACATACATACATACATACATACATACATACATACACATACACATACATTAATTAATTGTTTCAAAACTTTTAGAAAAGTTTAGGCAGATATTCATTTGTATTTGACGCTACTGGATGAAGAACTGATGTTTTTCTTTATTACCCATTCTGAATACAGAGATTCTATTGGAAAAGATGCTTCCTAAAGCTACCATGCACTGTTATATACCGTATGCCTGTAATTCCGTCTTCCCCTTACGGGGATCCTGTAGTTCATCTGTTTACAAATAGGGTTATGTTCCCGAAGCCAGACACCCAGCTATTTATCATTCATTCATAATCCTAATATTTCGCATTTTTGTAGTAGATTGTTGGACAGATACCTATAATAGTACACACACACATATATATATATATATATATATATATATATAGATAGATAGATAGATAGATAGATAGATAGATAGATAGATAGATAGATAGATATATATATATATATATATATATATATATATATATATTACGGTCTATATATCTAGTCAAATAAGTCAAATAAGTAATTATGAATAAAAAAAAGAAGGATAATGAATATAAATTCAAAACACTTATTTAATGTAGGTAAATGTTAGAATATAAATAAAACAAATAAATGAATTAATATTGATTGTACTATTTATAGTACTAAATGCAATATATTATTTTATATTATGCTGTCATAACGACGACGGTATCCGCATTCTAAGCGAGGAGCAATCGAAACAATAACACTAATAATTACAATATTTATACATACCAAAGCATTACAGCTCCATTCCCCTCTTCCTTTATAGTGTGTGTGTGTGTGTGTGTGTGTGTGTGTGTGTGTGTGTGTGTGTGTGTGTAGAAAGTGGGTTTTTGCAAGTGTACTACGATTAAACTTGAATGTAATAAGTAGCTCTCGTGAATTATTAAAACATAAAACAACATTTTAGAACAGTTTGTTTTTAACTGTAAAAACACAGATAAGAAGACAAAAGAGGCTTACTACATAATACACCAGATCAGATGTGCCCAGGGAAGGGATAAAGCGGGTCACATTTTATTACATTTGCATCATCCACAGATTCCATTTCCCCCAGTTTTTCACGTAAATTAGACAATGCATTTATTATACTTCAGGGATTAACATCTAGTTGAATACAATGTGAAGTTACTGAAAGACGCTTTCCATTTTCCTTTATGGTGGCGACTTCTTGTATACATTACTCCTGATCGCTGGTTAATAGCCCATGCTGTGTGCAATGTGGTGGCTGGGCAATGCCATGCCAAGAGACGTTGCTGCCAGTGATGGGCTGGTTGCAGCGGTGACAGGGACAACACACAGCCGGACACGGGAATTGTCCCAGTGCATCAGTGGCAGTTACACCATTACCAGATCATGGGGAGTCGAGCATGTTTACGGGTATATATGCGGCACTCCCGGCAAACTAACAACCAGACTTCTATATTCTCATCGATGATGAGAATATACAAGTCTGTTTTTTTATTTTTATTTTAATTTGCCGCGAGTGCCGCACGCTACCCATGCTGTGAGGGATGGAGTGCCGGATCATTCATAAAAAAATGAAAATATATATTTTATATCTATCTATCTACAGTATCTATCTATCTATCTATCTATCTATCTATCTATCTATCTATCTATCTATCTATCTATCTATCTAATCTATTGCCAATGCTTTCTTACAGAACAATTTGTAGATGCTACAAGGAGAGTTCAGAGCGTAGTTTTCCCTGCTAGGGGATCTCTGCTTTGCTGCTTGCTAATACGGGCACTGTGTGTGTGTGTTAATCTGTTTTAACGTTATGTGCGGATCTTCAGAAGCTTTGGTAGCAGCTAGTAGTGTGTCAGCAAATAATACTTCCCAATGTCCCATACACTTTCATGTTCTACATTAACAGTAGATATGTATTACTATTTACTTACACATAAGCATGTTGCTCGGTAAACGCAGGAGCCATGGCCAGGTCCATGTAGGAAGTGTGTACCAGTGTTCTATAAGCTATCTGGCTAGAGGGGAGTGCAGAAAAATATATAATATTCAGATTCACTCTGGTTTTTCCCTTACATTCTGGTGTCACTGTATAAACGATTCATTCCCAAGATTTATATAGTTTATAATGGAAACTAGAAAATAATGGCCATTGGTTGTGTGAGGAAGGTGGGGAAGGACCGAGAGCTCTTAAGATCAATTCCCACCGGTGAAAATGGTCAAATGATGTGATCTAATGAAGCAAAGATTTTATGGAAACCTTGTAAACTTATGTCATCATTATAGACAGTATTATTAATCTATGTAGCCTCCCAGCTTTGCTATCACAGTACTAGGACAGTGACCCCCCTATTAGTGTTTCGGGGCATACTGTATGTGTCCCAATACCAGCTTGCATATGTCACAATATTTAAGTGTAAAATGGGAAAAGTCATAAAATGAGTGAAATATATATATATATATATATATATATATATATATATATATATATATATATATATATATATATATATATATAATGGGAGATGTATGTGAAGTATATTTTTATTGGCCATGAAACTAATGTGCTGTAACTCACTTTAATTTGCAAACATACCATTATTTATTTATTCATGAATCTGATTTTGCAGATAACAATACATAATATTTGCGTGTCAGAAAAAAATTGAATTGAATTGCATTTTTGTTATCAGGTGCGTCATAAAAATCTAAAAAGGGTTGGGAACAATTGGACTAGTGGGATAAATTACTGAAGCATATATTTTATCCCAGCCTAATACAACTGTTCTCTTTCAAAAGTTCAGCTAATGGAAAATAAAAAGTAGTCTATTGGGGTGATTTATTGGACGCAGGACGTTGTCATTGCAGTTAAATAGTCAGCTGGTGCTGCTTCATACAAACATGTTAGATATAAATACGAAATAGATCCAACTAACTGGGAAATACAAATATCTTACACCCTATAACATTAAAAGTATTCCATTTCAGAAATGATAAAAGAATCAGTTGATGCAAACAGCCCAGCTTCCTTCATGACCCACTTCGAACACTGAAAGTATACTATGCAAACTTTAACCTCAGCTTGTTGTGTACGACGCCCAAACAGATCAGGAAGAATTGTTAGAAAACAGACAATCTATTTTACATTTTCTCTGAATCTGGAAATTTGCAGCAAAGGTAGATCTGTGAAACTGGGTAAAATGTAAGTATTTATTAAATGATCTCTTATTTAAAAATGTTCCCCTATTCTAACTGGGGGTTAAGATTAAATGCATAAACCCCAAACTGGATGCATACTTTCTGGTTTAAAATATTATTTAAGATTAACATTATTTATCAAGACAATTTTGTGATTTGTAAGTACGAAAAATATTTCAGAAATAAATGTATTAAATTAAACAAGTACTATGGGTGATGGTAAATAACACATTATTTTGTATACTGAGAAACTATACAACAAAGTCTATTTGCATACCTTAATATTTATTTTTAAATTCTATAGTGTTCAGTTTACAAAGTTTGCTTGACATCAGATAAATAGATGTAAAGTAATTAATAACATAAGTAACTATCATGTTCTACTGATCTGAAAACCTTTATTTCAACAGTACTTTTTACAAATGAAAAACAAATTCACACACTGATCAAACAGGTTCTGGTGCTTACATACAGTTTCATTGGATACAAGATTTCTAGTAGCTTCCAAACTCAGGACAAGTCTTTATATTTTTCATTTCTGAAATTTTGTATATTTTTGTGTATTTGAATACAGTAATAATAATAATAATAATAATAATAATAATAATAAATTAATCTCCAAAACAGGTGTCAGTACTGACTGCATATCATTAAGTACCATGGAAAATATAGTTTATATTCATAAAAATGTATTAAATTGGATGAATTCCTCTTGTTCAATATAATCTTTATAATGATGCAACCTTGCACCTAATGTGTTGCATCCGTGAATGTGATTCTTTTACATGGCATGTTGCTATGGGCAACCAATCAGAATTTACTTCTTATTTATTTAGCACCCTCTAGAAGATAATAGACAGGATGTGATTGGTTGCCCATAGCAACAGCCATTGTGAAACAAAACTCTCCTCTTAGTAAATTTCCCGCACGGTGTCCTGATTAAAAAGTAAATGTTGGGATGAATAATAATATTGAGATTCAATTGAAAACTCATAGAAGGCAATATTTGAATCATAGAATTCTCAATAACTGTATGTTTGATAAAACTACAGTGTACCCGTTTCTAAGACGATTTGATCCAATGTCAAACTGGATTTGGTAAAAATTGCCAGGAGCTCAAGAACTGTTTAGTTTTCAGTAAAAGTTTAGAACATACAGTATAAGCTAATTTAAGACAAAGATAATTTATCTAGCATTACTAATTATAATACATTTTTGCAATAGATCTTTAATTTAATTTGAGGGTTTTGTTTGCCCAATCTTGGCCAGGGTTATGGGTTTACCCACCATGACTAGGTAACCTCATCATAGGGTCCCTAACATTTATAGGGTTTAGAGTCTAAGGCATGAAACACCTCCAAACTAGCCCAGCCAAACCATCCCAAGTCACCACACCAGTGGAAAAAAATTACATTTTAAAGAGTGTTACATAAGTGGGAGTAGCTACTATACAGTATATTAGGACTGTTACCGGGGTGAAAATATGTAAAAAATTGTTACACAGATAAAAAACAAAAAGGTACTAAAATAAGTGTTAAGGTCCATACACACTGGGCGACTATGCCCAGCGTGTATGGACAGCGATGATAGCATTCATCGCTGCGGGGAAAGCTGCTCAGTGCATACACACTGAGCGGCTTTCCCCCTGCCCAGCGCCGGAAGGGGGAAGGACAGCGTTGCATAGCAGAGCGCTATGCAAAGCCGTCCTGAAAGCTACTCATCTGCTGGTATAACGGCTTTCCCGGCGATATTGCGGGAACGCGCAGCAGCGCTCATCGCCGGGCCATACACACTGGGCGGCTTTGAGCTGAAAGCCGCTCAAACCTTCTGTTTTGAGCGACTTTCAGCTCAAAGTCGCCCAGTGTGTATGGGCCTTTAGATTGTAATGCCTTGAAGCAGCCCAGTCAAAGCAATTCCTTGTATTTATTTTACTTTTTGTATTGTTTTTAATATTATTATTATTATTGTTGTTAATATTATTATTATTATTTTTATTATAAGTATAATATGAGAACCTAAAGCTGCTCATGCACAGGTCCGTTTTGGGCCAATTTCTCCCAATTCCGAAGGATCAGGCCGATATATTGGGTGAAATCGTCCCAAATCAAAGGTGTTTGACATGTGATCCTATCCGATGGACGTTGCCATGTGCATCGGATCGGATCCTGTAGATCAGGGGTGGCCAAACCTGGCCAACGGTGCATGTTTTCCAGGCAACCTGGGGATCTATAGTGGGAATGAATGCAGAAGGTTTGAAAATGTGACCATTAGTATTGACTACAGCTGTGCACCAGTTAGGCGATCTGGAAAACATGGACCGTTGGTAGATCTCGAGGACTGGTTTGGCCACCCCTGCTGTAGATCATACGCGCAATACATATGATCTATCAGAACCAGATCATCAGCGGCACATCGCGGGTGCTTTTCAGCACCCACGATCTATCGCATTCGATGCCCCTTAAACTCTCCTGTCCTCTCCCTGGGAGTTCTTTAACATGCAATAAATCGCATGTGATTTATCACATGTAAAAAATTGTGTAAAATCAAGTGCCAAATTGAAAGGAGCTGTCCCAAGTTGCTGCTGGGGGAGCTCAAGGGAAAACAGGTCCAACTTGTCCCTCAGACCTTTAGAAGTCAGCAAAATGATTTCCCTTTTTTACTATTTAGGTGCAGGTCCAAATGAGAGTATTTCAAACTCATAAGAAAGTAGACTTTTAAGTTCTATGAAGCAGGTGTAATAAAAATGTAAAAAATATATAACAAAATTGTGAACCTAATATTCAGCTCTCAAAATGAAGCAAACTAAACTGAAGTATGTTATGTTTATATTTAGATTTTTAATGCATGAAATTAATTGTAATGTAATGTATTACTAATGCTGCAGCTTACTAAATCTACCAGGGGCCAAAGTACTGAATTAAAGTTGGATACCCACAGCCTGATTACAACATTCATTATGATTGGACAGGATGCTTGGCAGTAGCGGCCATGCTTGGCTACAAATTGCATCCATGATTGAATGTGTCACATGGTTGGCTGACAGCCAATCCTTGAATAGCATTTTTGGTCCATTCTATCCTGCTGTTGCCAAGTCTCCAGACCAATTACACTAAATGTCACAATACAGCTGGGGGTATATGCCTCCTTTAATGCTTTTGTGTAATCATTTATTGACAGTTGCCTTTTTAGATTAGATAGTTCATCAATACTGTTATTGTTAGACACTTTTAGAGCCTCATTTAAAATTATGGCTAAATCCATTTATTAAGTGCAATTTTGCACCTTGGCACAACAATTTTGTACTGCAAGGAGCCAGATTAACCATGGGGCGGATAGAACGTCAACTCCAGGCCTCCACATACAAATAGGCCCATCAGCATGACAGCATGATGATTATCAGAGAGACCCCAGCTGGCCACATGGCTGGCCATAAATCATAAGTATTAAAAGGGCTTTCCTGTTTTACACATTTTTGCAAATTTTGTACTTTTATAATTTAGGGAGACTCTGGTGCTTATAGTGTATAGGTTCTACATGCCTACAAGCATTGTCCTCACCTCCTCCACTTCTCATAATATGCCCTTGTGTGTCAGTGCAATGTGGCATTACCCTGTGCGTGCTGCTGCAGTGCAGTGTGACCGTGTGAGCAGCTGTTGTGCGAAGTGTACAAGTGGCACTGGGGGTTATTCTAGTTCACTCTTTCTGACAAATTCCTTCTTAGATGGACAAAACCATGGGGGTTATTCTAGTTCACTCTTTCTGACAAATTCCTTCTTAGATGGACAAAACCATGTACACTGCAGGGGGGCAGATGTAACATGTGCAGAGAGAATTAGATTTGGGCGGGGTTTTACTTCAAAGTGAGATCTATATTGCAGTGTAAAAATAAAGCAGCCAGTTTTTACCCTGCACAGATACAAAATAACTCACCCAAATCTAATTCTCTCTGCACATTTTACATCTGCCCCCCTGCAGTGCACATCTAAGAAGGATTTTGTCAGAAAGAGTGAACTAGAATAAGGCCCACTGTGTGGAGTAATGTAAAGTGGTATTAATATGTCACAATTTCTGACAAGTGCCTTCGGGGCACACTTTTCCTTTTTTTTACTAAAACCTACTCATTTACAATTTCGAAATGTAAAGGTGTGTAAAGACAAAAAAAGAGAGGTGCGAAGGCAAGTTTTAAGCTATAAACTGATATATAGTGGCTGTGATACATCTGATGATGTATGAATGCTGATGCAGAGATATGTAATCAGACATATTTCGCATAACAAATGTAGATGTAGTTCCGTGTACATGTTAGATACGACCAGGGGTTAAAGTGAGGGGGAACGGGGTGGAACTGAGTTCCATCACCTCTAATGGTGAGGTGGAACAGTTTAACCTTCACATTGGCCCTGAAAAGTAATCCTCACAGAAAAGCATTCTAATTTGCAGGGGGGTGCCAAAAACCCTGTCTCTTCCTAACAGGGGTAGGGGAGGGGGTGTTAATTAGTTGGCATAGAGAAATGAGGGTGCTTGTTTCCTAGCACGGCCACAATCGCGGGCATCGGGTGTAATTTTTAGTGGTCTGCGACGCGACTGACGCGATGCCCCCGATTTTCCCATTGAAATGCATTGAAAAAAGTCAAAATCGCGTCGGTCGCGTCGCAGGCGGCTAAAAAAGGCTTAAATGGTCCAGACGCGATGCCCGCGATTTCCCATAGGAAACAATGTTAAATGCCTCAATTTACCCGCGATGCCCCCGATTTCCCATAGGAATCAATGTTAAATGCCTCAATTTCACCAAAACCCCCATTATCCACGTGGGTGTGGAGTTGAGAATAGAATAGTGTGGCAAGCGCAGCGAGCCACCGAGCCCGAAGCGTGGCGAGGGGACGCGGATACCTTCACAGGTAAACGCGTCCCTTCGCGGGCTTCACAGGTATCCGCGTGCGCTCGCCACACTTCGAGCTCGGTGGCTCGCTGCGCTCGCCACACTATTTTATTCTCAACTCCACGCCGACGTGGATAGTGGGGGTATGAAAAGGTCGGAGGACGCGTACCGCCGCCCCTCGCGGGCTCGCTGCACTCGCCACACTTCGGGTTCACGTTGATCGTGGGGTGGCGTAAACTACTTTTGGGGGGACATTTCACTGTTCAGGGGTGTTTTGGGGGGTTTCTGGCCCATTTACCATTGTTCCCTATGATGATTTGGGTAAATTGAGGCATTTAACATTGTTTCCTATGGGAAATCGGGGGCATCGCGGGTAAATTGAGGCATTTAACATTGTTCCCTATGGGAAATCGCGGTACCATCGCACCCGATTTTTTAGTGCATGCGATGGCCGCGATGCCCCCGATTTTTACTAACGATGCCCACGATCATGATCGGTGTGGCCGTGCTAGGAAACAAGTACCGAAATGAGTTCCCTCACCTCTGCATGATCACTTTAAGCCCTGGATATGACTCAAGATGCATCCAGCTCCGCAGCAATAGTGTATGCATCATGTATACACCAGGATATATAATACCCCTTTTGCTTTTCCCTATGGATGGTAGGACTGATAAACTGCCATCCAACCTTCCTTCAATGATTTAAAATAATAAGACATGACAAGTTAGCATTGAAAAATGCTGGTTTCTTAATTTTGTTAAATATTTTTCAAAAAGTTTTATTCAGTGCTCAAGCACACATAGCGGTATAAAAGTGCAGCATCACCCATGTGCTCTCCCCAGCCCCTTCCCCTGCAGCAGCAGACCGAATCTCCCAAATGCTCAACCCAGCCCCCCCCACAAAAAAATATATAAATTATACTGCATCCAATTATCATTTCTGTGTGCACGGGCCGTATCCTTCCGGGCTGCTGTCTTTTGCCACTGCAGCTCACTGTGGAAAGGCGTCCAGCATTTCTGGTATCCTTTCAGCACTACCTGGCTGTCCCAACCTGGGTTGGGACCACTTACACCGCCCACGACCCAGGTCCAACCAGTGTTCAACCCTGGTCAGGACCTGAGTAGAAGATCAGTGTAACTGGACCTGGGTTGGTCCCTTTTACACCAACTCTGACCTGGGTCCAACCGGGGTTATGCCTTGGTATAAAAGGGGTATTAGTAACATATGTGTGGAGTGTGTGGCAGAGAGTGTGAGGTGCATGGGGTTTGTGGCAGAGGGTGTGAGATGCAGAAGTGAGTAATGGAAGCAGGGAGTGATAGGTGCAAGGGTGAGTTATAGGGACGTGGAAGTACAGTAGCAGCCAGGTGTAGCAACTTCACTGCTATAATGTGCCCGCGCCCTGGCAGCCCCTGATAGGGGAGCAGCGTGCACTCACCAGAGTAACAGCAGCACTGAGGCCTAGCGCACACACCCTCTTGCAGCTGTAGTGAACGCTCATGGGATGAGACTGTGACTGTCTCTGTCTCTGCTGAGAGAGGCGTGTCAGCTATTCCAGATGCCCCCCACTGCTGCATCTAACCCTTGATGGGGGGTTTTGCCCACTCGCTAGGAAAAAAAATCCTAGAGTGAACACTACTCCCTGTCAGATGCTAGAGGTGAAATATGACCGCTAGCATACCCTCCAACATCTGGAGGACCAAAATCGGTACACACGGAGAAAGGGGGCGTGGCCATACGTAAAGGGGGCATGACCGTGCATAAAGGGGGCGTGGTCACCCACTTTCCGGGCATTTCAAATTAAAAGAAAGCGCTTATAATATAAATATTTAAATATTACATCTCCACACTTCTCTTGACTCTTATCCATCGTGACCCACCTGCTGCAGCTCATGTCACTTGGTGGCTGCTGGCATATTAAAATAATTATATTTAATATACTTATTTAACATACCAGCAGCCACCAAGTGACATGAGCTGCAGCCGGTGCGTCACGATGGATAAGTGTCAAGAGAAGTGTGGAGATGTAATATTTAAAGTCCTAGTACAGCCAGTCCTGAGTTGCTGCCGTGCACTTACAGTGTGCTGTGGCAGGCTCCTCCGATGTGCTATCCCAGCCCAGTCAGTGTCACACGTGCCGGGGCTCCAAGTCCTGGCTGGCCACCGCAAGCAGTGTGAACACTGGGCGATAATTTGCGCCAAGAGGGAGACTGAATAGGACAAGTCCTACTCCTCCCATGATTGGTGCTCGGTGCCGGCGCGTGACCTAATCACGCACGGCACCGGCCGCAGCAGTGCAAACTGCAAAGTACTCTTGGGAACGCCGGGGGGGAAGCCGGCGGCGCAGCACAGGGGCCCGGGAGCCAGGAGGAGGATGCGGCGCACATAAGAGTGAGGCTGACGCCGGCTGAAATAAGAAAAATAAAGAAATCGGTACATTCGGTACAATCATAATTTGCCGGTACAGACTGTTAAAAAATGGTACTGTACCGGCAAATTCGGTACAGTTGGAGGGTATGCGCTAGCATCTTTCTCAGGCAGGGGAGATTGTATGATGGATTCCTGCTGTTTGCTGCCCACGCAGGTGATTGATGCTTGCTGTCCTCTGCCCGCCCGGGTACCTAAGGTGAAGGAGTAATGGGGGACAGAGACATGCAAGGGTGACTGGGGGATGGAGAGGTGATGGAGAAGTGCAAGGGGGAATAGAGAGGTACAGGGGGGGAAAGAGATGTGCAAAATGGGCGGGGGTTGGAGGTGTGCAGGGAGGACAGAGACGTGCAAGGGTGACTGAAGTACGGAGAGGTGCAGGGATGATGGTGGGGTGCAGGGGGATGGGGGACAGAGAATTGTCCCGCATCGACTGCGGTGGAGCAGCACTGAATAGACGGTAGGGGCATGGCCAGCAGCTCTCAGAGCGATGGCCATGCCTCATAGCGGAAAAAAATGGTGGATGTGGCCTCACAGGAGTACCACGATAGTAGGTCATGCCTCCTAATTTTGTGTCTGGGGCGTTACGGTATGTGGCATAATGTGTCAGGGGCATTGTAATGTGTGGCATAATGTGTCAGGGGAATTTTTCGGTTATTAAACAGACTTCTTTTTTTTTTTTTTAAATTAGTAGCTCTTCAGGCGATTTATTTTGTCTCAAAAAGCTCACACCCCAAAAAAGGTTGGAGATCCCTGCCATATATATACACCCATGCAACTGCTTGAAAAATTCATGAGCATAGCTCCATTGGTGAATTATATTTAATATTCAGTAACTTCATCTCCTTTGCTCACCAGGGGGACACTTATTGCTGCTCTCAATGCCAATGATCTTGTCTGTCATTTCAAAGCCAAGATTGACAATATGTATTGAGAAATCATTTTGCAATCTCCATGCAGCACTCCTTTCTATTCTTTTCCTGTTCTTTATGCAGCCTCTCTGACTTAGGCCCTTATTCTGATCTGTGCGGATATTCCCGCATTCTTACGGAGCGGTCCGCACGCCACGGTGTTTTGCCGCGTACGGCCATCGTCCGTAGAAACGCCCACGTGTCCTCCGCATTCGGACGGACTCACTCTTTAAGAACAGGGCGTGTTTACGGACGACATACAAACCATGCGTGTGCGGGAGAAACACTCCGATTCGGCACGGTATTACAGAGTATTACAGAGTATGCTCGGGAATACCGCATCCGAACGGGAGCCAAGCGGTGCTACCGCACGTAAGCGGAGGATTTACGCCAAACAACCCACTATGAAGTATCTTCTGCAAGACATCACATGACCCACTTATTCAATTACCTATCCTCATAAAAAACTGCTTATTTGGAATTGGAATCAATTAGATTCCAATATATCCTTACAAGCATGCCTAACACATGCATAGCACACATTAACCCTTACAGCAATTGAAGTGCAATGGTTTCAATTAAAGCACTGACAAGCGTCCTATTAGTGAGTAATGAGTAAAGGAGTAGATTGTATTGGGTTCAGGTGTTAATGGTTGTAGTCATTAGGCGTACGTTCGCCTACCGCATGAACGAGTGGTGTCCGCAAAGCAATAGTACACTTGTGGACACCGCACATTTCAGCCCTTTTTGCTCGCGTGCATTCGGAGTGGTTTCCGAATGTACGCCCCCCAACATAAGTGTACTCCCCCGTGTCCGCCCATATTTCCGCCCCGTTTTGCCCACTTTGAAACTACGCCCATGTGTCATTCCGCATGACGCCCATAATACGCCCCTATTTCCCGACTGATTGCGGTGACCAGTTTTGGACGGGCTTTGTCCGAACTGGTACCGAGTCAAGGCGTGGCACATGCGCGTAGCGTTCTCCACGCATGCGCAGACGCCGTAAAGACGCGATCCGTAAGAACGCGGTAAAGTCCGCATCAATCAGAATAAGGGCCTTAGTTACTGAGGATTAAGTATCTCAGTGTCTCTCATCTTCCTGTTACACCACCTGCCCTCTCATTTCGAATTCCTTACATCTTGTTCTCTTTCTCTCCCAAACTCTAATCTCTTACCTAAAATAAATCATCAACCACTTGTCCTCGCCTGGCATATTTCTCCTATTTTAAGCATTAATTTATTGCCATATTTACAAAGTGTGCAGATTGTGTATTGCATACAGGCCCTTGGTATAAGGGGACCCAAACTGCACACCCTGCCCCCATATAATTTTACTTATTTCTCGAGTCCTGCATTGGCTGGCACTGATGAGCAAAAACATCACAAGGAAATTAGCATTTTCCTGGCGATATACTGTACACATATATCACATATACACACATGTACACATATATCAAGTCAAATGAACACATATACACACATGTACACATATATCAAGTCAAATGAACATAGTGTGGGTGCCATGTTCCTGGAGACCTGAGCCAGTGCTCATTTGCAGTAGGCTTGGCACCCAGCCAGAGCATACTTGCCTACTTTTGAAAACTAGTTTCAGGTAGATTATAGTTGGTAGTAGAAGGAGGGAGAGAGGGAGATTGCTGTTATTTCAGGGAGTCTCCTGCAGAATGCAGGAGGGTAGGTAACTATGACAGAGTCTCCTGTGCTGCCAGAGAGGAGTGGACGTCATGGAGCTACCATTGCTTTCCTCCATGCAACTGTTTCTTTATTTCCTTCTTTGCAGACAGCAGTCAATGAGATTGGTCAAGTCCCCCTGCAGGCAGAGGAAACAGCTGTGTGTGCTGTGCTGCTGCCAACTGACAGGTAAGAAAAAGGGTGAGAGGCAGAGACCTGAGCATTTGATGGAACCCTCCAAGAAGCGCAAGTGTGGGTAATTACTCCCCCAAACAGACACTTCTTACCAGCTTTTCCTCAAAGCCCAGCATATGCTGATATCTATTGGGTTGTGGTGGATCCAGGGAGGTTGCAGGAGCTGAACAGCAACAGTCTCCACTTCCTGCATTGAAGGCTAGTGACAGACTTTTTCAATAAACATAACAATAACCACATGTCGAATGTAGTTACTATGCCAACAGTCGGGATCCCAGTGGTCAGGATGCCGACGCCAAGTTCACGACTGCCGACATTACCGCCAGCTGGAATCCCCGCGTACAGGGTCTATTCTTCCTTTCGGGGGTCTACGACCCCCACAGAGGGGGAGTGGGACTTTGTGGTGAGAAAAGCGAGTGCAGTATGTTGGGAAATCACATTGAACCACACGAGTGGGGGTACAAGACACTATGACAGGTGTGCAAGAGAAGAACAGAATCAGTGACAAAAAGGGGCTAGTTCTGGACCTTTGCCATGTGATTGGGTTGGATCATGTGAAATGATTTGCTGTGGAAGATCGTAATGCTTTTACACCCAAGAAAGGGATTGGAAGTTTCCTCAAAACATTTTATTGATCCATTTTACATGAAAATAAATTAATAAAATGCTATAGCCCTCTGGTTTCCAATAATTCTCAGATCACAGCATCCTAGGATGGTTGACATTTTTTCACTGCAATCCTAGACCAAAATATTTCTATTGTGCTACTCAACAGAAACTATTAAGAAAAGTGTGCGTAGGTGAGGTGCCTAAAGACTGTAGGATAGCAGATGTATTACCAAATTTAAAAAAAGGAAGAGGGTGGACCCAGCCAATTTTAGACCAGTGTGCTTAACTTCAATAGCGGGAAATTATTAGGGATGTGCACCGGCGTGCACTTTTCGCGTTTTGAGTGTTGGGTTCTGATTACCTTAAAGTTTTGGGTTCTACTGGGTTTTGCCAAAACACCCCCTCAACGTTTTGTTTTTTGGGTTTTGGGTTCTGATTTTAAAAAAAAAAGCATAAAAAACACTAAAATCACAGAATTTTGGTGTTTTTTTTCCTCCTACGCTATTATTAACCTCAATAGCATTAATTTCCACTCATTTCCAGTCTATTCTGAACACCTCACAATATTGTTTTTAGGCCAAAAGGTTGCACAGAAGTAGTTGGCTAACTATGAAAAGCGACGCAAGTGGGCGGCACAAACACTAGACTGATACGGCACACTTAATAGCACCCCATGACTGATATGGCACACTTAGCATCACCCCTGGACTAATACAGCACACTTGGCAGCACCCCATGAATTATACGGCAGACTTGGCTCACCCCAGGAATTATTTGGCAGACTTGGCTCACCCCTGGACTGATATGGCACACTTAGCATCACCCCTGGACTTATACGGCACACTTAGCATTACCCCTGGACTAATACAGCACAAGTGGCAGCACCCCAGGAATTATATGGCACAGATGGTGGCACCCCTGACCTGATACAGCACACATGGTATTATATGGCACAGATGGTGGAACCCCTGGACTGACACAGCACACATGGAATTATACGGCACACATAGTGACACTCCTGGAGTAAAAAGAGTTATTCTTTTAATAAAAAAATGGAACCACCCCTGGATTGATACAGCAGACTTAGCAGCAACCCATAAATTATACAGCACACTTGGCTCACCCCTGGACTGATACGGCACACTTAGCAACACCCCTGGACTGTGACGGCACACTTAGCAACACCCCATAAATTATACAGCAGACTTTGCAGCAACCCATGAATTATATGACACACTTGGCTCACCCCAGGAATTATGCGCCACACATGTGGGCATCCCTGACCTGATACAGCACACATGGAATTATATGGCACAGATGGCGGCACCCCTGGACTGATACGGCACTCATGGCATGGAATTATACGGCAGACAAATTAAAAATTTGCAGTAAAAATAAAAATGTGTATTCTTTTAATTATAAAAAAGAGCAGCACACCTGGAATTATTCGGCAGACTTAGCAACACCCCATGAATTATACAGCACTCTTGGCTCACCCCTGGACTACAGTGCATTTAACAGCCCTTGCAGTAAAAAAAAAACAAAAAAAAAATATATTTTTATTTTCATTAAAAAATAGGGACACATGGGGGCACCCCTGGAATTATACGGCACACATGCGGGCACCCCGGGACTCATACAGGACACATGGGGGCACCCATAGTATTATACGGCACACATTCGGGCACGCCTGGACTGATACAGCACACATGTGGGCACCCCTGGACAAATACAGCACACATGTGGGCACCCCTGGATGGATACAGTACACATGCGGGCACCCCTGGACTGATGCAGCATCCCTGGACTTATACTGGGCACTGGCAGCAGTAATTGAAATTTTTTTTTTTTTTTTGGCTTTGAATTTTTTTATTTAATTAAAATAATGCAGCCCCCTCTGTAGCACTAGCAGCCCCCTCTATGCATTAATCACCCACCCCCCAGCAGATTTCCCCCTCACCCCCCTCAGCAGACAGCACGGACACATCTGTGCTGTCTGAAATCACCAGCATGTTTGAAAATGGCGGCGACCGCTGGGGATATATAGTTTCCGGCGGTCGCCGCCATTTTCAAACATGCTGGTGATTTCAGACAGCACAGATGTGTCCGTGCTGTCTGCTGAGGGGGGTGAGGGGGAAATCTGCTGGGGGGGGGGGGTGATTAATGCATAGAGGGGGCTGCTAGTGCTACAGAGGGGGCTGCATTATTTTAATTAAATAAAAAAATTCAAAGCAAAAAAATTGCTAAATCGAGGCTAAAACGGCATCATCCTGCGTCGGATTCTCGCGAGAATCCGACGCAGGATGATGCCGTTTTAGCCTCGATTTGGACTCGGAAAGATGGCGGGAACTGGCGAACTCCTCGGATCCGGCCTCAGATCAGGTAAGTTCGGGGGGGTTCGGATCTCTAGGATCCGAACCCGCTCATCTCTAAAAATTATATGAAGGAATTTTAAGGCATGGTCTCCAAAAATATTTAGAGCTGCATAGTATAATCAGTAATAAAACCCATGGGTTTGTAAAAAATCGCTCCTGCCAAACAAATTTAAGAAGCTTTAAGCTAATAAGAAGTTAGCAACAACCTAGACAATGGAAATGCTGTAGATGTGGTCTTCCTGGATTTTTCTAAGGCTTTTGATATTCTGACACATAAGAGGTCGATAAATAAAATAGAGGAATTGGGATTAGGGGTAAAAATTTGTAGATGGGTAGGAAACTGGCTGCGGGATAGAGAACAGAGACTGGTTGTGAATGGTGCAGTCTCGGGTTGGATACCAGTACTAAGTGGAGTGCCACAGGGTTCTGTGCTAGGACTTCTTTTATTTAACATATTCTTGAATGATATAGGGGTGCTATAAATCAGCTAAGTTTCCATCTTTTCTGATGGCACAACTGAGCAGGGTAATAAGAACATAAAAGGATATCTACATGCTCCAGAGTGATCTAAATTAACTAGATGAGAGGTCAAAAAACTGGAAAATGAGGTTCAGTGTTGATAAATGTAAGGATATGCATCTTGGCAGACATAACCATTGTGCTGGCTATAACCTAAGCAGGGTTGCTTTGGGTATATCAGAACTGGAAAAGGACATAGGGATCCAAATTGACAACAAACTGGGGTGTAGTGCTCAGTGCCATGTAGCAACAAATAATTCCAACAGGATACTAGCATGTACAAGAAGAGGTATGGAGCCTAGGGACCCAATTTGTAATTATGCCTCTTTACAAAGCATTGGTTAGACCACATCTAAAATACAGAGTAGAATTCTGGCCCCCGCATTACAAAAAGGACATCCTAATGTAACACACCAATAAGTGTTAATGTTTATACATAAACTAAAATGTTATATTGTTGTGATACAGTAAATGTAGCAGATATCAAAAGTAATATTAGTAGTTAATTAATTATTTAGGAAAAGTATTAATGTGTTAATACCCCTTATTAATAGAATATTGTGGACTGAACACTGTTTACCCCTTTCCTGAACTGACAATGGACTTGTCCTACTAGCCCATGAGGGTGGACTATACCATATACCCTGCTTTAAAGGGGAGAACTGGGAGGAATATTCCAGAAAGGAAAATATACTCTGACAGTTGGCAGAGCCCCTGCTCATCAGTAAACCCCAGAGCAGGGACTATAGAGGTGCTCAGGGAAAAGAGCGTTAGGTGTGTTGTGGATAGGGGTTGAGGAAAGCTGAAGTGCAGCAGAAAAGACACTGTGTAGCAGTGGTGGTGAGAAAGTTAAGGCAGCAGAGCTGCGCAGCTGGAAAGTGTGTGATGCGTTGCTGTAATTAGGAGAATACTTACCAAAAGGGCTCCGGTGATTTCCCGAGGTCCCCTTGAGCAGCGGTGACAGAGGCGGTGACTGATCCAAGCTGTGATCGATAAAGAAGAGGGTGTGGTGAGTGATTGTCCAGCCCCAAGGCAGCACAGTACAGCCTCCTGCATATCCCACAGATCAGCCCAGAGATAGTCCAGCCGGAGATAGCCTACAGGATGGCCCACAGATAGCTGTAACGCCCCTGCAATAACCTCATAGCCAGCCTAACACCTCTCCTGGCTAAAGAAAGCATTGTGTGTAACATTCACCTCCTCCAGGCAGCAATAAGCAGTACCTACACTGGCATTTGGGGAGAGACTCTAGTAGTTAATACTGCACACAATACCCAAGTCGTCCTTAGTTACAAGTTAGGAGGAAGGGAGTAGTGGCTGCTGAATCAGCCCCAAAGCTGCATATTACAGAACTGGACTGACACTTATAGAGACACTTGTGGCAATTATACTGCTAAGGGAAAATAGCTTATATCATTCTACTCAGGATATTCCAAAAAGATTGCTAGCTTCTGTCATCTATTATCAGATTATTTGACGTTCAAATTAAAAGTCAGCAGCATTATTACGCAAGACTTACCTTATGTATTCTCTTTACTTTGGATTACAAATACACTGAGAGTTGACCTTGCAGCGTGGGACCTATAAAAGAAAGAATATTTGTTATAAATAAGCGCTTAAAGAACAGGTGACTGCAGTCATAATAGGGTTAACCCAATTATTGCGCAATGATAATCTAGTACTGGTAAAACGCTATAACCTGTTTTGATATTGTAACAGTTTGTTATACATTGCAGGTGAATGGATAGTTGCTTATTTGTGTGTTGCAGAATAGTACAACTTATGCTCTAAGTAATATTGTTATATATCAATATCTCACCAATGTTACTTGGGAAGAATCTCTGATGTTTGTATTTATATATTGATATTTTGTGCATAATAGTATCCTTGATTTCCATCAGTTCCTTTAAGAAAAACGGAGTTCCAGCTTAATAAAATTACTCTATTATTTTTCCTCGTGAGTTATTGTGGTGAGCTGTTGATAATTGCTGTTGCAAGATAACCTGTAAGGATAAAGATACTTATCTGTGAGAGTATCACACTAGAACTGGAAAAAGACCAGAGAAGAGCAACAAAGCTAATAAAAGGGTTGGAGAATTTAAGCTATGAAAATAGATTGGACATATTGGGATTGTTTACGCTGGAAAATAGATGTTTGCAGGGAGACATGCTTAACATGTACAAATATATCAGGGGCCAATATAAGGAACTGTCAGGCACACTTTTTACTTTGAGGAAGGACTTTAGTACATGTGGGCATGCATTTAGACTAGAGGAAAGAGTATTTCTTACCCTTAGAAGTGAAAACCTTTTACAGTCAGAGCAGTTAAATTGAGGAGAGGTGGTGTCAGCAGACACAATAAATGCATTTGAAATAAGGTTGGATGACCATCTATTGGTTAAAAACATCCAGGGGTACAACCAACATTCATAATTTGTATCAGAATACACAATTTATATAAAGGGATGTAGCAAATAGATCATACCCTCTAACCATAGGTTGAACTTGATGGATGTAAGTCTTTATTTAGCCTTAACTACTATGTAACTAGGGTATGTAACTAATTTGGCACAGACCAGTGGCATCACTACTGGGCAGACTGTGGGCGAGATGTATCAAACGGAAAATGCGGTAAAACCCTGGTTTTTCTGCATTTTCCAATGTATCAAAAATGATACCGCATTGAAGGGTATCGCCACCTTTGGGTGGCGATACCCTATAGAAGCCTATGTGCTTCTTTTTGCCGGGGGGTGCGAAGGGCGGCGATGTATTTTAATACATCTCGCCCTGTATCTGATGCTCTAGTCTGCTTTGTTAGATGGGTAGTCTCATAGGAGCAAAACAGAACACAACCATTGGCTACCTCAATGATAGTGTTAGCAAGCTACTGTAGCAGATTACAAGGCGGAGAGCACAGCACCTGGAGATGACACAGGACAGATGACACAACAGTACAGGAATAGGAGGAGCCAATCAAGCTGTAAAATGTAATTTCCAGAGTAATTAATCGTATTGGTACATCTGTCCTGATGCACGTACACTTCTCTGTCTCTGAGTTTGCATTTGTCTGCCACCTCCAGTTGTCCCCTTTATCTTATAGCCTCTCATCTCCTATTCTGCCTCTCTCCCTATACCTTCTCCCATCTCACTTCCAGCTTACACTCTGTCACTCTCTTTCAGGTACTGTCAGCTCCTCTTCTAAGCATACTACTAAACATGTTGGGGGAAATTTACTAAAATGGATTTGTTGAAAAAATTTGTATTTTCCTAGGAAAATACGAATTTTTGGAGTGTATTTGTATTTTTGCCATTTACTAAGCCAAAAATACAAATATTCGTATTTATATTGATGGGACATTGGTATTGAATACGACAGGAATCACCATTCAAAAGAATGGTGGTTCCTGATTTACTAAGCAGCCGTATTGATAATACGGCTGCTAATTTGCGTGAAATGCCCGGCCAAATAGGACAGGAAAATACACCTTATTTTCCTGTCGTATTTGGCTTCAGCCTGCACGGATCAGTCAGATCCGTGCAGGCTTCAGTGTTAAAAAAATAGAAAAATAAATAAATTAAAGAAAAAAAATACGTAAAAACATGTAAATACACTAATGCGGATGATCATTAGGTAATGGGGCACTTGAGCATATCTGTTTTAATGTATATTTACATGTTTTTACGTAATTATGCAAATTCAAAAATTGGAAGTAGGTAAACTTCCGGTTACATGGTATAAAAATCCCATCGTGGAAACAAACAGCATCCCTTGACAAAGGTCCTTGTGGATTGAAACGCGTTGGGAAGCTGTGAAGGTACCTTGACCACTTGCTGGGACTGATGCACCCTGGACTTTACCATCTTTGTGGACTATCTGGATTCATCCACACCCAGGTTATATTCCATCTTTTGTTGTGCATCTAGCCTCACTTCCAAGGTGGAAATAGGCCTTCTTCTAATTATTGTATTGCACTTTTTATCTTTTTCATGTTGGAGTGTTTTTTATGAATAAATATCTTTTTGGACACCATCTTGAGTGTTTTAAAGAAACCTTGATGCGAGTCTCACTTCATTTCCCACAGTGAGTTGGGGTACGCTCCCCATGGAAATTTCCCCTTTAAAGATACCTTTATAGGAAATATCTGCTTTTCTTTACTGTGAGTGGGGTACGACCTTCAATATCCTTAAAGATACCTTTTTATGTGGGTTCTGCACCTCACTGAAGTGAGTGTTTCGGTACGACATTTATTCACGCATCTGATGGTGGAAGGACACCTATCAAAACACTTTTCTTCCTGAGAGTGATTCACCTGGGGCTTGTGTGTTACATATAAAGTCACATGTATTCTGATACAAAGTACAAGTATTTTTTTCTTGTATAAAAAGAACTGGAGCCGGGGGGACTTGTATAAAAAGTCTCCCCCCGGCTGTGGCATTACCCTGCTGGCTGGTTTAGCCTGGGGCTGGTTCTTAAAATACGGGGGACCCCTAGTCATTTTGTCCCCCGTATTTTGGGAACCAGCACCGGACCTGGAGCCTGGGGCTGGTTGTTAAAAATTGGGGAACCCCTATTTGTCGGGTTCCCTGATTTTTAATTACCGGCCCCGGCTCTTTCAGCCTGGTGCTGTTTTTTTTTATACTAAAGCCTGCACGGATCTGACTGATCCATGCAGGCTTCTGCCAAATACGACAGGACAATCAAGGTGTATTTTCCTGTCGTATTTTCGTGCCTGTTTTACACCAATTAGCAGCCGTATTATCAATACGGCTGCTTAGTAAATCAGGAACCACCATTCTTTTGAATGGTGATTCCTGTCGTATCCTATCGATGGTGTAGACATTCGTATTTGTAAATACAAATGCGAATGTCCCATCTTTAACATTACGAATTGCTGTATTTTTGGGATAGTAAATCCCGAAAATACAAATGTGTAAAAAAAAGGTGTATTTCTGCCTACGAATACACTTATTTTTTACGAATTCATATTAGTAAATTTCCCCCTATATTACTTATATTATTATTATTATTATTATTAATATTATTACTACTACTACTACTTCTACAAAAATATATGAAAAGGACATGAAGAATCATGATAAGAGGTTGAATATATGAATATAGAGTTGAGTTTGACACTTGAAACTTCCTACATAAAGGTGTAAGGAGCATCACATCCAAGGACAGATTACAAATGGGCAGATGGAGCTACAAATTCAGGCCTCTACATAAAAATAGGCCCATCACCATGACAGGATAATGATCACCAGTCACCAACTGACCACACGGTTGGTCATAAATCATAAGTGTTAGTTCGATTTCTATAACAATAAAAATAGGCCAATAACCATGAGAGCATAATGGTCACCAGCCACCAAATGACCACACGGTAGTGTGACTGCTGGCCATAAACCACTGTTTATTAACTGTACTGTGACTGCTGCTATTTTACCTACTGGCAGGAAAAAAGACAATTTGGAGGCCCTTGCACAAACTGGCTTTGCTTTACTTAAGTTGCCCACCCTTCAGTGTGTGTGCTCTGAAAGAATTTTCAGCACAGCCGGGAACCTTGTCAGCGAATGCAATTGCCTATATAGAGCCAGTTTGTGCAGGGAGAGATCATTGCCAGTAATGTCCACTGTTTTGTGGGGGCCCAAGCAAACCAATCATTTCAGCCGCAAGTTTGGCAGTCTCCGTCACTGAAAATATTGGTTTCTTAAACTGTGCATGTCCTGTTTAATATACAGTATACATCTTTTCTTCGCATTATGCACTGCTTTATAGTTTATTAAACTGCCACCCTGTCTGGATGAAAATAATATTGTTGTTAGCTGTGAGGTGGTCGCAATTGAATGTTAATGAGCTCTATGATACTGTAGGAACAAAAACAGGCCAAAACCAAAAGCATCAAGGGTGGTGTTGGCAAAACCAAATACAGATCAAAACCAGTTACAGGTCCAAAACCAATTATGGAGGCTGGCACACATTCCACATATAACCAAGCTAAATCAGAATGAAATAAAGGCCTACTCTAATATATTCAGTGCCAGATTAAGGTCTAAATGGGCCTGGAGCTGAAAATGATCAAGGGCCTATTATGCACAATAATAGGGGTTGTGGGCAGCACATAATAATGTGGGGGGCGTGACCAGTGTTCTGTTTGGGTGGTAGACTTCCGGTGGGGGCTGGGGATGGTCGCAAGCATGTAAGCTCCCGTCCACAGGAGCTTCTATCCTCGGCCCCCGGAGAAAGGGAGCCCCGTGGACGGGAGGAGGATGGGGGAAGAAGGCAGAGGAGAAGACCTTGAATAGGACACAGTGATGCCCACTCCCACGGCCCCCGCACTGACCTGGCATTGAGGAGATGCACACGGAGGAGATGGAAGTTATAAGGAGGGGGACACGGCTCTGGACGTGGTACAGGACCTGGCCGCAGGCGTCAGCTCGGCCCCCAGCGCACAGCTCGGCCTCGGCATTGACCTCCAGAGGCTAAGGACGTGGCATAGGACCTGGCTGCAGGCGACCCCCAATCGGCACCTTGCGGCGGCACCCACCCAATGCTGCGGCACCCACCAATGCTCTGGGTGATACACATCTGCCGGCAGCGCCCCCCCAAGGGAGGAGGTAGGATCAGACTATTGGTGGCAGCGGCGTGGAACTCAGCCCAGGGAGGGCCCAACTCCAGCCCCAGGCATCACTGTCTCTCTCCAGACCTCAATGACTCTCTCCCCCCAGCCCCCACCACCACCACTACCCATGCTGGTTCTCCAAGCTGGTTACCCTACAGGAAGATGGCCTGTTGAGGCCTTTAAGATGTCACCGCAAATGGCTGCCAAGGAACTGTGCACTTAGCTATGTAACCCTGTGTCTTTGCTCTACTGTTACCTACGTGGCTGCTGCAGAAACCAGTGGTGCCGCTGATGGCTGCCTAGGCGCTGTGCAGCTCGGAGCGTATGTGTTCCCTGTGTGATAACTATACTGTCCCTGCTTATATTGTTACCTACCTGGCTGCTGCAATGACCAGTGGCACCGCTGACGGCTGCCTAGGTGCTGTGCAGCTCAGCGGGTATATGTTCCCTGTGCGATAACTGTACTGTCCCTGCTTATATTGTTACCTACCTGGCTGTTGCAACGACGAATGGCACCGCTGATGGCTGCCTAGGCGCTGTCCAGCTTGGCGGGCATGTGTTCCCTGCTTGTAAAATGTCTTAATGTAATGTATGCAATGTCTTTGCCCCCCCAGTCCCCGTCCCTGCTTGAAGCTGCACTGTAACTCCACAAAAAATTCGGTACTTCTTTACTTTCACGGCGCCAGCATGGCGCCGCGCGTACTTCCGGGTTACGCTCGCCACTAATTAAGTTAAATAAACGGAGTTAACGCCATGCCAACATGGATAGTTCATACCCCCACTATCCATGTTGGCATGGAGTTGATTTTAATTAGCGTGGCGAGCGTAGCGAGCCACCGAGCCCGCAGCGTGGGCGAGCGAAGCGAGCCCCGCAAGGGGACTCTGACGCGCGGCGCCATGCTGGCGCCGTGAAAGTAAAGAAGTACCAAAAATTCCTAGTGTGCGCAAGCATACATGGCCAATAAAGTTGACTCTGATTCTGATTCTGATGCTCATGGGTGTGTCTCCATTTGTGTAAATAATTTCAACTAATTATATATGCCTGGAAAAAGGCAGGGGGCTGGCATATAAAAAAATGCAGGGAGCTATATTGGCGGGTGCCCTCCAACAGTGCACCCACAGGATGCCGATGTCCTAAATTACTTGAGGGGTGAGGCGGCACTCATAAAAAATATACTGAAATACCGAAACTTGGTAGACAACATTTCAGCACCTTTTATGTGGTCACCTAAGTTTACCACACCATATATCCCTCATACAAATCATGCAACACAATAGTAAATTAGTAACCCCCTTATACTGTACTTGCCTCTTACACATTATGCCACATAGAATGAGCCAAAATTCACACAGATTAAGGCAAAATTCACATTTTGCCGCATGGATTGAGCCAAAATACACACTATACCAAACAGATTGAGCAATAATGCACAATATGCTTCATAAATAGGGGGATTACAGAAAATGCAGGGATTTACCCAGGAATATGGTCCCAGGATCATGCAGGTACATTCCCGGGCTAGCGCCTTTTACATCAGCATAGTCTGGTGTGAGAGGGAGAGAACCCCCCCCCCCCCTTAAACAACAAGCTATATCTTTGGAACTAAGTAACCCATTTACATGTGGGCTTTGAGTGATTTTGGTCCCGTGAAACTGGGCCGTTTGGTTCAAGAGAAATCTGTCCCCAAACAACATGAACAGCAATGAAATGACATTCCAGAAAATAAAATAGAACCAATGAACACACCTGGGGCGAAATGTAATAGGGTGGGATTTTTAGACTTTTGCGATATTTGGTCCAAAACGGCCAAAATCGCAATTTTTCTAAAAATCCCACATGTAATAGGGTGCGATTCGCGGGAAAAAGCGCATTTTTTCCCGTGAATTTGCACATTTAAAAGATGCGATTTTCAGTCACACTGAAAATCGCATCCAGATGTTTTCCCATAGGAAACTATAGAACTCGCATATGTAATAGGATGCGAGTTCTAAAGTCGCATATGGGACCTTACCGAAAAGCGCAAAAAAAATAGACCAGCTTCTTGCTGGCGATTTTTACAGAAACATGCACAGATCATTGAGATCTGTGCATGCTTCTGTTGTAAAAAAAATTGTTAAAACAAAAATTAAATAAAAAAAAACGGCGTGCGGTCCCCCCCCTAAGCATAACCAGCCCCGGGCTCAAAAAGCCGGTGCTGGTATCATAAAATCAAAGGAACAATCAAGTTGGGGTTCCCTGGATTTTATAAAACCAGCACCAGGCTCAAGGTCCGGCGCTGGTTCCCAAAATACGGGGGACAAAATGACTAGGGGTCACCCGTATTTTAAGAACCAGCACCGGACACAACCAGCCAGCAGGGTAATGCCACAGCCGGGGGAAACTTATTATATAAGCTCCCGCGGCCAAAGCATTAACCCCCTGGCTGGTCAGCATGGGCAGGGGTCCTGGGGAAGTGGGGACCCCCCCAATGAAGGGGTCCCCCCCCTCCAGGACTTACCAGCCCATGCTGATAGTCCAGGGCTGTCCCCGATGCCCCTGGCCGGTGGGCATCGGGCTGATGACTTGTGTAAAAAAAAGAATTAAAACTATTGTTTTACACTGGCGAACTATGAGTCCCAGCAAGCCTACCCCGCATGCTGGGACTTGGGCAACCACAAGTCCCAGCATGCGGGGCATTAAAGGGCCCGTTGGCACTTGTAGTTCTGCAGTGAAAAAAATAGTGCACAAAATCACACTGACACCCTGTAAAATAAAAGTTTAATACACACAAAACACCCACACACACTGATACTTACCTACCTTGAGCCCGTAGGTCGGTCCCTGGATCCTGGGTCCGTCCTCCGGGGCTCCAGGGCAGAAGAGTCCGGTTCCGGGGCTTGGTCCTGGTTCCGGGGCTGGTCCTGGGGTTCCGGGGCTCCTGGGCTGCAGAATCCGGGGTCCGGGATCCGTGGTACTCCCCAGGGGTACCTAAGGATGCAAATCCAACTCACCTGCTCCCCGGCGGCGACCTCCGGTGACAGCGCTGCTCCACACTGGTACCCGGCTTGCAGGACTTTGACCGGCGCTGCACAGAATGATTTCTTGGCCAATCAGGAGCCGAGAAAGTCGGCTCCTGATTGGGCAGAAATCATTCTAACTAGAGACGCCGAGGAAGTAACATCTCTGCTCTAGATGCGCTGAGATGTTACTTCCTCGGTGTCTGTATTCAGAATGATTTCTGGCCAATCAGGAGCCGACTTTCTCGGCTCCTGATTGGCCAAGAAATCATTCTGTGCAGAGACGGCGAAGAGGAAACATCTCAGCGCCGGTCAAAGTCCTGCAAGCCGGGTACCAGTGTGGAGCAGCGCTGTCACCGGAGGTCGCCGCCGGGGAGCAGGTGAGTTGGATTTGCCTCCTTAGGTACCCCTAGGGAGTACCACGGAACCCGGACCCCGGATTCTGCAGCCCAGGAGCCCCGGAACCCCAGGACCAGCCCCGGAACCAGGACCAAGGCCCCGGAACCGGACTCTTCTGCCCTGGAGCCCCGGAGGACGGACCCAGGATCCAGGGACCGACCTACGGGCTCAAGGTAGGTAAGTATCAGTGTGTGTGTGTGTTTTGTGTGTATTAAACTTTTATTTTACAGGGTGTCAGTGTGATGTTGTTCACTATTTTTTTCACTGCAGAACTTTAATGCCCCGCATGCTGGGACTTGTGGTTCCCCAAGTCCCAGCATGCGGGGTAGGCTTGCTGGGACTCATAGTTCGCCAGTGTAAAACAATAGTTTTAATTCTTTTTTTTACACAAGTCATCAGCCCGATGCCCACCGGCCAGGGGCATCGGGGACAGCCCCGGACTATCAGCATGGGCTGGTAAGTCCTGGAGGGGGGGACCCCTTCATTGGGGGGGTCCCCACTTTCCCAGGACCCCTGCCCATGCTGACCAGCCAGGGGGTTAATGCTTTGGCCGCGGGAGCTTATATAAAAAGTTTCCCCCGGCTGTGGCATTACCCTGCTGGCTGGTTGTGTCCGGTGCTGGTTCTTAAAATACGGGGGACCCCTAGTCATTTTGTCCCCCGTATTTTGGGAACCAGCGCCGGACCTTGAGCCTGGTGCTGGTTTTATAAAATCCAGGGAACCCCAACTTGATTGTTCCTTTGATTTTATGATACCAGCACCGGCTTTTTGAGCCCGGGGCTGGTTATGCTTAGGGGGGGGACCGCACGCCGTTTTTTTAATTTATTTTTTTTAAACCAAAATCGCATATATGAAAATGCGCACATTTTCAGGACTGAAAATGTGCACATTTTCATGACAAAAAATCGACCGCAATCGCGGCAAATCACATTTTTTGCCGCTAATTCGCATCTCATTACATATGCGATTTAGCGTCAAAAAATGCGATTTTTAAAGGTGCGATTTCTGGCGAGTTTGGAACTCGTCCAAAAATCGCACCCTATTACATTTCGCCCCTGGTATCAGATTGAAGGTCCACCGATTTGGGTTCGACTGAGATCCTCTGTGATGCTGGAGAAGGGAACTGGCAGCCGTTGGAACCGGGTGGGGGGCGGAATTAGCGGGTTTTCTATGGGGAAAACGTTCCAGCTTTGCCTGACATTATCTCCGGTTCCTGGGGGACTAACGATGCGGGGCCAGGTTCGCTGTAAAGCCCTGGCCCTCAGGTAAATTGGCCTATTTTGAGAGTGGGCCTGGAGCTGTGGCTCCATCCGGCCCACTGTTAATCCGGCCCTGAATACATTCAAACCTCACCCCTGGTCCACCAAAAGATGTGTATAATAAACTTTTACTGATCTCTGTGTCTGTGTTTTTTTCAACATTCTTTTTACAGGTGGACTACAAGTCCAAGGGGGCCATTAATGCCCAGCAGGCTGGGACTTGTGGTTTGCCAAGTGCCAGCATGCGGGGGGAGGCCTGCTGGGACTTGTAGTTCACCTGTAAAAAGAAATTTTTTTTTTTGTTTTTTTTTAACTTACACGTATCAGCCCAGCGTCCTCCGGCAAGGGATGCCGGGGACAGCCCAAAATGTGAGATTTTCATGGTAAGAAGTATCCATGGAATGTATGGATTGTATGTAGGAGTGACTGCAGCACATGTCTCCGGTACCTGCTGCAACCCTTCCATTCCCGCCAGCAGCCTCATCCCCCATAGGGATATGGTCACTAGGTTAACAAGGGGAAGGTCGACATGCATTTGGTCGACCACTCAAGTTCGACATGCACGAAGGTCGACATGACTGAAGATCAACATGGGGTGTGGTCAACATGGTCTAGGTTGACATGGAGCTTTTCACTTTTTTTGAGCCGACATATGCTGAGAGGTGAAATTTCGTGCCCTACCATCCACTAGGGCATGGTGTGAGAATAACATAGTGTGCTGAGTGTAGGCCGAAGCATGGCGAGAGCAGTTAGCCATGCGAGGGGGGATTCAGTACAAAATCCCGGCGGTCTGAATCCCGGCGATTGAAATACAGACGCAGGAATCACGACTGCTGAAATACCAACAAGGGGGGGGGGGGGGGGGGCGTGGATCTATGGTGGACACCCATAGAGGGAGAAATTGCTGGCATTGCTGCGGTCGGGATTCCGACCGCCGGGATTTTTACTCCATCCGGCGAGGGGACATGGTGCACTTTTTCAGTAAAACCCCTTGTCGACCTTGCCCATGTCAACCTAATGCATGTGTCAACTTGACCCTGTCAACCTAACCCCATGTGGACCTTCAGTGGTTGACCCAATGCACGCTGACCTTCCTCTTGCCGACCCTATGACCCATAACCCCTTAAAATATCTCCCAGAGACAAGATAATTAAAGTAGGCAAGTATGACTAATATAGTAATGGCCGAATTATGAATAAGGCAGTATAGGCAGTCCTTTTAAATTCATTTTAAAATGAAATACTAATATGGATTCACTGTGGGTGTTGCAAATGCCACACTGCCATTGCCATGACACCCCTGTAGACACCTATGCAGAGCCGAATTTCCCATTAGGCACGTGAGGCACGTGCCTTGGGGCGGCACATGTTTGGGGGCGGCACTTGGATGCCTGTGATAGTACTGTCAGCCCCAAATGTACCAATAACTGCAAAATACCCACTGTACTGTACTATATTCCATCTTAAATAGAGTGTAAATAGATGGGATATGCAGATACTGCCCCTATAAACTGTCCTACTTAGTAAATATGTATTCATAATAAAAGAACATGTCACAGTTAGTGGCTTAGTGGAATCCATTAAATGGAATGGCATCCATTAAATTGGCTATTATCAAATGGGGGTGGCGTTATTGTTGTGCCTAGGGGCGCCGTCATCCCGAAATCCGCCCCTGCACCTATGTGTGCTGCATAAGTGGATCAAAATGAAGGGACTGCTGCATATTATTATTATTATTATTATTATTATTATTATTATTATTATTATTATTATTATTACTATTATTATTGCCAGTTATTTATATAGCACACCAATATTCTGCAGCACTTTACAGAGACTATTTGAACATCAGTCCCTGCCCCAGTGGAGCTACCATTCTATATTCCCTACATAGGCAAATGCAGGGGAGGGGGGGGGGGGGGATTTCTGGTTGGCCGGAAACTCCCCTCCTCCTCTTGGCAATTGCCTTAAATTGTGAAAACAATAGCTGGTATGTAATATGATCAATAGAGCTGCCACCACATCGTGCAGTGTAAGGGACAGAGCAGAGCTGCTGCACATGCCTAGTGTACCAGCTTCTTCTACTACATTTACTGGATGTGTGGATCTGAGCCCATAAAAACACTGCAATGAACCAGAGAGTAGCAGGCAGGAGGAAGAGACAGGAGGCTCACCATGAAGTGGAAGATTGTGAGCTTAGAAAGTGCACTACTATTAAAATTATATTTGTGTATTTATTTCTTTATTTATTATATGTTTAACCTTTTCCTGAACACTTATCTTATTTAAAACGTTTGAAAGCGCCTATACTATAGACCATCCGTACTGTTAAATATCAATACTGTATTCCATACAGTATCCAATGTATAAAAATACTAATTTTTGGGACTGTTAATGCTTCCCCAGACTCGCGTACTTACTCCAATGCACTGCAGAGTGGGAGATTTTGGATTAAATTTGGAAACCCCCCTCTAAAAATCCTGCGTTTGCCACTGACTACCACATATACATGCGCACACATTCATTCTAGGGTTTATTTTGTTGGGGGCCATGGTGTGAATTTAACCCATGACCTGGGTGCTGTGAGGCAGTAAGGCTAACCATTACACCATCCGTGCTGCCCAATACAGCATTGGCGATATCTGCTGTGATCCCTACATGGAATTTCTTTGGAATCCTTCATATTTGCATGCACCAGTCCCCCCCCCCCCCCCCCAGCTGTTTTCAGGGTATATAATGTAAATGATAAATAGGCCTCTCTCTATACTAATTTTATGGATGTTGATGTCATGGTATAGGGAAACTGGAATGGCCGTGCTGCCTAAATCAGGAGTGACTGGGATGGGTTCATAGCAGAGACAGCAGAAACCAGTGGTTTTGTGTGATCTCCAGCAGCACGCAGTCCTATATCCCAGCTCTTGTGTCATTTAAATAAATGTTTTGTTTTCTCTTTTTATGAAGTGCTGAACTCTGCCGCTGTGTAGACCTGAGCCTCTGAATCATGAAGGATTAAATAGATAGAAAACGTTGTTTATCCTGGGTTACCGCAGCTTTCGTCTGCACTATAAGTAAAGCACACAGGCCTCCTCGTGAGGGTGCTGAAATGCAAAGTGAGCGCTCAGGCCCTTTTCTCTCTCTTGGTGGCATTTGAAAGTGTAAAGCTTTGAATACCAATTGCTTGAACTGGACATATGTGAATCTCCTCTAATCCTACTAATCCTGTCCCCAAGTGCTTCTTTGTATGTGGATGCAACACACATAGATCTAAGTGAAAGTGGTCCTAATCCTGGAAATGCAGAAAAATGTCTTGGTGTGAGAGATGGGAGAGGGCAAAGCTCCCTAGCAGAGGGACCTGCTGGATAATCTATTGTACTTAGAGAGAATCCAGGGGGAGACCTGACGGAGCCCACTAACCTCCCCATAGCGGCTAGAGGGAAAGGAAACCCACCCAGCAGGAAAACTCCCCCTCAAACAGCTACAGAACACATGAGCAGACCCACAGTATGCAGACAGTGTCTTTAAATGCTGGGAAATTCAACCATTGGCAGCTTTCAGCAGTGAGACCGCAGCAGGTCTCCTGCTAATGGCCTGATTTCATTATTATTTCCCTACCAGTCTCTAGTCAATAGTGAGGAACAATGTCTGATATTACATCACCTCCTGGCTAACTGTAGATCTCTTGGTCACTAAATAATCACCAAGTCCCAATTTCATTACAATGGTTTTTGTCACTCATCATTCAATTATCGGTGATATTGGGATATACAACAGATGCATAAAACATTCTCATTTTGGACATGATAAAACTTTTATCTCTCTAACCACACCTAGCTTCAATTGCAGACTATAGGCTAGATGTAAGATTGTCCAAAATGAAATCCAAATACACAATTCATATATAGGGATATAACAAACAGAACATACAGTACCCTCTAACCAAAGGTTGAACTTGATGGATGTAAGTCAGCCTAAACTCCTATATGTAACTATGTAGTGTGATGAACCGAGCACATACAGTGGATCAGATAACTTCGTGCTCTTATTTTTTATAGCAGAAAACGGCATATTGCAGCATGCAGGTCACAGCAAAGTACAAGCACTTCAGGAAGCTTCAGTGGTCGTTACCGTAGCCCACATCCTGGCCCATCACTTGGGCAGCTAATCCACCATCAAGAGCATTTTCCTTCTGCCCTGGAAACACTTAAATCAAGATAGCACAGATACTGCTACTGCTTCAAAACCTGGTCTGGATCTTCCACATTACTCATGCAGGCTCTGCCACACTAGTCCATACATCCCAACATGACCCTCTCCAGGAGGGACACAATGCTCTCTTTTTGGACTTCCCCCTTAATTTATGACTATATGCTAGTACAATGGGGCAGAAATAGTGCACTGGTACCACTGCTGCTGGACTTATATTGCAGACTTACATGGCAGCACTGCTGGATTTATATGGCATCACAGGACACCATCAGTGGTCTTACGTGGCAGACTCAGTGGCGGAACTGCAGGAGGCAATGGAGTCAGCTGCCGCCGGGTTTTTAGTCTTCAGGGGGCGCTTCTTCATTGTCTCCTGCTGTCCGCAGTTGTACATCAGCCGACGGAAGAGCTGAGGCACGGAGGCTGCCTTCTCTTCTCACACAGAGACTGAGCTGGCTGCCGACTGACACTAGGGGGAGCTGCTGCACCCAGCTCTTCCCAGGCTGTATGTAGCTGGCAGAAGCACTCTCCTGCATCGCGTGTGTGAAATATAGCCACACACAGGTAGGCACTGACAGCCCCTGCTACTTCATGTTGCAGTGGGGGTGGGGGGACACAATGATTTTATATGTTTGTAGATTTTTAAGTGAGGTGTGTTTTTGTTTTCCTAGGGAAAGTTGTGTTTATTTAGTTGAAATAGGAGTGTTTTTTTTTTTTTAGTAAAACAGGTGTGTGCATCTCAGTGAGGTGTGTGTGTGTCTGAGTGAAAGAGGTGTGTGTGTGTGAGTGAGAGGTGTGTGTGTGCATCTGAATGAGAGGTGTGTGTGTCTGAGTGAGAGATGTGTGTGTGTGTCTGCGTGAGATGTGTGTGTGTGTGTGTCTGAGCTAAAGAGGTGTGTGTGGCTGAGTGAATGGCATGTGTGTGTGTCTGCGTGAGAGGTCTGTGTGTGTCTGCGTGAGAGCTCTGTGTGTGTGTCTGAGTGAGAGATGTGTGTGTGTCTGAGTGAGAGATCAGGGTTGCCGACCCTCCCGGAATTCCCAGGAGTCTCCCGAAAATCGGGTCCTCCTCCCGGCCCCCCGGAAGGGTGGGCAACCCTCCCGGAATCTGGTGGACCCCCCTGAGCCCCCCGAATCGCGGCATTTAAATGCCGCAATCCGCGGGTATCAGAGGAGGGGGCGGGGCTAAAATGACACAATCGCGTCATTTTAGCCCCGCCCCCTCCATAGAGATCAGTCATTTCTCCTATTACCCGTAATGGGGGCGGGGCTTAATGACGTCACAGTCAAGCCCCGCCCCCGATCGGGTAAGGAAAGTCTCCTCTCCGGGCTTCTCCCGGAGAGGAGCATTTATAAGTCGGCAACCCTGTGAGAGATGTGTGTGTGTCTGAGTGAGAGATGTGTGTGTGTGTCTGAGTGAGAGATGTGTGTGTGTCTCTGAGCTAAAGAGGTGTGTGTGGCTGAGTGAATGGCATGTGTGTGTGTCTGCGTGAGAGGTCTGTGTGTGTCTGCGTGAGAGGTCTGTGTGTGTCTGCGTGAGAGGTCTGTGTGTGTCTGCGTGAGAGGTCTGTGTGTGTCTGCGTGAGAGCTCTGTGTGTGTGTCTGCGTGAGAGCTCTGTGTGTGTGTCTGAGTGAGAGCTCTGTGTGTGTGTCTGAGTGAGAGCTCTGTGTGTGTGTCTGAGTGAGAGCTCTGTGTGTGTGTCTGAGTGAGAGCTCTGTGTGTGTGTCTGAGTGAAAGGAGTGTGTGCGTCTGAGTGAAAGGTGTGTCTGTGTGTATATGAGTAAAAGGCGTGTGTGCGTCCGAGTGAGAGATTGAGATATATATATATATATATATATATAAAAAAAAATGTGTGTATGTGTAGGGGGCACCAACATTAATCATGCCTCCGGGCAACTGGGGCAAACTTACGCCACTGGGCAGACTTATACGGGAGCACAGGGCAGCACTGCTGGACTTATATGGCAGACTTATAAGGAAGCATAGGGCAGCACCGCTGGCATTATATGGCAGCACAGGACACCACCACTGGACTTTTATGGCAGACGTATACCACAGCACAGGGCAGCAATGCTAAACTTATATGGCAGACTTATACAGCAGCATAGAGCAGCACTGCTGGACTTAAATGGCAAACTTATACAGCAGCACAAGGCAGCACTGGAATTATATGGCACACATGGTGGTACCCATGAAATTATACAGCACACATGGTGACACCCCCTGGAATTATACAGCACACATGGCAGAACCCGTGGAATGTTACGCCTCACATGGCGGCACCCCTGGACTGACAAGGTACACATGGCAGCATCCCTGGAATCCAGGGGCCTGGAATTATACACACATGGTGGCAGGGCCAAATAAAAAATGGGGTGGATGAAGCTGCAGCTCCAGGCCTCTAGTCCCTTCATCATGGCAGTATTATGATCACCAGACAGACGCCAGCAGGTCACATGGTTGGCCATAAATCATAAGTATTAAAATTGCATTCCTATTTTGCAAATGTATGCAAATTTTTTACTTAAATCTATTTAGGGAGACATTGGGGCTTATTGTGTGTGGGTTCTACATACCTGGGAATTCTGTGGACCCGGGAGACGACCAGGAATCGGGGTCGCTTGCAGGATAGCAGGACGAATATAAGTCCTTCTCATACGGGACCTGGGAGGAGCCCGGAGCTGGGGAACACTGACGTGTAGAAGTTAGCCACATGGGTAGATGATGAAGGACCAGGAGATATACAGGAATCAGGGCCAGTCATAGCAAGACCAGGATACACAGGTGACTGCAGTGGGTAGCACCCAGGTAGGGGGTGCGCAGAAGACTGTGGCAGGCTGCAGCCAGACGGAAGGTATTCTGGAGACTGGTGTTGATTGTACCCAAACGGAAGGTGCACAGGAGGTTGCTTGCAGAGTGCACCCAGGCAGAAGGTACACAGGTGATAGCAGGGGTTGTACCCAAACGGAAGGTGCACAGGAGGTTGCTTGCAGATTGCACCCAGGCAGAAGGTACACAGGTGATAGCAGGGGTTGTACCCAAACGGAAGGTGCACAGGAGGTTGCTTGCAGATTGCACCCAGGCAGAAGGTAGACAGGTGAGCAGACTTGGTTGCACCTTGAAGCAGAATGCTGGAGGTGCACAGATGATCACAGGCTGATTGCACTTGGAGCCAGACGCTGGAAGTGCACAGGTAGTCAGGAGAGCTCAGGACGCTGGTGTTCCCTAAGGATTGACAAGCGAAGAACTGGCGCCAGCTTGATTTAAACATGAGTCTTTTATCCCCCTTGGGATTCACTGACAGGCTGCTGACTTCAGCCTGGATTGTATTGGCTGGCTTCACCAAGATGGCGCCTGCTGCGCAGACGCTGCGGCAGAGGTAGTATGCCTTGCGTCAGTGAAGTCCCCACAGGTGGCTGGAAGCACTGCAGCTGTCGCTCCGCCGGTGCCCGCATCCAGAGTGAGGGGACAGTGCCGTAAACCGGGACAGGGGACTCCGCGCCAGCACAAGACAACCAGTCAGAGCGGGCAGCGTCACCCACACACAATGGTGACTGCCTGCGTCCTCCTGGCGCTCTGCTCAGACGCCCAAGACCACGCACCTGGACCAAATCCCGCCGCACTACCCGGACTGGTAAGCGACGCACGCGGACCGTGACACTTACATGGCATTGTCCTCATCTCCTCCACTTATCACAATAGGCCCTTGAATATTTTCAGCTCCATGCATATTATGCCCTTATTCTGGACCCCTGGAATTATACACAACACATGGCGGTACCCCTGGTATTATACAGCACACTTGGCAGCACCCCTGGAATTATTCAGCACACTTTGCACCACCCCTGCAGCAAAAAAAGTAATTTTTTAAAATATTTTTTCTTTATTTTTTAAATAAATTGACCACTTAATAATACCCTACAGCAGCCCCCTTAGTAGTCCCCAATAGTAATCCCTATATTATGTTCCCTACAGTAATCCCTCTTAGTATTTCACCATAGAAGGTCCCCCGCTGCTCTCCACAGTCCTCCATGTAGCTCACCCCCCAGCCCACCCCGCAGCAGACAAGTCTGTGCTGTCTGAAATCACAGCCATCATGAAAATGGTGCCAATTGCAAGGACTTATATAGGGTCCAGGTCTTGCGAGAATCCAAAAGCAGGATGATGACATTCGGCCTCATTCTGGATCTGGAAAATGATGCAAAGGAGTGAGCCGTCCATGAGCCTGCCTAGGATCGGGTAAGTTCAGGGGGATTCGGTTCTATAAGGACCAAACCAACTCATCTCTAAATGAAACCAATGACCTCAGTGCTGTGAGACAGTAATGATAACCATTACACCGTCCGTGCTGCACTATGCACACCTGTCATTAACAACGCTGCTATCTACAAGGTAGGGCACTGATATGTAGGACAATGTATGAACGGTAAGTAGAACTGACTGTTCCGACACTTGTAGCGATTGACTTTGACAGCTCGTTTCCCTATGTTTCCCTATTGACTTTGACAGCTCGTATCCCTATCGTTTCCCTATGTGCACAGCAGAGACAGCGCTGTGCCTGGCTATGGTGGCTGTCGGTTCCGAGCTGCACAGGAGATCTTGCGAGATTAGTGAGAACTATTGCATGCCCAGTGGAACCAGCCAGAAGGAGAGACAGAGCATCAGCTTAATGCTCAAGCAGGGATTTCAGGAAAGGCGAGCTTTCACCCCCCCTGCTACAGCAGACAGAATGTTAATATATCTTGTCACCTCGGTAATGAGGCAGAGCAGTAAATACTACAGCAGCACGATCTGCAGCTCCCAACCCCAGAAGCATCAGCCACGCACCTGACCCCTGCACTTACAGACTAACTGCACAGGCTCTCAGGGTCTCCCTGGGATTACATTGAGCAGAAATACGTGCTGCTCACTGCCGCACTACCATGCCCCCCTAGTCTTTGACAAGCTGGCATTCTCTACATCATATTTATTGGATAGAAGAAGATAGCCTAAATGCTTGTGATTTCATTAGTGTGTGATACTGTGAGCAATTTAAAAAAATTCTGTGCTGCTGCTAAGCTATAGTAAGAGATATAGGGCCTTATTCTGGTTGGTGCGGCCGGCCCGTACGCGTACGTTCCGGGGTTTTTAATGCGTACCATCTCCAATGCGCAGGCGCGAACACTCCACAACGCTTGCGGACGGGTCTCTCCGTGCGAAAAAACCTGTACGCGAGAGTACGGGCATTGGGGGTGGCATAGGGGTGTGATGAGGGGAGCGGCCTAAATAATGAGGGAAAATGGGCATAAATATGGGCGTACACGGGGGTGTGCACCAAAAATGAACGGTGCTACTACCGCACGATCGGCTAAAGCACCGTTCTTTCGGACACAAAACAGGCGGCCGCCAACCGCCACCTCAGACCACCCCTACAGATACCGCATGCCAGCGTGCGCCTGGGTTTGCTCATTTACGCTGATTACTACTCAAACACATACACCTGAATGTAATAAGCAATGCTGCAGTCTATTAAGTCCAAACCTTGATTTCACTACCTGCAAGCCAGACACAGCACTCAAACACATTGGAAGCTTATCTTTCTATACTTCTCGACATTTAAAGGTTTGTTTAACTTAAGGTAAGAATCTTTTTAAGACCTGCTTATATATGCTAAGGTAGGTATTTGTTAAACAGTTAGACACATTCACTACGTGCTTTCATAGACTTTACACAGTAGCAGGAAAAAGAAAAAGTGGAGCGCTAGGTGGATCAATTGGATATCACAATTTTATTCTGTAAAAAATTATGTATATATAATATAAAAACAATTAATAATTATAAACAAAAACAGGGTATAAATGACAATAAAAAATGACAGTAAAAAATGAGTGGACAAGGAAGATTATACTTATGTCTCTGCGTAGCTGCCGTGTATTCCTGATGATTTTTGGGGCTTTTATACGTTGGTTTTAGCCCTGGAGTGTAGAAATAGACAAATTACCGTCCCGGATGTTAGAAATTAAACGCTGGAGGATGATCTTGATTCCCAAATTGGGGTCCTCACTATGATGCGCAAATTTTCAGGGGGAAGCCGAAGTGGGTGTCTCGCTGGAGGATGATCTGTTTCCTTCTGTTGAAGGGTCCTCACGATGTTGCGAGTGGTTAGGGTCCACGATATTGTGGTGGAAGGTTACCCAAATAAGGAGAAATTGGAGGGCAATCCGGAGGGGTGACAATGAAAGGGAAAAGCCAGGGTCAAGGGGGGGGGCAGCAGAGGCAGAGGTTCTTCCAGGCCCAATTAAAATTAGCAAGTGCTGCCTAACATGTTTCGTCGTGATGTCACGACTTTATCAAAGTGCTGCCCCCCCCCCTTGATGTTATGTGTGATGTTTTCATCTAACAACATTACACATTCATGCATTTTCACTATGTGTTATTTAACTCAGAAACACACACATTCACACAGCAATCGTTGCCCCTCACATCAAAATACAAATATAACTTACATTACACATCTGTATGTACCTGCCCTTACAAACCTGCAAACATATTTTTGATTACCAACACAGGCAACTTCTCTCTGTACAGAAATTTTTATTTACAATCCAAAACATAAAAAAATAAATTTTAAACTTAAATGCGGGCCTCCAGTTGGGCAAAAAGGATGTGCAAATACATGACAGGGTATTTGTCAACTCGCTGTGACCCTTATATACCGGCCCCCCTTTTCCCCAATAATAGTCCACACCTTCATATTGGATTAAATTGGCCACAGCAGCCAGCTTTATTAAAACATTAACAACAATATATAACCAAAACAGTTATTCATGATCCCCACACAACCCGCAAAGGTGATCCTCGAGGCCCAAAAACCCCTAACAATCTGGCATACATCTCCGAGCACCTCCCTGACCCTTTTTACCCCCAGCCGTTGAGCAGGCTCGAGGGCACCGATCTGCATAGACCCCGTGCTCCTTAATGATGTACCCACATAGCCTCACCCTGAGGAGTCCAGCCCCCGCCATGGGGCCCTCCCCTCCACAAAAACCAAGCCTCCATGATCACCAACCTCGAGGATCCCCTCCGCCCTGGCCACCGTGACAGATAATAAACCTACCCTAAACTAATACAATCATTCCCACTAACCTTAGCTACAGGGAGGGTGGGTGGGAGCTTCTTGATCCTTAACAAAATGTCTGACCTGGGGCTACGTGAACCCCTCAATATATACTATCCTGCCACCCCGTTAGGCCCCTCCCCCTCCCCTATGTCACTACTCAGTCACACCCCCCTTACAACCCCCTTAGCCTTGAACCCACTATGCTCCTTCCAACCCCTGTCAAGTGGGCCTCCCCCTAGGCTCTGCCCCAGTCCAGCCCAATACATGACAGGGTATTTGTCAACTCGCTGTGACCCTTATATACCGGCCCCCCTTTTCCCCAATAATAGTCCACACCTTCATATTGGATTAAATTGGCCACAGCAGCCAGCTTTATTAAAACATTAACAACAATATATAACCAAAACAGTTATTCATGATCCCCACACAAGCCGCAAAGGTGATCCTCGAGGCCCAAAAACCCCTAACAATCTGGCATACATCTCCGAGCACCTCCCTGACCCTTTTTACCCCCAGCCGTTGAGCAGGCTCGAGGGCACCGATCTGCATAGACCCCGTGCTCCTTAATGATGTACCCACATAGCCTCACCCTGAGGAGTCCAGCCCCCGCCATGGGGCCCTCCCCTCCACAAAAACCAAGCCTCCATGATCACCAACCTCGAGGATCCCCTCCGCCACAACGCATGGGGTTAACCCCTTTACCCCCTGCGTATCCGCCACAAAGCCACGGCCACCTCTACCCCGTCCTGTATAGCCAACGCCCACATATCCATACCCACTGCGTTCAGGTGGACCCCGTCTTCCCTCCAGAATGCGCCCAACCCAGATTCCAACTCTAGGTGGCGCACCATCACCCCCCCATTCATGGCCACAAATTTACTAATGGCCCTGTTGACCTTGATCCTAGCCTTGTTGATCCTCTCCACTGAACGCGCCTCTCTCCACACTTTCCTGGGCACTATATCGGACCATACTGTAATGACTTTCGGAAATAACGCCCACAGGCGCAACAAATCAAACTTTATATCTCTAATTAGCTCCCGGAACGGCCTAACCCCCAAATCGTTACCACCCACATGTAGCACCAAGATCTCGGGGGGCCTGTCCAGCCTCACGAAACGATGGAACTCTGGTAGTACGCCACTCCACACCATGCCGCGCTTCCCCAGCCAGCGGACCTCGAATTCACGGCCATCCAGCCCCAATCGTCTTCCGTTTGGTCTCATCCCGGCCCGAACGGCGCCCCAAAAGACGTAAGAGTGTCCCATGATCCATATGAGACATGAAGGTTGCCCTAAACATAAAGAAAATAAACAAAACAAACTTCCAATAAACCGCTCCCTGCACCTTATAGCATTGCTACCCTCACATAGGATTTGAATCGCGCCGAATCCCATCTTCCAATCTTCTTCATTAAATCCTCCCCAAGACCTAAGCGAGCTGCCTCCGTGGCTGCTCCTATCCTGAACGAGTGCCCTGCATATTCCTGCTCCCTAAGGCCTAACAACCGCAGCCCCTTCCTAAAAACCCCAATGAATTGAAAACGGGAGAGAAATGACCCGTCAGCATGTAACAACAATGGATCACTCAATTGCCCCTCTGCAAACCTGCAACCCTTGAACACTCTGAAGCATTCTACCGGGCACATCAACGAACCCTGTACCTCAAACAACACCACCCGCTTACCCCTGCCCAATTGGTCAGTTTTTGACCGTCTAATGAGAAATTCCACCCTGTCCGAAAACAACGAGACCTCCTCGTCCCTGAGGCCACCGGGTGTCCTTACGCTTGGACTGACCAATTCCCCTAACCTCATTGCTCCAAAAAACGCCAGTGAAAATGCCAATCTAAACAGGTTGGTCTCGTAAACAGAACTACAAACTGACCCCAACTGTCTGCCCAAATCCTGCAATAGCTTAAAAGAAACCGGCCTTCTCTTATACTGCACCGCCTGCCCCCTCCTCCAACCCTTAAGTGCCCGTGCTATCAAAAAACCCTTAGTGGCGTCCGGCCTCGCGCTGGCCTTAAAACCAAATGCCAAGGCTGCCATGCACCTGCCTATCTTTGCCGCCGACCACCCCATCTCCTTACAATGGCCTATGTACAACAACACCCTGATCTCATCCTCTCCCTCCGGCAAACCCACTGATTCGCACCACTCATTCCATTGCTGCCACTCCTGGCAATAGGCAGACCACGTGCCAGGTGCGAGCGAATCCTTGATGAGCTGCTCCACTATTCTTCCAGCAGCTCCCAAAGGTGCATCGGGCAATCGACCCCGTCCTGATCCGCTCCCGGTGCCAGCTCCCTGAAACGATCCCACTGCCAACGAGACAAGGAGTCCGCTATACCATTAGCCACTCCCGGAACATGCCTAGCCACCACCCAAGCATTCAAAGCTAAGCACTCTAGCACCAATCGTTGTAAAACCTTAACCACTGGGGGAGATGATGCCGACAAGCGATTGACTGCCTCCACTACACTCATGTTATCACAATGAAAGCAGACTTTCTTGTCCCTGAATAAATGCCCCCAAATCACCACTGCAACCAGTATGGGGAAGAGTTCCAACAACGCTAGATTCCGAACCCAACCCCGAGTAATCCATGCCTCCGGCCATTTTCCTACACTCCAATGACCCTGGCAATAGGCCCCGTAACCTACGCTCCCGGCCGCGTCGGTAAACAGGTCCATATCAAATGCAACCACCGTGTCTGACATCCACATGGCTCTGCCATTGAACGACTCCAAAAATTCCGCCCACACTTTCAAATCATCATGCAACTCCCTCCCTAACCTAATAAAATGATGAGGGGACGTAACTCCAGCCGTCGCCCCTGCCAGGCGTCTGCTAAAAATCCTGCCCATTGGAATAATGCGACATGCAAAATTTAATTTTCCCAACAACGACTGCAGCTCCCTCAACTTGATTTTCTTCAATCTCGCTGCCCTCCCCACTTCTGCTTTAAGCGACGCTAGCTTATCTGTGGGTAACCGACACTCCATCTGCACAGTGTCAATGGTAATCCCCAAAAAACTAATCTCTGACTTAGGCCCCTCAGTTTTTTCAGGGGCCAATGGCACCCCGAAATCTGCTGCCACCCGTTCCACGGTGCACAGCAATAGTTCACAAACCTTGCCGTCCCCTGGGCCAATGCACAAAAAATCATCCAAATAATGGATAATTGACCTGCACCCTGACACGTCCCTAACCACCCATTCTAGAAAGGAGCTAAAGGCCTCAAAATAGGCACATGACAGGGAGCACCCCATTGGAAGACAACGATCCACAAAGTACCCTCCCTCCCAAAAACACCCTAACAACCTAACGCTTGCTGGGTGAACAGGCAACAATCGAAAGGCAGCCTCTATGTCTGTCTTTGCCAGCAGGGCACCCTTCCCAAAACTCTTAACCCATTGAACAGCCTCATCAAATGACGTGTAAACGACAGAACAGATCTCCGGATCAATACCATCATTCACTGACGCCCCTTTAGGGAACGAAAGATGATGGATGAGGCGAAATTTATTCGGCTCTTTTTTGGGCACCACCCCCAATGGTGACACTATCAAATCCGCCATAGGCGGTGATGAAAAAGGACCGGACATTCTCCCCAGCTGCACCTCCTTTTTTAACTTTTCCCCCACTATCTCGGGGTGTTCCCTTGCTGATTTCAAATTACCCTTAAAAACCCCCATCCCCGCAACCTCAGAAGGAATTCTAAAACCATCCCTAAACCCCTCTTCTAACAACACCGCCGCTTGCCTGTTTGGGTATCTATGCAGATAACCCAGCATCCTTCCCAATCGTATTGGAGTCTCCCCCTTTAGAGGTAGCCTCCCTCGGTTTTCCCCTGAAACACTTGTTTGCTCCGCATGAGGAGCACTCGTGTTTAAACTTGCATTTTGCTCCAAAACGACATGCTCCCTCATTAAATGCAAAGCAGAGGCCCTTTTGCAAGGCCGTATTGGAAACCCCTTCTCTTGGGCCCCCCATGTCCCCTCGAAAGGGCTGCCCTAACCTATTTGGTGCCGTCACCTTCAACCAAAGCCCAATATCTTTATGATCCCACCTAATATTCGGCCGCACCGCCTTACGCTGCCTAAACTACCGTCTAATGAGAAATTCCACCCTGTCCGAAAACAACGAGACCTCCTCGTCCCTGAGGCCACCGGGTGTCCTTACGCTTGGACTGACCAATTCCCCTAACCTCATTGCTCCAAAAAACGCCAGTGAAAATGCCAATCTAAACAGGTTGGTCTCGTAAACAGAACTACAAACTGACCCCAACTGTCTGCCCAAATCCTGCAATAGCTTAAAAGAAACCGGCCTTCTCTTATCCTGCACCGCCTGCCCCCTCCTCCAACCCTTAAGTGCCCGTGCTATCAAAAAACCCTTAGTGGCGTCCGGCCTCGCGCTGGCCTTAAAACCAAATGCCAAGGCTGCCATGCACCTGCCTATCTTTGCCGCCGACCACCCCATCTCCTTACAATGGCCTATGTACAACAACACCCTGATCTCATCCTCTCCCTCCGGCAAACCCACTGATTCGCACCACTCATTCCATTGCTGCCACTCCTGGCAATAGGCAGACCACGTGCCAGGTGCGAGCGAATCCTTGATGAGCTGCTCCACTATTCTTCCAGCAGCTACCAAAGGTGCATCGGGCAATCGACCCCGTCCTGATCCGCTCCCGGTGCCGGCTCCCTGAAACGATCCCACTGCCAACGAGACAAGGAGTCCGCTATACCATTAGCCACTCCCGGAACATGCCTAGCCACCACCCAAGCATTCAAAGCTAAGCACTCTAGCACCAATCGTTGTAAAACCTTAACCACTGGGGGAGATGATGCCGACAAGCGATTGACTGCCTCCACTACACTCATGTTATCACAATGAAAGCAGACTTTCTTGTCCCTGAATAAATGCCCCCAAATCACCACTGCAACCAGTATGGGGAAGAGTTCCAACAACGCTAGATTCCGAACCCAACCCCGAGTAATCCATGCCTCCGGCCATTTTCCTACACTCCAATGACCCTGGCAATAGGCCCCGTAACCTACGCTCCCGGCCGCGTCGGTAAACAGGTCCATATCAAATGCAACCACCGTGTCTGACATCCACATGGCTCTGCCATTGAACGACTCCAAAAATTCCGCCCACACTTTCAAATCATCATGCAACTCCCTCCCTAACCTAATAAAATGATGAGGGGACGTAACTCCAGCCGTCGCCCCTGCCAGGCGTCTGCTAAAAATCCTGCCCATTGGAATAATGCGACATGCAAAATTTAATTTTCCCAACAACGACTGCAGCTCCCTCAACTTGATTTTCTTCAATCTCGCTGCCCTCCCCACTTCTGCTTTAAGCAACGCTAGCTTATCTGTGGGTAACCGACACTCCATCTGCACAGTGTCAATGGTAATCCCCAAAAAACTAATCTCTGACTTAGGCCCCTCAGTTTTTTCAGGGGCCAATGGCACCCCGAAATCTGCTGCCACCCGTTCCACGGTGCACAGCAATAGTTCACAAACCTTGCCGTCCCCTGGGCCAATGCACAAAAAATCATCCAAATAATGGATAATTGACCTGCACCCTGACACGTCCCTAACCACCCATTCTAGAAAGGAGCTAAAGGCCTCAAAATAGGCACATGACAGGGAGCACCCCATTGGAAGACAACGATCCACAAAGTACCCTCCCTCCCAAAAACACCCTAACAACCTAACGCTTGCTGGGTGAACAGGCAACAATCGAAAGGCAGCCTCTATGTCTGTCTTTGCCAGCAGGGCACCCTTCCCAAAACTCTTAACCCATTGAACAGCCTCATCAAATGACGTGTAAACGACAGAACAGATCTCCGGATCAATACCATCATTCACTGACGCCCCTTTAGGGAACGAAAGATGATGGATGAGGCGAAATTTATTCGGCTCTTTTTTGGGCACCACCCCCAATGGTGACACTATCAAATCCGCCATAGGCGGTGATGAAAAAGGACCGGACATTCTCCCCAGCTGCACCTCCTTTTTTAACTTTTCCCCCACTATCTCGGGGTGTTCCCTTGCTGATTTCAAATTACCCTTAAAAACCCCCATCCCCGCAACCTCAGAAGGAATTCTAAAACCATCCCTAAACCCCTCTTCTAACAACACCACCGCTTGCCTGTTTGGGTATCTATGCAGATAACCCAGCATCCTTCCCAATCGTATTGGAGTCTCCCCCTTTAGAGGTAGCCTCCCTCGGTTTTCCCCTGAAACACTTGTTTGCTCCGCATGAGGAGCACTCGTGTTTAAACTTGCATTTTGCTCCAAAACGACATGCTCCCTCATTAAATGCAAAGCAGAGGCCCTTTTGCAAGGCCGTATTGGAAACCCCTTCTCTTGGGCCCCCCCTGTCCCCTCGAAAGGGCTGCCCTAACCTATTTGGTGCCGTCACCTTCAACCAAAGCCCAATATCTTTATGATCCCACCTAATATTCGGCCGCACCGCCTTACGCTGCCTAAACTGTTCATCATATCTCAGCCACGCCTGACCCCCGTACACCCTTTCTGCTTCTGCGATTGCATCCATATAACAAAACAAAGCCGAACAGTTCTCAGGCGCTTTTTCCCCTATCACACTAGCTAAAATCGCAAAAGCCTGAAGCCAATTAGAAAATGTCCTCGGTATTAGCCTATACCTCCGACGTTCCTCCTCCCTCCTTCTTTTCTTCCTTACGTGGCCTGTCCAAATTGAAACGCTCCAATGGGAGCAGCGAGAAAATGTCTACATACTCCCCTTTCCACACCTTATCCCTCACCTCCTGCTTCAAGTGAGCCCCCAGCGGTCCCTCAAAACAGACATAGACCTCACCCTTAGCAGAATCACTGATTTGTACCGTTTCAACCACACTTTCCCCACTATTCTGCGTAGCCCCTACACTACCAACGCCCCCTGCTCTGCCTAGCGTAACCCATGCGCTTGCTGGCGACTGACTTGTCCCCTCCTGCCTCACCTTTGTAAACCATTCTGCAAACCCCGTCACCAACTCTAACATACCCTTAGTAGCCTCACTTTGCTGACCTACACCCGCCACCCCCTGACTACCTGCCAGGGGCCCAGAAGACAAAGATGATGACTCACCAGGCTGCCTGGGGGCTGTGAACCCAGCAGCCGCAGCTCCTGTGTCCTGACGCGCACTTCCCACTCCAGATGTTCCAGGCACCTCCTCTGGTCTACTTGGTCTGGTGGCCGGGCGCGCACCCGTCTCGGCTCCTGCGGGTGCCGCACTGCGTGCAGGCTCTTCATCGCCGGCGAAGCCAGCCGGCTGCCACTCGTTCCCTGGAGCTCTCTCCCTGCTTGCCCTGACGCCTTCTCCCCGAACCTCCGTATGGGTCCCCTCTTCGGCCGCACTCGTGCCCGCCGTCATCTCCGCTGCCTCTTCTCGCACGGGGAGGCGACCCTTCCCGCGCTGTGAACCCCGCCGCCCTGTAGGATTCCTCCCAGGCCGCACCTGCCGGGAGGAAGGTGTCCGTCCCGCGGAACTGCCTGGAGGGTCCCGGATGGGGCTCCTGGATCGGCGCCGGGTTCTGGGGGTGAAGGAAGGGCTAAGGCGCTCCGGAGGCCTGGACCTCCGAGGCCGTGCGCCAGAGGGGTCAGACGTGTCAGCGTCCGTCCCCAACCCCCGAATGAGGCCCGCTACTTGCTCCTGTAGCCAGGCTGCTCCCTGCGTGCCGGCCGCCTTCCTCAAGGAGACCAGAGCAGTCTCGATTTCTGTCATGCTTGCGGTGACACCAGATCAGTCAGCAAGCCAGCTTCTTGATCCTTAACAAAATGTCTGACCTGGGGCTACGTGAACCCCTCAATATATACTATCCTGCCACCCCGTTAGGCCCCTCCCCCTCCCCTATGTCACTACTCAGTCACACCCCCCTTACAACCCCCTTAGCCTTGAACCCACTATGCTCCTTCCAACCCCTGTCAAGTGGGCCTCCCCCTAGGCTCTGCCCCAGTCCAGCCCAATACAGGAGGGTCAGGAAGATCTCCTGAATTATCGCTGCCACCTCCTCCTGGTGCTGTTCATTGTCTGTAGTGAAGGGATAAAAAAAAAAAAATATATATATATATATATATATATATATATAATATAAACAAATGTTTGTTGTATTTGTACATAATAAAAAGTTGTGAGTTATGTGTGAAGGCCACATACATTTTTAAACTACATTGAAGATGGGTCTGCTGTAAACACAGTACTAAAAAATAATATGTTAACACACACATACTGTACATAGTAAATAATATTAATTAAATTACTCCTTCTTGGATGAATGTATGCTGTATCCCAATTGGTAGTTTGGTTTTGGGGGACTCACCTCTAACCTCACAATTAGGCTGTGCTATTTAAGGGTTATGACATTGTTGCGGCTTAAGCACTCCTTACTATTTTAAATTTAGGTCATTGCTGTACAAATTATAGACCTAAAGCTATGTTTGTAAAGCATGCATCCGCATGGCCTCACACACTATTAACAAAACAATCTATAAATTTATGTTGCACATCATGCTGGGAAGTGGAGTTACCCAACACCTGGACCCACATAACTACAACACCACTAATGTCGGATATCTCATTGGATGTACTGTTATGTCAATTATTCAAGGGGTGAGGCATGGCCACACTCCAAAAAACCACCAAGGGGACCCTTGTTCCTGGAGAAGGACAGGCCACACCTCATGGTCGCCCTGCAGTGATATGTTGCAACTAATGTTGATGTTGGATACACATATGTGGTTGTTGTGTTTGTTTATGTGTAGAAATGTGTAGGTAAACATTAGACACATTATTTACTTACGGCTAGTTGAGCCATCCTGCTCGCCGCTGGTTGGGTGTCCGGTGGTTGGGGGGGTCAGGAGCAAGGGGGATGGGATAGGACTTGGGATACTGGTAGTGGGTTGGAGTGGGGATTGGAGAGGTTTGGGGGTGGGTGGTGGAGAGGTGTAGGGGGGTTGGAAATGGGGTGGGGAGGGTGTGGGGGTAGGGGTGTGGGTGGGGGTAGGGGTGTGGTTGGGGGTAGGGGAGGGGGTGGGGGTAGGGGAGGGGGTGGGGGTAGGGGAGTGGCTGGTGGAAGGGGATGTAGAAATTTGGTGGTCACCAGCAGGACCCATAGTCTCCTCCTCTTCCTCCTCCTCTTCCTCCTCCTGGGCTGCCTGCTCCCGGGCTGCCTGCTCCCGGGCTGCCTCCTCCCGGGCTTCCATGCGTGCCCTTGCCCGTGCTGAAATTTTCATGTTGATGGCATAGAAATCGAAGGTTGGGTTTCATAAAGATGGGGAAAGAAAAATTCACATTAGTCATGCTCATAACCTTACAAATTATCATTGCTGTTATATTTCAGACATTTATCAATTGCTATGCTACACCCAAAAACAGAGTGACTACTTATACCCCCCCTATACACCCCATAAACACCCCCTATACACCCCCTATACACCCCATATACACCCCCTATACACCCCATATACACCCCCTATACACCCATATACACCCCCTATACACCCCCTATACACCCATATACACCCCCTATACACCCCCTATACACCCCATATACACCCCATATACACCCCCTATACACCCCCTATACACCCCCTATACACCCATATACACCCCCTATACACCCCATATACACCCCCTATACACCCCCTATACACCCCATATACACCCCATATACACCCCCTATACACCCACATACTCATGAACATATTTATAAAAATTACAGAAATCATTGAAAAAAAAGCGCAGACATACTAGTAAATAAAAACTTACATCGGGCAATATGGCGGCGAATTGTTGAAAGCTTCACTGGCTGCCGCCGGCGCAGGTCAGATCAGCGCCGCTCAACTTGTGCCAGGCTTCTGCGGACGCCGGTCCGGGCGTAGATTAGCCGGCGGGCAGCATTATATGCCCGCCGCTTGTCCATGTTGGACACATATGGGCCCCTGGGCCCCAGGCGCCGGTCCATGACCTCAACCAAGGCCACCAGCTCCTGGGTAGAAAACGCGCTAGCCCTGGTTGAAGTCATATTGGCAATGGCGCAGTTATTAATTGCAGGTACATATATCACTTTTGGTGCTTGCTGATTGGTCTAAAAAATTGTTTGTTTAGTATTAACTTTATTAATCCTTCTTACATTAACAAACTGGATGCGAATAGAAACTTACGCGGACCGTTCCGATATACACACACCATAACCAACAGCATGCTTTCAATGTATAGAGAGACGAACTGTATATACAGTGTGCTGAAAATAATACACGCAACCGTCTACTAATAAATACGCTGCTAAAAGGGCACAATACACCGATTTCCATGGAGAGACGTACTGTATATACAGTGTGCTGAAAATAATACACGCAACCATCTACTAATAAATACGCTGCTAAAAAAGGCACAATGCAACATGTTGGTGTATGACAATTTCATACTCATTACATATGTAAGGAAAGCATTATAACGTGATGTTTTGAAATGTGACTCAGAAAGCATACACGAACTCCAACAGATACCAGCTGACAACACTCTTCATTGGAATGACAGGTGCACACATTTCACCATGTAGCACACAATGCTCCACAACCTGTGTATGTGCATATACAGGTGAATGATCAGGTGCGTTGAGACCTGCGTAATTTAAGCAGGAATTATCGCCGGGAAATATCGGCGTAAATTAGCTACTACATTGCGGGGAAAAATATACGCCCCCTTGTTCATGGCGGGAGATTACCATATAAATATTCAGTCAGATGCAGGCCAGAATTGCTGCAAACATGTCTAGCTCAGATGATTCCGCAGCTGAGGACGCTCTACAGAGAGCTACAGCAGAATCCCTGCTTGAAGCTTTGCAGAAGAGGGAACAGGAGCGGAGAAGGAGGGCCCAAGAGAGAAGTAGCCTGCATGACCAAGCGGGCCCCTCACTAACAGGCCCTGTTCAAACTCCACCAGCTCCACAAGGGCCAAGCAACCACCCAGAACAAGAGGTTGCATCTCTCCAAACAGGTGTGACCCAGCAGGTGCATGGTGAGAGAACTGGGGCCACCAGAAAACGAGCTGCAACATCTAGGGTGAGGACTGAGCAGGATACCACCACCAAAAAGAGAAACCCTGCATTTGTAGAGGCAGAATTGCGAATTTTAGTGCCCAGGGCACGCGAATGGATAGAATTGCCAACCAGGAAGCCGGGTGCCAGTGCAAGGAGAAACCTTTGGGACAAGATCACAGAGGAAGTGAACCAGGTGTCACCAGTGGTCAGAGATTGGCTAGCGGTGAAGAAAAGGCAAGTGTGTTTGTCCCCCTGATAATGTCATATGTGTGTACATATGTTACATGTATGTTTTGAGAATAATAGAAAGGTGTGTTTGTAGATAGTGCTACACTTTAATGTCACATGTGAACACAACCATGTCTAATAACCCACATTTATATATGAAACATGCACCATTGGTGTGATGTGAGGTTATGGGCACAGTTCTGCTCATGTGAAGTATGTGAAGTATGTGATGTGACAAGAGAGAGTGTGTTTTTGAAAGAGTTGTTGTAACATGTTCCATATGATGCTACTGAAACAAGAATGACCAAACTGTGCACATGTAGCTGGTGAGAAACTACACATCCCAGTATGCCATCCCATAGTTAAATTACTCCATAATAACCACACTGTCAAGCTATGGTGGAATGTGTAGTTTCACAACAGGTGAAGGTGCATAATTTGGCCATGGATGATGTCATTTCTGCATAGTGATCTATGTATGTGCATTTAGTGGCCTAATGAATGAGATGAGACACTGAAATGCCTCCTAATGGAGACATTAATGTGTGTGTGGGACACATATGGCTAAAAAACATAAGATCACCCACACTAGGAAATGTAACGTAGTCATGATGTTCACTAGCACAGTGGTGCACATATCTCATGGTGATATTTGTATTTTTAAACTTGTAGGTGGACAGACTTCAAAACGACACTGAAGAGGAAGATGTTAAAAATGTTAAAAAATCAGATCAAACTAATTATGGACATAATTTAGTACATATACACAAACACCAACATAACTTGATTTAAAAGTAACAGCAATGTGGGGACACATAGATAGTGATTAAAATGCAACATTAGAACATAATAAATATACATGTAATGAGGGTTAAAATGTTGTTTTATTAGGGTCTTTATTAAGGTAGACAATTGAGTTAATAGAAAACAATAATTGAATAACAATTAGAATAATTAATTAATTGTCTGAATTCTAGTTGAAAGGCAAGATTTGCAGGTCCATATATGTGAAGGGTATGCCAGCGTGCACGGACGTACGCTCACTCTCACGAGCGGTGACATAAGCTGAGTTTTCTATTGAAAACAATAGGGACCCGTCCGTGCAAGCTGGCGTACGCTCAGATAGCCGCAAGAAGTCGGTGGGAAGACGGACGAGAGACGTCCGTAAACGGTGGCGTACGCTCTGTTGTACGCCAGTTGTCGGAGTCTAAGGGCTGGTCCGTCCGTGTACGTTGGCGTACGCTCAATTGTACGCCACTCCCCATAGACGTTGTTTCTGAACGTACGTATGCGGCTGAATTGTGGGTGGACTTAACCTCAACGGCCGCGTACGGAGAGCGTACGTTAATATGGAACGTACGCACGTTTGGCCGCACCGATCAGAATAACCTCCAGTTTGGGAGTTGTATGGGACCCATCTGTCATAAGTTCAGATAGTTACAGACATAATTCTGGATAATTTTTATTAACAGGATAACAAAACATCACCAATTATCTTTATAACCGTGAAGTTTCAGCATACTGGGGTCAGTGTGGCATAATGTTAACTGATGGTATACAACAATATAGCATAATGTGCACTAGGGAATTATTGGTTTATTATTTATTACCAGTTATTTATATAGAGCACACACATTCCTCAATGCTGTTCAGAGAATATTTGAGCAGTCACATCAGTCCCTGCCCCAGTGGAGCTTACAATCTATATTCCCTATCACCTGTACACACAGACATTCAATGGGGAATTTGTTGGGACCCAATTAACCTACCAGTATAGATTTGGATTGTGGGAGGAAACCAGAGTACCCGGAGGAAACCCACGCAAGTACGGGGGGAATATACAAACTCCGCACTGTTAGGGCCATGGTGGGAATCAAGCCCATGACCTCAGTGTTGTGAGACAGTAATGCTAACCATTACAACATATTTGCTGCATAATATGATCTGGTGCATTGTGTAACATAATGTAACCCTTTTCCTCCATCTTCTTTTGTGCCTCTAACTGTGTTATCCTTAGTCCCTGTTCTCTAAGGATATAAGAAGGAACTAGAGCAATAACAGCAGTTACAGGATGATCAGAAATAAAAAAAAAAATGAGTAAAACTGAATGAATGGAATATGGGAATAACAAAAGCCAAGCTGTGACTAAAAGGTCACCCTACTCTAGAGCACCCTACTTTAACAGCTAACTCTATTGTTTCACCTAGAAACTGCGGTGGATACCTGCGGTGCTAAGGCTTGACCTTTAACAGCCACATTTAAAGGGGTGAATTAGGTCCGCCGAAACTCTGGTGCTGCCAGGTCTTACATGGAAACAAGGTATCAGCAGAATCTAAGAGAAGACAAGAGGAAAACTAAATAAATAAAACTAGAGGGCTACCTGAAAAACTAAAGAAAAGTGAGCAATAACAATGCACACAAAAACCTGAAGCAACCTCGTCGAACACAAAAGAAGAATAGCGATCTTGTCGCAAGTAAGAAACTGAGGAAACCTCGCCGCTAATACGCGAGTACCAGAAGCGACCTCATCGCATACAAAAGAACATTAGCGACGTAGTCGCTGATAAGAACCACATATAATGAACAAACATAAAATAAACAACCCAGACACAAAATATACATAGAACAACAGTATACAAACAGAAGACCTAGCCGCAATATGCAGAAAGCCTGCAGGACTCACCATACCCGGAGTAAGTGACTCGTCGACCAGTGGTACAAATGACAAGGAATACCAGGAGATTGCTGTACTGGATTCCACCTGCAGGTGTAGAAACTCCAGGCTGGGAACTCATACAGTGAATGCAGGCTGAGGTATGCTGGAAACAGGAGACAGGGCCACAGAGACACAGCTAGGAGCTTAGGCTGGGACATGCACCAGTGCAGCTAATGCTGAACACTCACTAGGAGCTCAACAGGAAGTATTACCGGCGGGGAGGGGCTGATCAGAATCCCTAATGAAGGGTAACCAGCTAATGAGACATCCAGTGCAGTTGGACAAACTTAGCAGCAGCACACATGACAAACTGCCTGTATCCCAAATTCTACTGCATGTCCCAGCACTTCCTAAAGTTTAACCATGCAACTGGCTGAACTTGGGTCCAGGGTTCATTCATCTCTCTATACCCTCTCCCTTTCTGTTGGTAATACTGTAGCACCCTCACTTCTGTCTCTCAAGTCTGCTGACTCAGTGTCTCCTTCTTGACCACACTAAAACCATCTCTCAATCCTGGTGCTTTCATCACCTGTAAATGGGCAGATTTCTTCCCTAACCTTCTCTTTCAACATTCCATCCTATACACTGTGCTCCTTCTAAGATCAATGACCTTCAATTTTGTTCATTTCCCTTGAGATGCCCTAATCCTCTAGAACTCACTCCCTGGTCCAGACAGACTCTCAACCAGTCTCCCAGTTTTAAATGTACCTCTAATATATACATTTTAATCTCTGCTGTCCTTAAGATAGCCTGATAATGTTTTTCTTTTCCTTCCACTTAATATGTTTCCTAGTGCACCTTCCATCTGTCGACCCATCTCCCTTATTATTTAAGCTCTTGTGTTGTTCTTTCCCAGCACTATCTATGTCACTAGTGCATCACTTCTTAGTCTCCTCCCCTTTAACGCTCTGATTATTTCTCTCCATTTTATTGGGTAGAGGATGAATGAGTACTGTGTACTTATCCCCTATGTATGTCTGCTGTCTGCTGTCTACTGTCAATAGGACAATGGATGAGAGTACAAAGGAGCTGGAACAGGGAAGGAAGGTAGGATTGTTTCTGCCTTCAGCATTGGCCACTAGTAAGCATGTGCAGTACATGGAGGTCACACAGAGCAGTAACTGATGAGGACAACAGAAATGAGAAAGAGATGCCTGACAGAAATGAGTGTCACCTCGGTTGGCCTGTGGTCCATGGTGCAGGGGTTCCCTGTGCAAACAGAAGACCCTAGAAATGTAATGGGGTTTCCTTGAGAGGCCAAAACCTCTGCATTGTAAATCTGGGGTTTCTATGCAGTACTTACAGTATACTGAAAATAACATTGATGATAAGCCAATATTCTATTGTGCTCTAATGTCTTTATTTTCAGCAGATTCGACTCAGATTCTCCCGGAATAAATAAACAAAAGAAAACCAAATAATGCTTAGTAAATATACCCCTATACAGTTTCTTATTCAATAACATGGTTGCATTAAATAATAAACTGGTAAAAAGGTAATATTGTAGTTAGTTGTGACGCAGATAAAGCACTCCCGCCCATTGTTGAATTTAGAATCAGGCAATGTGGGATTACTACGCTGGCAATCGGAGTTTCCAGACTTTACAATGAAAGATATCTTAGCTGCCACCACTAAATTAGACAAACAATTAGTTTCTATCTCTTATGCAGAAATGCACCAAAAAATCTTACACCGAACTTACTTTACACCGAAATTAAAGTTTGTAATAGGGGATGCTCCCACCACAAATTGCTATAAATGTGGTGCTCCGGATGCAGACATAACCCATTGCCTTTGGTCTTGCCCAAAGGTACAAACATTATGGCAAAGCCTTCAAACATATGTTAAAAGGGACTTAAAGATTAACTTCAAATTTGACAAGACCTGGGCCTTTTGGGGCATATACCCTACAAATCTTTCCCCTAATTTACCCAAAGGTGCCCATCTTTTACTTAACAAGCTAGCTGCGGCCACCAAAAAAACCATTCTCTCACAGTGGATAACTCCTGACCCCGTCCCGATCACTTTATTACACCCTAGAGTAGCGATTCTATTTTCCATGGACTGGACCAACACCACACTCCAGAAAGACAAACTAACTGAACGTTTCTTTGAAACATGCCTTCCATAAATTTGTACCTTATCCGAATCAATTAAGGAAGCACTCCGTAAATGTTTTCAATTCACTACATGGTACAACATGGAAATTCTAGCCACGGGCAACCCTTTTTAGATTAGTGGGCTGATTACTTTCTATATTTATAAGCATGATATCAAGTTTAGGTTTACCCTTGATCAACCTGAATACTATCTAAAGATAGAATTATGTTATATTTTTACATATTGTGTAAAATTTTTGTAACTTGACAGACTGAAAGGAAATAACTCTACGGGTGACATTTAATAGGGGTCGATTTGTGTTTTTTTGCGATATTTTCGCATAAAAACTGCGAGTTATCATTTTATCGCATTTTTTGGCCAAATCGTACATTTAATAGGGTGCGGAACGGCCCGTTTTTTGCATTTTCTTGGCGATAAATCGCACTTTCTAAAAGTGCATAAAAAAATCGCACTTAATTTGCAATCAGATGTCCGGAAATCGCATTTTTTGGTCAATATAAATCACACTTTTTTCAGACCAGGTTCTGATTGGCGATTTGGCCCACAACTAACTTTGGTCAAGTGCACTAATGGTTAATTTGATCACAGGTGTCCTCATTTTTAATCAGAAACTCCCCCACATATACCCCAACATCTTTAAGGACACCTGTGAAGGTTTCAGAGATGGAGATTTTGCAGAGTAGTTTGGAGTTGGCTCTATGTGATTATGCCCATTTGGAGGAGCTGTGCAGGAGGAGGGAGGAAGCTGCCAGATCCAGGTACCCCGACTACTGCGTGCTTCACGTATGTATCGTGCTAGGCTGTACCTGGACTCACTCTTGGATCAACAGGTTGTGGGGATGTTTCGGCTGAACCGCATTAACCTGTTGGAGTTATATGAGCAGGTGAGAGATGATTTGGACCCTTACGGGGGGGGGGGGGGCAACTATGCAGTGTCTGGGCTGCAGAAATTAATGTGTGCCCTCTACTACTTGGCCACAGGCTCCACTCAGTCTGTGACCTCATGGTCCTTGGGGGTATCACAAGCCATTTTCTCAAAGCATTTCACTCAAGTGTTACTTGCTTTAAAGAAGTTGTGGCGCACATACATCAGATTCCCACGTTCTGAGTCAAAGTGGCAGGACCTTAAGGTGGCTTTCTATAGGCTCTCAGAATTTCCTAACGTGCTGGGAGCTATAGATTGCACACACATTGGGCTTCGGGCACCGCACGTGAGGGGACACGTCTATGTCAATAGGTGTGGGCGCCACTCTCTCAATGTGCAGGTGGTATGTGATGCCAGCCTCAAAATCCTAAGTGTAGTTGCAAGCTACCCGGGGAACTGCCATGACGCCTATATTCTGAGGCACTCAGCCCTCTGGGACTGATTCCATGACCAACAAATGCCTGAGGGCTGGCTACTTGGTAAGGACATTTTTTATTATTAAAATATCTTCCCATGCGGAGTGTCCCTATAGTCTGTGAAATTTACCCACACCTCCATTAAATCCTCATTAACATTACAATGTTCATTAATTGTGTGTCAAATATGCTGATAGCTGTTGTCACACTTACTCATGTTAGGCCAATGCACATACCTCACCATATACTGCACTGACTGCATCTTTTCTGTGGTGATTTAGGATATGGGTGTCTTCCATGGCTCATGACACCTCTGCAATCCCCAGAAGGCCCTGCACAGCACCGCTATAACGATTCACATGTTGCCACCCGCAATGTTGTGGAACGCACCTTTGGGGTGCTGAAAAGTCGTTTCAGGTGTTTGGACAGGTCATCAGGAATACTGCTTTACCACCCAGCAAAAGTAGTGATGCTCGTCCAGGCTTGCTGCATGTTACACAACATTGCCCTGGCCCAACCTTCCTATGTTGAGGATGCCGATGCAGCAGTCGTGCAGGAAGCTCAAACTACCTTGGCAACGGTAGTACGAGGTACGCAGAGAGGGGATCTGATGTGCAGGGAGATCGTCAGGCGCTACTTTTCAGGTAAGTAAATGTGTATTTTTACCTACCCTGTACCTTGTCATAAACTGACCCAATTACCATACTTTTCATTATATAGGTGAGTAGTGTAAGGCCTGTTGATGACAATCATTCATCCTGACGTTTTCCTTGGTGACAGCATGCTGGTAAGTACATTATTGCATTTCGAAATAACAGTGACATCACACTCATGGGTCTGCATATCTGCTGATCAACTACACATCCCAGCATGCCCTGGCACAGTTTAAGCAATCCATTGTATGAAAGGTGTGCCAGATCATGCTGGAATGTGTACTTCCACAGCAACTGGAGGCCCATGACTTCAACTCCATAGTTGTATACCTACTACACTTACAAGGTAAGGGAGTGGTGACATTTTCTAATATAGCTACACATATTGAACATTTCTATAGCATGAAACCTTTTCTGGCATAGCCAAAAAATATTTAATTGACCACAGAAATTTCAGTTTGGTGCATGTCATTTTTACTTGAAAAATGTCAACAAATACCACTTTTTTTGTGGCCAAACATGAACAATGTTTACAAATATGTTCAAAGATAAAGAAGAAACATTATTACATGTATAAACTATCCCATAAATGTGATAATAAATGCATTTTAAATTGCTTTATTTTTGAGATGGCTGAGCACACGCACACCCTCCCTTGGTACCTGAGCCCAGTTCGCCCCTGGTCCTAACACTCCGACGTAGGGGAGAAGTGGGTGAGCCACTCACTGGTGTGCTAGACACACTACTAACAGTAAAGGTAGGTGCAACTACAAAATTTAGGTCCATATGGTTAATTTGCGCCTGCATACCAATGAATGCATTTGTTAGAGCTTGATTTTGCCCAATAATGGTTTCAGTAAGAGTGGTAATATGAGTATTATGCTCCCGTATGCCATTACTTATTTCGGACAAACGGGTGTCTAGGGTAGTAGCCATCTGCACTTGTGTGCCCACAGCAACACGGACATTGCTGCCTAATCTTTTAACTTGTTGGAACAAGTTACGAATGTAGCCTTGGATGTTACCTATTTGGTGACTTTACATCTCCATAAACTCAAGCTGCCTAGTTTTAAAAGTATACAATGAGTTAGCAATTTCTGTGGGTGTAATTGGTGGGTGGTTCGATGTGGTTGGTGTGGGTTGGTTTGGGATCACCACACTTGCAGCATTCTGAGTTTCTGATGGCGGCATGCTTATCTCAGGTGCCCAGGAGTCCACCGGCTGTAGAATGATTTCCATATCTTCCTCAACCACTTGTGATGATGTTGTGGGGTGTTGCCCTAGTTGTGATTGTCCTGTGGATACATAGAAAATGGTAAGTATTGAAGCATAATAGTGCAGTTTATGTGTAGTTAGATGTGACTAAGCTACACTGAGGGTTATGTCACATACCAATGGGTATTATGTACGTACACATGTACCCTGTGACTTCATGTCATGGTAGCATTGGTAATAAGAGTGATGGCTGGTTGTCATTACATTCATTTCCGTAGCCATGTGGCTCGCGGATATGAATGTAATGTTTGCAATTGTGTATGTGAAATGTGTGTGTGTACTGTATGTGTAATGGTGATTTTTTGCTTCTCCTTACCTGCAGCTTCTGCTTCTGTGGGCTCTTTTCTGGGGCGCTGCGGTGCGTGAGCACTTCGGGACGGATGATCTGCAAAGGAAAAGATGGACAGACTTTATGGACCATGCATGGGCTGCATTTGTGAAAATTATTAAAAATTATTGAGTGCCATTAAAAATCTTACATTGGACTGTGGACTGGCATGATATGTTTGGTATATAGGCGATTATGGTATACCACCAGGAGACCTAAAAGTGTGGGCTCACATCCATGTTAAGCTGCTACAGAAACTGGTATACATTTGTGTAAAAGCAGCAGGTGTGGAACTACATGGCCCAGCATAATGAACAGATTGAATGTATGAGCATGACATGTATCTATAATGACCTTGCTAAGATATGTAGTTCCACACAAGTACTATTGCTATGCTAACATTATAAGACAGCATTAGATGTAAAAAACATTGCAATGTACGGGTCAGTTGTACATTTGTTCAACTTACCAGCGCAGGGTGGCCTATCAGTATCCGCCACATCGAGGCCAGGAAGCACCGGAGCTATGATTCTTCTCAGTTTCTTCTCATAACTGGTAAATGTAACTTGTTTGGCAGGTCCTCCCCCAGTGCGGTTAGCTTCTTTAATTTCAGCGCCCATTTTGGCCTTCAGGTGCCTCTTAATGTCATTGAAGCACTTCTTGACATTTTTCACAGTGCGCTTGTGGTTGCTCACTGCATTGATGGCCTGAGTAATGGGCAGCCACATGGCCCTCTTACGCTGTGCAGTGCTCTTATGATGGTGTTTCCCCAACAGCCAGTCATATACGGGTAGCATGGCCCTCACTAATGCCACATTCTCCTCATATGCGAATCTAACCTTGCGGCCACTTTGGATGCGGCCAGTATCTCCATCCTCCTCCAGCTCCTCCATGGCCATGTCCGCCACCTCCTCCAGGCCAGTCACCCCCTCCTCCTCCTCCTCCTCACCTCCATCTTCCCCCACTTCACCCCAGTCAACCTCTGAGATGTGGGCCTCCTCCTCTGTCTGGGTGATGAACACATCCTGGGTGAGAGACTGTGATGGGGATGCCAGAGGGTCCTCCACCTCCTCCATCTGGGACTGCTCCTCCGAAACCTGTGCTGGCCTTGCTGTGGCCATGCTGCCTGCCACACTGCTGCCTCTCCCTCTGCCACTACTGCCACTGCTGCCTCTCAGCATACCTCTGCTGCCTCTCCCCCTGGCTCCTCTGGTAGTGCTGGGTGTGATAGGCCCCCTGCTACCTCTTCCAAGTCCCCTTCCACTGCTCTGTCCTCTCACTCCAATCGCTCCTCTCCTCTCCATGCTCCTTACTCCCTATCAAAGATTAAAATGGCGCCAGTGCCCCTTTATATAGGGGGTGTGATGCATAATGTAGGGGACTTAGGTGGGCCAATAGGTTAGGGGGTTCCTTGGCATGCGGAGGCAGTGTTGTAAATCGCATTCCAGTTGGTCCAAAACTCGTACATGACCGGGACATTAAATCACACTTTTCTGTGTCATAATCTCGCACCACATCGCACCAAATTGCACCAAATCGCACTTTTTACTCACTTATGCGCAGTCCATTAAATATGCGATTTACACATGAACACTGTGGGAATTTGATTTGTGATTTGCGGCGATATGGTGCGATTTTACAAAGTGCAAAAAACTCTCATTCTATTAAATGTCACCATACATGTCACTTTACCTTATGTACATTACTCCTCACATTATTCACATTATACCCTTAGAAAAAAATCCTGAGAAAACATTGTATTTTAAGCACCTCCATGGCCACACTGCAACCCAGCACAAAGCAGTGTGTGCTGGGCAGAGGAGAAGAGCTGCAGCTGCTGCTGTCATTTAAGGGGAGGGGGCCCGGGGCCCCCACTGGGCCCTTCCATCGGACTTTGACCTGGATAATTTGTAACCCCTACCCCTTTCTCTCGGCAGCCATGATAATACTACACAGTAATGCCCCTTACACATGACACACATGATGTCCTTATAACCATTATGCCCCTTACACATTATGCCAACCTTTATTAATGCCCTTAATACACATAATGACACACATAATGCCCCTTACACATATGTTGCACATTATTAATGCCCTTATACACATGACACACATAATGCCCATTACACATATTTTGCACATTATTAATGCCTGTTACAATGCCTGTTACACATACTGTATGTCGCACATTATTAATGCATTTATACATGACACACATAATGCCCCTCACACATATGCCGAATACTATTGCACAACCAACCCACCCACAGACAGCACTCGCACAGCCGCTAACACTGTGACCTCTGTCTCTGCTTGGATACAGATGTTTCCTCATACGTCTTGCCTCAATAGGCCATGCAGCTCCTGGCCAGTTCTGCTAACGTTGGGTGCCTTTTTTGCTGAAAATTTATCTTATTTGCATTGTTATATGAACAGTACACACAAGGAGCCTCCTATGATTAAAATATGTGGCATGAATATATTCTGTGTGCGACTGTGGCTGTACCTGCATACAGAATGCTATGTTGCAGTGATTTCCATGAATACACTATTTCATATGCAGATACAGCCTCTCACACATAGAATATAGGCATGCTGCATATCATTTTAATCGGCAGAAGCTGCTGATGCCCCTAGGCATTCCAAATGCCCTAGGCAATTGCCTAGTTTGCCTATGGCCAGCTCTGATACTGTACATACAAAAATGATGCCAATATTACACAACACTTACTTGTGTGCAAGGTACAGGGATGCCCCCTTCTCCACAGCATCCACCTAATGGTAATAGAACAGGTTAATTACTAATCAGCAAGCACAACTGCCATCTGCAAATGCACAGTGCTTCAGCCCATCAGGGACTCCACAAAGTCAGTAGGGGTGTGCTGGGTCCCCAAAACAGCCAATGGAGAGTGTACACTTGCACCATCTATAAATTACATAAAGTTGTTTCAAAACTGTGTGCCTAGGTTCCCTGGGGTACCAAGAGGCTCAAGGACCAAATAAATTAATTTACGGTCTAATTTATAGGCAAAACCAGTGCTAGTTTCTGCCAATCAGTGCTAGTTTTAATATGTGGGCTACAGACTTGCAATCCCCCAGGAAAAATCTGCCACTGTGCTCATCCCAAGTGAAACCAGATGCAGTCTGAGAGACAGCACCGACTTTATGGTGACTAGCAATGACTTCCTATTGGAAGTCTGACCTGCCAGTCACCCAAGGTATTCCCTCCGGTGCTGCCTACTTGGCTTCTATGAGTCGGAGCCGAAGCAGCCCATATAACCAGGGGAATGCACATGCACAGTACCTAGGTCGGTACTGTGCATACGCCAGCCCCAGTGCCTGTCAACATTGTACAGGAGCCCGGACTGCAGCAGCAGCGGGGACTTGGGCTGGGAGCAGAAGTAGCGACAGGGGGGTGTGTGTACTGGCATTGCAGCTGCCTCTCTCCTCCTATAAGGTAGGAGCCACGGTACTTATTTCCTAGCACGGCGCCCACGATCTAGATTGTATGTGTCGATTTTTACATCTCAAGCATTGCATGCATCTTATGTGTTTGTGCGGCATGAGATGATGCAATCGACGAGATTTTTACATTGGAATCAAAGTGAAATGGTCCCTGAGACCCAATTTTTCATTTATTCCAATGTAAAAAGCCCCCAAAACCCCAATTTTAATTGCTAACCCCCCTCATGGGTGAAATGACCCCCCCATTGTTAACGCCACCCCACTATTGACGCCAACCCGAAGCGTGGCGAGCGGAATACATGTGAAGTAGTCTGTGTCCCCTCGCGGGGCTCGCTGCGATCGCAACGCTTCGGGCTCGGTGGCTCGCTGCGCTCGCCACACTATATAAAATCAACTCCACGCCGACGTGGATAGTGGGGGTATGAAAAGGTCAGAGGTCGCGTACCGCCACCCCTCGCGGGCTCGCTGTGCTTGCCACGCTTCGGGTTGGCGTTGATAGTGCTGGTGGCGTTAACAATGGTTATTGGGGGTTCACAAATTTTTTCTTATAGCATCTTATGGATCTCATGGATCTTATGGATGCATAAGATGCTATAAGAAAAATAAGATGAGATCCATACAATTAAAAAATCTTTCAATTGTATTGTTTGTATGCCTTAAGTAAGGCATACAATCATTGAGACGGGCGCCGTGCTAGGAAATAAGTACTGGAGCCACCACTGCTTCCTATCATAAAACATGTGGACAATGCGCAAGCATACAATAACTGACCCTATGGATGAAAGGTTGGCACAATTTACTTACCATATATACTCGAGTATAAGCCTACTTTATCAGAACATTTTTTATGCTGAAAAAGCCCCCCCTCGGCTTATACTCGAGTGAGGGTCCCACTTGAGTCAAATAAGTTTTCCCAGTTTTTTGTTGTAAAATTAGGTGCCTCGGCTTATATTCGGGTCGACTTATACTCGAGTATATACGGTAATTTTATATGGTTTTTTTCCAAATGTATCAATAAAGACTTTTATTTTAGAGTTGCTGTGAAATAATAATACTCTAGGGCACCGTGATTCAAGAAAGTTTGGGGACCACTAGCATAAAGGTTTATAAACATCTTTTAACAGCAAAAGTGAGTGCTAGATGTTATGGCTCATTCTTGGTCACACTGTCATACCGCTGTTACCATTTACCTACGTAAAAGTGGACACACACAATATAAGTACTGTCGACATTTATATGTCGACTAGAGTGAGCTGTAATCTGTGTTCTAAACCAAATCTAGGTTACAGCCTGTAACCTTTATTTGGTTTAGAACACAGATTTTAAGGACAATAATAAGTGACGGGGGAAATTTACTAAAGTAAATTTGTAAAAAATAGGTGTATTTGTATTCAGAAATACACTTATTTTTGACATTTACTATCCCAAAAATATGGCAATTCGTATTCGTATTGATAGCACTTCAATACGAATACGAATTGCCGTATTTTCGGGATAGTAAATGTCAAAAATAAGTGTATTTCTGGATACAAATACACCTATTTTTTTACAAATTTCCTTTAGTAAATTTCCCTCGACATGTCTGTTGCGATCACTGCATCCTCCCATCTACTCATTGTGTACTTCCATCTCACTAGTTTCTTGTATACTACTCACAAGCTCATGTGTATATCATCATATTAAGGCATAGGGGGAAATTTACTAAAGGAAATTTGTAAAAAAAAATAGGTGTATTTGTATGCAGAAATACACTTATTTTTGACATTTACTATCCCGAAAATAAGGCAATTCGTATTCGTATTGATAGCACATCAATCCAAATACGAATTGCCGTATTTTCGGGATAGTAAATGTCAAAAATAAGTGTATTTCTGGATACAAATACACCTATTTTTTTTACAAATTTCCTTTAGTAAATTTCCCCCATAAGGTCTGATCTGTGTATATATAAACAGTAAATTTATTTCTAAACCAGTTAATCTACGGGACACAATCACCGTTGACACATAGATGGGTCCCCCGTATTTTAAGAACCAGCCCCAGGCCAAACCAGCCAGCAGGGTAATGCCACAGCCGGGGGGATAATTTTTATGCAAGTCCCCCTGGCCAAAGCATTCATCCCTACCGACGAGTCAGCCTGGCCAGGGGCCCTGGGGGAGTGGGGACCCCCCCCAATAAAGGGGTCTTCCCCTGCATCACTTACCTGACCAGGCTGAAGCCTGGTGCTGTCCCCGGTGACCCTGGAGCGGTGGTCACCGGGCTGATTCAGTGTAAAAAAAGAATAAACTATTGTTTAATACTGGAGACCCACAAGTCCCAGCATGCGGGGCATTAAAGGGCCAGCTGGCACTTGTAGTTCCACAGTATGAAAAATAGTCAAATAAACACACACAGACACAAGAAAAATAAAACTTTAATACATCCAAAGCCCACACATACTGATACTTACCTATCTTGATCCCATAAGTCGTCCCTGGGTCCGGGGTCTGGTGCTCCAGGGCTGTAGAGTCCTGGGTCCGGGTCCTGGGTCCGGGGCTGGTCCGGGGTCCAGGACTCCAGGGCTGCAGAGTCCGGGGTCCAGGATCCGAAGAAATCCAGAGGGGTACCTGTGGAAGGAAATCCAACTTACCAAGCTCCTCCGGCGAAGATCTGTCCTCTTCTGTCCAACGTAGTCCAGGTCTTCAGAAAATAACAAAGACCGGCTATTCCGGACGGTACCTGAGACGGACTGAGGAGAGACGCAGAGATGTTCCATCTTCCACGCCTCTCCTTGGAATGATTCTATTGCCCGCCTAGCGGCCAATCAGGAGCCAACCTCTGGATTTCTTCGGATACTGGATCCCGGACTCTGCAGCCCTGGAGCCCCGGACTCCGGACCAGCCCCGGTCCCAGGACCAAGACCCCGGACTCTACAGCCCTGGAGCCCCGGACCTAGGAGCACCGGACCCCGGACCCAGGGACCTACTGATGGGATCAAGATAAGTAAGTATCAGTATGTGTGGGCTTTGGATGTATTAAAGTTTTTTTTTTCTTGTGTCTGTGTGTGTTTATTTGACTATTTTTCATACTGTGGAACTACAAGTGCCAGCGGGCCCTTTAATGCCCTGCATGCTGGGACTTGTGGTTCTCCAAGTCCCAGCTTGCGGGGGAGGCTTGCTGGGACTCCTAGTTCCACAGTATTAAACAATAGTTTATTCTTTTTTTACACTGAATCAGCCCGGTGACCACCGCTCCAGGGTCACCGGAGAGAGCACCATGCTTATTTATTTATTTTTCTGTTTTTTACACACATAGTAAATGCCAAAAATACGAACACGCCAAAAAAAATCCTATTTTCCTATGAAAATACATTTTTTTTTTAACAAATTCATCTTAGTAAATTTCCCCCACTATGTTGCATAGCATCTTAGTACAAAATAGCAACTTTATTTATCTAACTCCACAGTAAGAGGGAGCTTATTCCTCTTTACATTTCACTATTTATTTTCTCCAACTAACAGAGTAGTATTTCTACACGTAGACCATAGGACTGTGGTAATGAGTATGATGGTTCCACATGCTTATGGCTATGCCACAAGTTGAATAGCACCGCATGCCACAATAAGTCAGTCGACACACAAAAAGCATACAACGATTTGATTCATTGTAAATAAATGTATTGCATATGTATCAATTTGAGATGCCTGCCTAAATATACTGTTAAGGTCCATACACACTGGGCGACTATGCACAGCGTGTATTGACAGCAATGATCGCATTCATCACTGGGGGGAAAGCCACTCAGTGCATACACACTGAGCGACTTTCCCCCTGCCCGGTGCCGACGGAGGGGGGAGGATCGCTTGGCATAGCGCAGCGCTATGCAAAGCCGTCCTCAAAGCTGCTCATCTGCTGGTATTACCAGCAGATGAACGGCTTTCCCGGCAATGATGCGGGAGCACGCAGCAACATTCACCACTCATCGCCGGGGCATACACACTGGGCGGCTTTGAGCTCAAAGTCGCCAGTGTTTATGGGCCTTTATAGACCTCATACCATAATCAATCAGTCGACACACAAAAAGGACGATTTAATTCATTGTAAATAAATTTATTACATATGTTTCAATTTGAGATTCCTACCTAGGATACTGTTACCGACAGATTATTATAATATAGTGCGCTGCCAGTACGTCGCCAAATTTTAACACACTTTATTCTTACTTTGTAGTCACTTTCTTGTCACTCTATCTTGTGTGTTTTATATTTTGCAAATTTTAAATCAATCCAATAAAGGTTACATTTTATTTTTAGAGACCATAGAGGTGCACCACATTACTAGAAACTTTTCTCTCCTTTTTCCCTTGTCATTCAGTTTTCTTGTCTAGTGGTGGCATACCCCCCTTCCGCTAATTCACAATTATACTTAATGCTATATAGTATATTGGGGGGGGGGGGGGGGGGGTTTCGTTTTCTCCTCAAAATTTATGAGGGTCCTGTGCGAGTGACAACCTCCCATGTTTCTGCATTCTTGGTCTTATCAAACTATCCCTTTAAGCTGGGACACTCATGAATTATAAAGGGTCAGTGGCTGGCTTTTTTACATGGCTTCATACTATTGATCACTATTGAGAATGGTAATATACTAACCATCTTGTTACGTTTAATTGGAGATGTCCTATATTTCTTAAAAGTGCACATATAATTTTTTTATATTAGTCATAATAGGTTATGTATGGTTTTTTATATGTATATGATATTGTCTGATTCATCAAATAATGAATCTTGAAACTGTCTTTTTATACATTATTCTTCTTTTTACCAATCTATGAGTGTCCCTGTTTAGAAGGATAGTGTGGTACACTTACCATTTACAGTATTTCTGAGATCTTTTGCACATGAATCACATGCTGAGTAGGTGGCAGGGGAGCGTTCATGTGAGTTAGATTTATTCTGCAGTATGAAGTCACATGCTGTGTAATTATCAAAAGTTGTCAGGTTCCAGAGATAGTCACAGAAGCCAGTGTGGAGTTGTTATAGATAGATACTTGATAATATTGTTCTAAAAATCATGCATGCCCAGACATGTTATACAAAATATTATTACCTTCATGTTATTGCTACTTAATTGACAATAAATTTATTTATAAAATATCTTCTCTACATAACCACATTATTATAGTTTTGTTTATCGAAATGACTAGATAAGAATGTGTGAAAGACAAGTGTCTTTATAAATGAAGAGTAATCATTTATAATACAGTATTACCTAATATAAAATATACAACAATCTGTACATTGTATTTTATGCTTACTTTATATATATACACTGTAGCTAGCATGTGCCGTCAGCTGTGTGCCAACTAACACCAGTGATACCTGCTACACGCTCATTGGGGTGGCACTATTTAGTTCCTCATGGCATTGGGTCGACAACTGAAAGTCAACAGGGCAGGTCGACATGTCTAAGGTTGACAGGGTCAGAAGGTCGACAAAAGCATTAGGTTGACATTTTTTTTCCCTTTTATCTTTTTTTTTTTTGAGCCAACTTATGCCAACAGGAGGTACTTCATGCCCTACCATCCACTATGGCGTGGTGGGAGAGTAAAAATAGTGTGCTGAGCGCAGCGAGCCATGTGAGGGGACCTGGTACACTTAGGCAATGTCCAGGTCAACTGTGTTGACATTCGGGACCATTTGACCATCAACCTTCCCATAGTCGACCTAATGCTTGTGTCGACCTTCCAACCCTGTCGACCTTAGCCCTGTCAACCTCCAGTGGTCGGCCCAAAGCATGTCAACCTAAATTGGGTAGAACCAATGACCCTGACACCTATGATGGCTATATCTGCCGTGACAGCACTGTCTATGCAACAGTGACATCTACAGTATGGACCTTATTCTGGTCCGTGTGCATTCGATATTTTAGCTACTGTATGCGCATGTGCATTTCTGCACATGTGCATGCACTGGGTGGGTGGGTGCGTGCGTACACAATCAACAAATGGAGGGGCGGGCGGCTGAACGTTGGTAATGGGCTGATGACACGGGGGCGGGAGGTGGGCAGCTGACATCACCGGATGTCAGCTGCCCGCCCACTTCCCTCCGAATGTGCATGCAGATCTAAGGTTGCTCTGAGATACCTTAGATCTGCGTGCACGTTCTACATCATTCGATGATCGGCGGCCATCAAATGATGTGGGTGTTACGCCGAAGGTGGCGTATGGATGTTTATGTAAAACATCCATTCGCAACCAGTGCAAACGTATGCACATTGTGAATGGTGGGCCAGCTTACCACCATTCGCAAGGCAGGATCTGGTTCACTCGCAAGGGTGCAAATTCGCATTCAAGCGACTGAACCAGAATAAGGTCCTATGTCACACATACACAAACACACACACACACACACACACAGAGTGAGACATGGCACCATTGCAGAACTAGAGAATTGCATGCATTGTTTATATTTCAATGTGATACTTTATCAGAGTGTTTTGAGGTTTTTTTTTATCTTTTTTTAATTAAATGCTGCTTTATTTTTTTCTAATACCGCTTCCCCACTGCCTAAACGGGTAATGTCCCGTTATTTAAAACAGGTTTTTAAACGGTTAAGAGCCATAAAGACCCTTTCCCACTGCAGCTTTTAAACGGTAAATTTACTGTTTAAAAGCCGTTTTTGTCACATTCACACCTTAAAAACCCATTTAACCCATAGTAAAGATGGGGGGTGATTTAAAAAAAAACGTCGTGGGGTCCCCCCAATGCCGTAACCAGCACCAGACTGAAAGAGCCGGGGCTGGTATGAAAAAATCAGGGGCCCTTTAATGCCCCGCATGTCAGGACTTGTGGTTCTCCAAGTCCCAGCATGTGGGGGAGGCTTGCTGGGACTCATAGTTCCACAGTATAATACAATAGTTTTTCATCTATTTTTTACACAGAAATGGCCGGGTGACCACCGCTCCAGGGTCACTGGGGACAGCACCAGGCTTCAGCCTGGCCAGGTAAGTCCTGGAGGGGGGGACCCATTTATTGGGGGGTCCCCCCTCCCCCAGGACCCCTGGCCAGGCTGACCCGTCACAGGGCTGAATGCTTTGGCCGTGGGGACTTGTATAAAAAGTCTCCCCCCGGCTGTGGTATTACCCTACTGGCTGGTTGGGCCTGGGCTGGTTCTTAAAATACGGGGGACCCCTAGTCATTTTGTCCCCCATATTTTGTGAACCAGCCCCGGCCCTGGAGCCTGGGACTGGTTTTAAAAAATCAGCAGAGCCCTATTTGTTGGGTTTCCTAAATTTTTAATACCAGCCCCGGCTCTTCAGCCTGGTGCTGGTTACGGCAGTGGGGGGGGACCCCATGCCATTTTTGTTTTTAACCGGGTAGAACAGAGCCATTCTCACTGCATAGAAAATGGCTCTGAAACGTGTAGGACTCTGCTTTTTAAACATTTTGAAATAACGGTTATCTTTAACCTGTAAATCAACTCTGGCGCTTTCCCACTGCCTTAAACGTTTTAAAATGGGAAAAAAATGGCAATATACCGTTTAACAAGTGCGGTGTGAAAGGGTATTACCAATTTTGCATTGCCAATCCATGTTCTACCTGCCTTCACAACTTATCTTTAAAATGTGATGTAAGGTGAAAGTAATTTATTATGTATTTCCCACCCTTCTGCCTCAGTCCCTGACTTAGGCCCTTATTCTGATCTGTGCGGAAATTCCCGCATTCTTACGGAGCGGTCCGCACGCCACGGTGTTTTGCCGCATGCGGCCATCGTCCGTAGAAACGCCCACGTGTCCTCCGCATTCGGACGGACTCACTCTTTAAGAACAGGGCGTGTTTACGGACGACATACAAATCATGCGTGTGCGGGAGAAACACTCCGATTCGGCACGGTATTACAGAGTATTACAGAGTATGCTCGGGAATACCGCATCCGAACGGGAGCCAAGCGGTGCTACCGCACGTAAGCGGAGGATTTACGCCAAACAACCCACTATGAAGTATCTTCTGCAATACATCACATGACCCACTTATTCAATTACCTATCCTCATAAAAAACTGCTTATTTGGAATTGGAATCAATTAGATTCCAATATATCCTTACAAGCATGCCTAACACATGCATTGCACACATTAACCCTTACAGCAATGTAAGTGCAATGCTTTGTATTACACCCTGTGTAAAAGATTATAAACAATCTACACATATACTATTTAAAGTGCAAATAAAACCAACAACTGTGAACTTGCATAAAGAATTTTATTAACGACACAATAAACATAAATAAAAAAATATAAAATTAGAAATTAAAGAAGAAGGACTTTCAGGTCCTGCAGGTCTGCTTGCGCCAGCCGCAGATGGTGCTCCAGTCGCCGGAGGGCCCCATGCACACCCTCATCTGCCGGTGTGGTGTCATCTGTGGGCATGTCAAAGGGGCAACAATTAGTCATGTTATTCTTGCATACATTTCACATACTGCGACATAAATTGCACAAATGCTAGGTGACATGTGTGTATATATATATATATATATATCTATGTAGAGCATGGCTCCTCAAACTGCGGCCCTCCAGATGTTGGGAAACTACAAATCCCAGCATGCCTTGCCACAGTTTTGCTATAAGGAAGTGTTAAAACTGTGGCAAGGCATGGCGGGATTTGTAGTTTCACAACATCTTGAGGGCCGCACTTTGAGGACCCATGATGTAGAGAGATAGAGACACACATAGATAAATAGATATGACACATATATACATACATGCTAAGTTATTTACTACATACTGTATTTTTTGGCCTATACACTTTACTCTGCAGAAGACATAACAGTCATATTGTTTCTTCTCAGTCACAACCCACCCATGACTAACCAATGACAAGCAGGTCATGGGCTCCGTCAATAAGAACTTGTCACAATCTGCTCAGTCTAAGTTCAGTGATGGTTCGTGGCATGGGAGTTATGCAAATGTCAGGAATGCACAGTACACATCCTCAAAATCATAATTCTGTCTAAACCAACCTACAATTCTGTGACGGCCAAAAAAAAAACTGAAGTACAGGGGGTGTTTAGGTAGAGGAGGCTCCTGGGACACTGGCAACTTCTGACTCCATTCCAAGGTAGGCCGGGCCATACTCCATTTATAGCATACATCCTAGAGTTTATAAATAACATTCACCAACAATATAGATTCCACTATTTGATGGGTCATAATCCACGCTTGCAGCAGGTGAATTTAAGCCACAAATGATCCACTCATCCCTTTACTCCAGGATCCTGTTTAACTACAACGGTTATGTGGCAGTCAAAATGGACCTCCAACCCATCCCACAAACCGGTGTAATTCAGAGGTGTCCTGGATGAAAGGGATGCCTTGGACACCCCATCTAACCCGTACCTGTATCTGTAGCTACCCACTTTGGGGTCTATATGAATAGTATGGCAAAAATTTTTTTAACCAACAGTGCTACATAACAAATACCAGTACAACTACTTCATGAATGATGCATTATGTTAACATACCGATCTGCTCATATTCCGGGGCCTGGCACGCCTCCTCCCCATCGTCATCTGACTCCTCCGGGGCAACCGTGGCCTCCTCCGACCCCTCCTCCGCAAGCTCCTCTCCACCAACAACCTCCTCCTCCAACTCCTCCTCCTCCAACTCCTCCTCCTCCAACTCCTCCTCCTCCTCCTCCTCCTCCACCACCACCACCTCCTCCACCTCCTCCTCCGCCACCAACACCTCCTCCTCCGCAACCAACTCCGCTTCCACATCCTCCTCCACCACCTCCTCACGCACCTCCTCCTCCTCCACCACCATCTCCTCCTCCTCCACTTCCTCCTCCTCCACCATCTCCTCCTCCTCCACTTCCTCCTCCTCCACCATTTCCGACACCTCCTCCTCCGGCTCTTGGGCCTCCTCATGTGCCAGGGCTGCCTCCGCCTCTTCCCGGGCCTGTTGTGCTTGGGCTCGTGCTGTGTGTTAGAAAAAAACATCATGGTCAATGTGGGGTCATTGGGGCACATGTATTAATCCATAACAAGACATACATGGAAGGGTGATAATGATGGCAAACGATGCAGGAAAGTAGCTCCTTACTGTTAATGGATTCCAAATAGTGACATTTAAATTAGTATGTGATTGGTAGTAATTTGTTCACACATTACAACCCAGGCATTTATCAATGTGTAACACATATTAGATCTGGCACATTGTATGCATCAGAATCCTCAATGCTATGCCATTACATATAAAAGCCACATGACTGCATGTTAACCAGGAAGAAGCACACATAACAGTCTATGGACTTTTAAACCCATGGACACCCACTTATCATGAGACACATTTTATTGTTTATATATGCTATGTTGTAAGTGCGAAATTTCATAGCTAAAATACTCACACTCAGCTATTTCGCCCCTGAGTTGGTGAAGCAGCTGGGGCTGGCGCCTGCGGAGGTCCGACCACCGCCTCTCCAGCTGCCCGAGGGACCTCCGCACCCGAGTGCGGGCGTAAATTCGGCGCCCTGCCGCAGCATAGGCCCTCCGCTTGTGCCTGTTGGTTATAAAGGGCCCTGCACGGCCCAGCCTTGTCTCCATGACGGAGACAAGAACTCGCAGCTCCTCATGCGTGAAGGGTTCTGCCCTTCGTGTCTCCGCCATGTTGACAATGGCATCTATCAACCAATCAGGTGGTGGCATTGGTTGATCACAGTTATTTGTGATAATAACTTTATTGTTCATTTTTACATTAACAGCGTCTCTGCGCCAACACAAATGGTGACAAATTCGCATGCCTTCAAAACCGTAGTGTTGATGTATGGCAATGAACAAATCTGATATATATAAAACACAGTGTGTATGCCCTTAGCAAATCCAATAAGGCCGCGCTCCGCCAAGCAACGCGTGCTATAGCTTAGCAACGCATAGCTGTAGTTAGCATTAATTACTCTATGCATCTATGTGTATGCGTACATTTATGTGTAAAAGACACATACACACACTTGCAGGTATCCTGAAACCAGCATTATACACCAGCCCTGCCTGCCTGCCTGCCTGCCTGCCTGCATGCTCCTTGAAATGTTGAAACATGTGAATAAATTCCAACATCATATATAGATATATATCTATATATGCAAACAAATCATACATCAACACAGGAAATAATCCCCAACACATGATAGCATAAATCAATGTACTCACCAGTCATCAGGGATAGTATCAACTACAATAATGAAGATATAACAAACACATAAGATCCCTTGTCCAAGGTATAATAATTAGCACCTATATTGAACTTCCCCCAAAACTAAACTCACTATTTATAGGGCTGTCACATGCGTGGTCTATAACAGTAGAGATGAGTATTGCATGATTTGTGGCCTGGATTATCTAAGGGATTGGGCTACTTTTAGCTTGCAATGAAACGCCACAATACCACAGTAGTCATGAATCAAATGTCATGTCATGCTAGAAAATAGCATGTGTATTGTGCAATAGTCACAGGTGTATCAGAAGATTCTATGCAATGTTAGCATTGGTGACCAGTATTTCATGTAGAACTTTCGCCAGGTTTTACACAATGGAATTTCAGCCACCATATGCGGCGCGAAAAAACAGCGACGTACGCACACGCACGGAACGCAGCTGCCGCTGATGTCCGCCAAACAGGATACACAAACAGTATATAAAGGGGTATTAGAAGGTGACAATGTTGTTGCTAACATGTCTGGATCACAACCAGAGGTGGACCCAGATCTGCAGCAACTATTTGACCAGCTGGACTCCAGCACCACCTATGTGCCACTGCACATGCGGCCAGTGGGTAATGAGGAGGCTGCTGGCCCTTCTACAGCAGGGCAAGCTGCACCTGAGCATTCTACAGCAGGGCAACCTACACCTGGCCCTTCTGCAGCAGGCCAACCTGCAGCTGGCTCATATGCACCATCAGCAGAATTGGTTGGAACACAACCGGGGACTTCACAAGGTAGTAGCATGGCCAGCACTTCAAGTGCAGCGACTGGTGCCAGGGGGCGTGGCCAGGGACGTGGCAAGGGGCGAGCCAGGGCAACAGAGGAACCAACTACAAGAAATAAGGCATATGAAGCACAGGAGCTTGCCATCCTGGTTCCCCGAGCACGTGATTGGATAGAGTGTCCATCCGAGAAGCTGACACACACACGCCGATGGAAGATTTGGGAACAGATAACGGCAGAGATTAATGCAGTTGCGCCACAAGTTCGTGAGACGGACCAGGTGAAGAAGAGGCAAGTTGTTTTGTGATACATGTGGCCAGTAATAGCCAAGTAATGATTGAATTGATGCTTATATGCATTTTGCAAATGGCACATGAGGTTGTTACGATACACATACATTATTGCCATGTTATTTCCTTGAGAGTTAGAGTAGGGTGATTGTGAATGTGTATTGTAACGGTTGATATCATAGTTGCATGTAATATTATATATGGGACATTAATCACATGTTGTAATATGTAGCACAGAGCAATGGCTGCAACAGCTAACATTGGGAGTGACATGTATTAATATGTCAACTTACATTGCAGGTGGCAGGACTTCAAAACCAACCTGAAGAGGAAAATGACCAAGCGGTGGGAACACAGCCAGACATCTGGGGCCGGCCCCATGCCATCAGGGCTAGAGCTCACCCCCCTGGAGGAGATGGCGGAGAGCTGTATCTCAGTTGAGGAGATCAGGGGGGTGAGCACGATGGATAGCGAGGCCCCAGCTGAAGTGTTTGCGTCTTTTCTGGAAGGTAAATATTGGTCATGCCATAAACTTGTGCAAGTAATTATCGTAGAATGTCTCCTAATTGTGTTTATCTTTTCACACAGACACCCCACCGCTTGGTGAGGACTCTGCTCAGGAGGTGGAGGAGTCCGTGCCACCTGGCCCCAGAGGTAGGCCTGTGCAGCAGCAGGCATCGGCCCAAGCCGATTTGGCCGCCTTGGCCCAGGTGCTTGGGGACATCAACCAGCAGGGAGACTTGGCATCAGAACGGATGCGTAGGACCGAGGAGATCCTGGCGAGCTTGGTCAGCACCCAGCAGTCCATGGCTGCGAGCATGCAGGCCATGGCTGAGTCACATCAGGCCATGGCTGCAAGTGCTCAGGTGCTGGCCGAGCAAGCCACCCGCCAAAATGATCTCCTCCTCCACCATAATGAGCTTATGGTGGAGCTGATTACCAGCAACAGGGTCCTAATGTCATCCGTTTCTGGTGCATTACCACCGGAAACACTCCCTGCTGGCAGGAGGGGTAGACCAGCCAACCCCTCCACATCATCTGCTCCACCTGCCCCAGCATCTGGCCGTCCCCGAAGAGCTGCTGCACAGGCCAAGGAGCCTACCAAGGCCAAACGTGGTCGGAAATGAACTTGTGGCTGCATTAATCTCCGCCGTTATGTGTTCCCAAATCTTCCATTGTGCTGTGTGTGTCAGCTTCTTGTGTCCAATCACGTGCTCAGGGTAACCAGATGAGCCCTTGCTTCATATGTCCTTAGTGGTTGGTTCCCCTGTTGCCCTCTTTTGCCTGCCATTACTGTCAGCTGTACTTGAAGTGATGGCCATGGTACTATCTTGTGAAGTCCCCGGTTGTGTTCCAAATGATTCTGCTGATGGTGCATATGAGCCAGCTGCAGGTTGGCCTGCTGCAGAAGGGCCAGGTGTAGGGTGCCCTGCTGTTGAATGCTCAGGTGCAGCTTGCCCTGCTGTAGAAGGGCCAGCAGCCTCCTCATTTCCCACTGGCTGCATGTGCAGTGGCACATAGGAGGTGCTGGAGTCCATCTGTGTGCAAATATATATGTTTTGTATTATTATTTATTTTGCAGCATTCCTGCCATGTTGTTTATTGTTTGTATGTATTATTTTATGGTCTTTGCATCACACTGGCATTGAGTGTGACATGAATATAAATAAATGTGTTTACTTTACCCAAAATGTGTGGTTTCATGAGTACATGTCGAATACACATGTGTATTGATAGTATTAATATTCAGTCATGTCCATTGTTAGCAGTTTTTAAGTGTGGGACAAGTACAGCATATGTGGGGGATTACTAAGGTTTCCTTGAAGCAGCAATGGTTTCAATTAAAGCACTGACAAGCGGCCTATTAGTGAGTAATGAGTAAAGGAGTAGATTCTATTGGGTTCAGGTGTTAATGGTTGTAGTCATTAGGCGTACGTTCGCATACCGCATGAACGAGTGGTGTCCGCAAAGCAATAGTACACTTGTGGACACCGCACATTTCTGCCCTTTTTGATCGCGTGCATTCGGAGTGGTTTCCGAATGTACGCCCCCCAACATAAGTGTACTCCCCCGTGTCCGCCCATGTTTCCGCCCCGTTTTGCCCACTTTGAAACTACGCCCATGTGTCATTCCGCATGACGCCCATAATACGCCCCTATTTCCCGAATGATAGCGGTGAACAGTTCTGGACGGTCTTTGTCCGAACTGGTACCGAGTCAAGGCGTGGCACATGCGCGTTGCGTTCTCTACGCATGCGCAGACGCCGTAAAGACGCAATCCGTAAGAACGCGGTAAAGTCCGCATCAATCAGAATAAGGGCCTTAATGCTTTGTATGCAACTTCATTCAAAGCAGCACGGCAGAAAAATGCTGTTTTAGTCAGAACTTGTGATCTCGCTCTGTTTCAAGATTTCTTTGAAAGTTAAAATTACTGACTTAAATATTTATAAAAACTTGTCCTCATTAACTTACTAATTAGCAAGTTCTCGTTTGATCGTGAAGTTCATTAGAAATAGCAGCTGGAACAGTGCTTTAATATTGCACATCAAAATCTTTGATAAAAGCAATAATTAATATCAATATATTTTCCCTGTTCTTTGGAAATCTTGTCAGCCCAATTAAAAAGTTGAATGAATGGACAGAAATTTTATTTATTATGCTAATATAAATTTAATTGTATGTGTCCTAAAAAAGTTTTTAACAGGAACCGAGTATTGTGTCAACTATTGTATACTAGAGATGAGCGGGTTCGGATCCTAGAGATCCAAACCCCCCCCCCCCCCCGAACTTACCTAATACGAGGCCGGATCCGAGGAGTTCGATGGGTCCCCGCAATTTTCAGAGTCCAAAACGAGGCTGAAACGTCATCATCCCGCGTTGGATTCTTGCAAGACCGGATCTCTATATAAGTCCCGGCTCCGGCGCCATCTTCAGTCTGTGTGTGATAATCGGACAGCACGGACGTGTGTTCGGGCTGTCTGAAGCAGGAGGGGGACAAACACCGGAGGGGGACGCTATGGGGGCTGCAGGGGGGGACAAACAAGGGGGAACTGCCAGGATACTTAACTTAATGAGGGCTGCAGGGGGGGGGGGGGGCAGACAAGGGGGAACTAACAAGATGCCAGGATGCATAACTTAACAAGGGCTGCAGGGGGAGGACAAACAAGAGGGAACTAATGAAAGGGCACATACACTAAGGGGGAACTGCTGAGCGGCAGGGTACATCTACTAAGGGGGAAGTACAGTACTGTGATGGCAACTATACTAAGGGGGAACTACTGAAGGTACCACTACTAAGGGGGCATTAATAAGGGTGCTATTATTATCAGTCCAGGGGTGCCCGCATGTGTGCCGTATCAGTCCATGGGTGCCCGCATGTGTGCCGTATAATTCAAGGGGTGCCCACATTTGTACCGTATAATTCAAGGGTTGACCGCATGTGTGCCATATAATTCCAGGCTTGCCCGCATGTGTGCCATATAATTTCAGGGGTGCCCAGTGTCCCGTATCAGTCAAGGGGTGCCCCCATGTGTCCTGTATCCAACCCTTTGCCCTTTTTTTAATGAAAAAAAAGGGTAATTGTTTCCTAGCACGGCGTCACCGATTTTAATTGTATTGATCGCGGCCGCAAAAATCACGTCGATCGCATCGCATGCCAACCAAATCGCATGCGATGCGATCGACGCGATTTTTGCATTGGAATCAATGTAAAATGGTCCCTGAGACCCAATTTTACATTGATTTCAATGTAAAAAGCCCCGAAACCCCCCATTTTCATTGCAGACCCCCCCCCCCCTCATGGGGGAAATGGCCCTACATTGTTAACGCCACCCCACAATTGACGCCAACCTGAAGCGTGGCGAGCGCAGCGAGTCCGCGAGGGGCGGCGGTACACGTCCTCCAACCTTTTCATACCCCCACTATCCACGTCAGGGTGGAGTTGAATTTATAAAGTGTGGCGAGCGCAGCGAGCCACCGAGCCCGAAGCGTGGCGAGTGCAGCGTGCCCCGCGAGGTTACGCGCATAACTTCACAGGTCCTCTTCGGCCTCGGTGGCTCGATGCGCTTTATAAAATCAACTCCACGCCAACGTGGATAGTGGGGTTATGAAGAGGTCAGAGGAAGCGTACTGCCGCCCCTTACGGGCTCGCTGCGCTCGCCACGCTTCGGGTGGGCATCAATAGTGGGGTAACGTTAACAATGGGGGGCATTAACCATACTTAATACCCATGAGGGGGCTTATACAATGAGAAATTGGCCATATTGGCACATTTCCCATTGTTCCCTATGTAAAATCACGTTGATCGCGTCGATCACATCGCATACCATTATAATGGCATGCGATCAACGCGATCAATGCGATTTTACCTTTAAAACTCATTTAACATTGTTCTGTATGGGAAAATCGCGTTGATCGCGTCGGTCGCATCGCTTGCCATTACAATGGCACGCGATGGACGCGATCAACGCGATTTTCTCTTTACCGGCAATTAAAGCTGGTAATTGACAGAAAATCGCGTCGATCGCATGCCTTAAGTACCTTAACTTAAGACATGCAATCAACACCGACGGGGGCCCTGCTAGGAAACAAGTACCAAAAAAAGTTTTTTTATTTTTTATTTTTACTGCAAAGGCTGTTAAATGTGCTGTGTCAGTCCAGGGGTGAGCCAAGAGTGACGTATAATTCATGGTGTGTTGCTAAGTCTGCCGTATAATTCCAAGTGTGCTGCTCTTTTTTTTAATTAAAAGAATTTTAAAAAATAATTTTTTTACTGCAGGAATGTTGCCATGTCTGCCGTATAATTCCATGTGTGCTGTATCAGGTCAGGGGTGCCACCATCTGTGCCGTATTATTCCTGGGGTAAGCCAAGTCTGCTGCATAATTCATGGGGTGCTGCCAAGTGCGCTGTATTAGTCCAGAGGTGATGCTAAGTGTGCCATATCAGTCCAGGGGTGATGCTAAGTGTGCCGTATCAGTCCAGGGGTGAGCCAAGTCTGCCAAATAATTCCTGGGGTGAGCCAAGTCTGCCGTATAATTCATGGGGTGCTGCCAAGTGTGCTGTATTATGCCAGGGGTGATCCCAAGTGTGCCATATCAGTCTATTGTTTGTGCCGCCCACTTGTGCCGCTTATCATAGTTATCCAGCTAATTCGGTGCAACCATTTGGCCAGTGGCGTAAGTTTGTTCCATTTGCCCGGAGGCAAGATATATGTTGGTGCCCCCCCAAACACACACACATACACAACACAAGCCAATAAAACCTTATATAAAATATATATTTCTGTTAAGAAATATAGATAGATAACACATATATCTCTCAGAACTCAGCCACAGAAGCAATATCGTTGGCTTTTAAATAACTGATTTATACTTGCAGGGGGAGGAAAGGTGCCCCCTTGCCTCCCAGAGTTCTGCCTCTGCTTTTGGCCTAAAAACAATAGTGTGAGGTGTTCAGAATAGACTGGAAATGAGTGGAAATGAATGTTATTGAGGTTAATAATAGCGTAGGAGCAAAAAAAAAAAAACAAATTCTGCGATTTTCGCAGTTTTTATGCTTTTTAAAAAAAAAAATCAGAACCCAAAACCCAAAATGTTTAGGGGGTGTTTTGGCAAAACCCATTAGAATCCAAAACCTGAAGGTAATCAGATCCCAAAACGCGAAAAGTAGCCGGTGCATATCCCTACTGTATATGTGCTCTTCCTACATTTGTTTTTTCACAGAGAATTCCCAATGAATGAAATAAGCAGCAGTATAACTCACAAATACACATTCACATGGAAAACTTTGGAAAATGTATTTAATCAGATGTTAGAAATGATCAGTAGTTTTTGCATTCCCATATATGGCCGACACTATATTGTGCCGCTATAGAGCTTCCTGCTTTGACTCTTTACTGAGGAGAAGCAGGAAGGAACACAACAAGATGTACTAATATCTTGTTTGCCGGACTAAGGGAGTGAAAACTCCCAATCCAGAAGACCCCCAAAGTGTATCAGCCTACGCTGATGTGCGGTGCCTTGCCTCCTAGCTGGCTTACTGGGCATACTCAAGATCTCATGTGGACCTTTTGACCATGTTCACCTTTGCCCCTGTCGACATGTTGTATGTCGAACTTTTGTTTGTCGACCATTTGACCCTATGAACCTATTGCATGTTGAACTAATGACTGTCTATGTAGACACTGGAATCAAGCAATAAAATTGGAGTAAAGGCACTACAAAATACACTACAAAATTTTCCCAATTCTCATGCGCATCAGACCTGAGTCGGAGGTTGGACCTGCATGCAGGTCTGACATTCGACTCCGACCCCCCTTTCAGCGGTGGGGAACAGTGGTTGCATGCAATACATCACATGTGAAAGGACAGCATGCGATGTATCACATGCGATCCTGTAGCCGGGTAGCCCAGAAGGTTCCAGGCGACTCACAGAGGATATGATGGCCATACACTGCTGTGATACATCGCAGCATTGTATGGCCAGCTTTAAAATGTGGTTTAGAATGAGAAGGACATGTATAAGCTCAAATATACAGGAAATAAAAAAAAATATTTGTTGGCTACAAGCAAATGCAGCCTTATGAACCCTGCATGCAGATGTCCATGGGATTTGGGAGCAGGAGGGGATGTGGTAACATCCACCCTCTGATTTGAAAAAGGAAAGTTAAATGCTATAACAGCTCAATGCTTTTAGATTGCCCCATTCAAACAGACTCAAGCCTAGGTAATTAGGCTTGGAGCAGTAATGAGCAATTTACTGAATTCCTGGCCCCGCGTGTCCGCTTTGGCACATGCACAACTTGGTCTTGGTCTACTACCAAGTGCAGATACAATGAAAAAAAAACCTGACATTTATTTCCAGAAGAAAATAACATTATTTTATTTATCTCTTTTAAATACATAAATGCATACTAAATTATTGGTGATTTGTCTACAGTCTACCTGCAGCTCTCTTTATTTTCAGTTGCTTTTAGACATCCTTAATTCTATTCATAAACCGCTTCATTGGTGCCCCTGCTTAATGTTCCAACCAAAGGCAGAACTACTGTTGGTACAGCTGGTGCAATGCACTGGGGCATGCAGCCATCCCAGTATTAGCAGTACTATTAATAATGAATCAGATTAACTCATTACAGTACCTGCAGCCAGCCATGGGCCCTAAAGAAGAAGGAGGAGGAGGTATGGCTGGAGACCTCAATCTTCACCACCTCTGCTCCTCACTGTGCTGGATCTGACATTTAAAGGGACTTAAATATCTAAAAGGTATGCATATACCTAATCTTTCTCATTAAAAGTTTGCTATATGATTTCTGCAAGCCTTGAGCTGGTGCAGTAATAAAGTCCCAATGTAGAGGAGAAATATACATAGGGCAAAATTCACTTAAAATACATCTCGCCCTTTGTCAGTGTAGAAATCTTGCTCCACAATATCAGATTTTGATTCAGCACTGAAAGTAATGGCAATTGGTGCTTACTCAGTAGAAACACCTTATTTAAGACCAAGGAATTATTTTGTGCATATAGTATTTCATTATTATATTGGGCCTGATTCATGTTTGCAAAGAAAAACAAGTAACCTTATATCTGGAACAAATTATATTGTCATGCAAGGGGAGCAAATACATTTATATTTTTTTTGTGCAGTGTAAATATTGCCAGCAGGATTGCACACGGTTGCTTTTTTGCTTTGCTTTGAAACATGAATCAGGCCCACTGCGTACAAATAGGGCAAGGTAACCTTAAGGTGTGTACACACTTTGAGATATTTGAAACTATATAGTTCGTTTTGGCCTTCTGAGTGATTCCATTTAAAATAACCCCTATATTATTATTATTATTATTATTATAATTTTATTTATAAGGCGCCACAAGTGTTTCGCAGCGCCGTACAAAGGAACAATACAGGGAGACAAAACTTGGCATAACATTGAATAAATAACAAAAATACAGTACAAATAAAGAGCACCACAGTTCAATACACATTACAGCTTAAATGTAAGTAGTGAGGACCCAATCAACATACAACTAGAGGCTTGAGGCCAATGATGGAGATGAGTATGAAGATGGTCACTGAGTGTTGGAGTAAAGGAGAGCTGTGAGTGAAATGTGAAGAGAAGTGGGCTTTGACAACAGGAGGGAAGAGGGCCCTACTCGGAGGAGCTTACAATCTAGTAGGAAGGGGAGACAGACAGATTACAAGAGGTGCAAGCAAGGGGGTGGTGGTTAGATAGCAGGATGTAAATAGGCAAGGGGTCGGAGAACCAGCTGGTTTATGCAGTGGAAGGGTACGCTTTGATGAATAGGTGAGTTTTCAGTGCACGTTTAAAGTTTAAAACCCCTAGTTTGTATGCAACGAACAATGAATGATGCGCACTCCTGCAGGTCATTAGCAATCACCACCTGTCATTTGTACATGCAGCTCAGTTTGACTAGATCATCAACTACTGCATGTATGGAGTGGGACCCAATTACATCACTGAACGATATTGTTAGCGATATTGTTCAGCTGTATGCATTATATTGTTTGTCCGGGAGCACTAACGATATATTTATTTACGCGTATAGGGAAAAAACAGAGGATTGCTGTGAGTCTCATGGCGCTAACTACAATTAAAAGAAGGGGGTTTATATATAATATACAATACAAGGTACTTCCATTCAAATTCATGCAGAGGATGTTATTTTCTCTCCCTCCCTCCAATATAGCAGAAATCCTGTCTGTGGGGATGTATAGATGTCTTTAAAGACACAATTTGTACAATAAACAATGATTGCAATTTAGGACATGCATGAAAAAGTGGGCAATGCATAAATAAGTGGGTATACAGGGGATGGTGGTATATAAGACAATTACCAGCAATCAGAAAGAACTGTTTTTTAAGCAGTTCTAAGCGTGTATAGTAACCAGTCCTATGCCCGGGTAAGAGGACTGGGATCGATGAAATAGCTGGAACACTTTCCTGTATCAATATCCTCCTGGTGTCCACCAATAGTGCCACAGCACTGCCCATATACCCATATAGTGCGTATGCACCTTTAGTCCCATCTCTACACTTTCTATGATATTATGGATGTTAAGTGTATAGAATCTTATACCTGCTGTACATCTGTCAGAATTACTAAAGTTTCTGAACTTGACACAACTTCAGATTCCTCCAACAACATATGCAGATATAAACACTTTTATTAAATATGTATTATTTACATACTTAAGAAAAGCGCAAAATGCATCTATCTCTAAATGAGCCCGATGTTTTTTTAACCTCCTATGGAGCAATATAGTGGTGGTTTATGCCGTTGTATGGATATACATATGAAAAGTTGAGTTGTTTGATAACTGGTGAAGGTGAGACTACAAAAGGGATTTATACATTAACTTTACCCCTGGTGGGATGTATGGATGAAAAATACAGATGCTTATGTTGCCTACTCCATCCTGAAGGGGACAAAGACACACTTTGAAGCAAGGCGGCATCAATGTTGTAGAGGAATGTTTTTTTGTGTGTGTCCGGGAGCTATGGCTGGCACTCTTAATCATTAAACTCCTTTACAACAGTGAAATGTCTCCTATTGTCATGGCTATTGCTATAAGGCAGTCACACTCAGTGAATGGGACGTTTTATGATGGCTCTAAAACGACAATGACATGACAAGTGTTACAAAGGTACAACAGAAAGTTCTAGTCTGTTTATTTGACTTTCATCCTCTTATCTATTCCTACAAGTCTAACAAGCTCTCTTACAATAGATAACACTAGTTATATGTAAGCAGTTTACCACCTTTGGTTTCATATAATGCAGTATTGTTCTGTTTAATTTTACTGTTCCATCTAGCTGATTTTACTGGGCAACTGGTTAAAATATTCTAATGGGTTTTCTATAGCTGTAATTAAACCATTTGCATTGTTAAAACATTTAACATGAAAATTAGGCCAATGTTAAATACATTTGTGTGTTTCTTTACATTTAACATACATGTTAAATAATTAGTTGGACCCATAAGTGAGTAAATGACATTAAGTGAATTCAAGTGGGTGTATAGATCACCAACATTTTGGCAGCATCTAAAACCCTAAATGAGTGTAATGATTTATTATTTATTGAGTTTTAGAAACAATAAATATAATTTCCTATTGCCACTAATCAAATGCATGCACTCTAATAGGAGTCCGTCCCTGCAATGTGTAGAGTAATTGCATTAGCGATCACTTTTCTTTCTGCTTCCGGACCTCAGACAGCCAACGGCACATGCATGGTTATCAGGCAACACATACACAGGTGGTTGTTACTGGGGATGGGCTAAAGGATCCCTCTCCCGGTAATTTAAGCATTTTCGTAACCGAAAGTGCTAGCAGGACCAAGCTCCAATAAATTTGCATAGCTGGCCTTGGTAAATCTCCCAATATAGCATCCACCATAGGAACCTGTATGGAGGCTGCTATCGCAATCAGAATTACGGAAACTGCAGCAGATATCTCTGATATCTGTTCCAGATTCTGTCTGTTCAGGAGATACTTACAATTTACAGATATTTACTTGTTCTGACAGATTTTTAAAACAATGGGTTAAATAAATACACCCCTGGGGTTTTCCAGCATTTCACACTAAGAGCCAATGGCTCTAGATATTTAAATTAGACACAACATCTTTGACACTGGAGGACTATGGGGATAAATGGTTATGCCATACTTGATGTCAGGGTGCTCTGTGAGCTTCTTATCTTCTTAGTAGTGCTCATTTGTGTCAGTGATACTTTTAAAGGGTGGTTCTGGACTGTGAAATGTCAGTGCCATGCTCCTAGCTCTAAGTAAAGAAGATTACTCCCCTGTATCCCAGTCATCTCACAGTGAAATGGGTTGGGGGCCTACCTACACCCTCTGAAATGGAGTCCTTGTAGTTTACAGATTAATTTAAAAGGATGTCATCAAGTACTGCTGGCTTTTTATATGCTTATTATGCAGTATCTTGTGTATAATTTAATAAGATAAAAAATTAATTTATCCTCCATAACCTCATACATTTAGGATACATAATTTTATAGAGTGTGCCTTTAATGCAACATAAAGCCTATGTTTTAAGCCTTGAAGGAAGATAAACTAGATGGCAATAAACTACCCACCATCTTCTAAATACTGCATTACAGGCTGTGTTTGAAAGTGACAGGAGTTGATTGGTTGGTACTTTGTCTCTCTCCACTTTATCTCTCTCCAAAAGCTTAGTACATAGACCCCTATTATATTTTTGCCTGGGCCACCAGCCGAGGACTCTTGCGTAGATGTAAGTATAACTATACGTATGGGGGTGGTTACTAATTGCCCAGGCCACTTGGAGGGTGCCACTAGGTCAGTGGTTCCCAAACTTTCTTGAATCACGGCATCCTAGAATTTTATTCACAGCACTCCTAAGAATAAAGTTTTTTTTTTTTTTCAAAAGTATTTTATTTGAATTTTGCAATTTTGACAATAAGTGTACAAACATGGAGCCTTAAATATCATCAACCAACTTATAGGTATGGCTGTTATGGGATGAGTGTCCATATATAAAGAAAGTTTGAAACCTAAACATTTATGCACACCCAACCTCTTCGTCAAGTAAGAAACTGTAGATAAAGTCAAGAGTACATAGCTATATTGATCCATTAAGATTGCACAGCTCCATATCCAAAGACATAACAACAGACATGTAGACTAGAAACACATACACACAGGGGGGGAACTAAAATTTAAAAATGACAGTTGTATTAATAATTGTACTAGTGTAGTGTAGGAGGAGCTAATAGAGGCCCTTTGCAAGACCAAATTGCCAGGAATGCTCATCATATTGTACCCATTGGGGAGATGATATGAGCTGAGATTTGTCTATATAGATACCAGTTAATGTTTTCAAATAACTTCAAATTATGATCCTTAGTACTATCCTCCAAACTCTCAATCTATAGTCCCCACTTTTTGTAAAAACGTACAATTCCTCTTTCCACATCAGGCAGTGTTGCCCTCTGCTCCATATAAATCAGTTTGAGCACTACATATTTGAGTTCTATAAAAGATGGAGCTGATTGTCACATCCAGTAATTCAACACTAATCTATTTGCGGCTCCCAATATGACTGATAATATAGGTATGAGTGGTTTCCTCTCATTAGAAAGATCAAAGTTTGTAATTGATAATGTTAAAAATAAAAAATGAAATCAAGTAAATTACCTACCTGCCACCCATTGGTTCAGTTACTGTATGTGGTGGTGTATAGTTGTGCTTCTGATAGTCCACATGTTTTATGGTTGTCAGCCACTAGCACTGAATTTGCCTATCACTTTAAACATAAACAACCTGAGGCACCCCTGCAAGAGCCTCAAGTCACCCCATGGTGCCTGGGTACACAGTTTGGGAACCACTGCACTAGGGCTTGGGCCAGCTGTTGAGGAGGATAAGTGTCTGGCTCAGCACATATTATTTTTCTTTCTTTATTCCCAGGTGGGGTGTGTCCATGCATCCCAGATTTGGTCACATCGAGTTCAGTACCTGCGCCCCTGATTCCATGGAGCACAGACACGTTCCTGTAAAGCTGGTAATTAATTAGCTTTGCTCTAGGCACTTTTTACTGGTCTTATTTATTGCCATATATTCATTAGTTTTAGGAAGGCCTCATCATGGATCCCCACCTCCAGATAATTACTAATGAACTCTAATAACTTTGCCTTACCACATGAGCCTGATCTTTTCTCTTCAGGCATCTTATTAAGCAGAACTACTCATTAACACCTACTTGCTGAAGGGCTGCTAGTTTAGTTCTTTCAGGTGCATTTGGAGTAGCTTCCTTGGAACAGCAGTGATAGCGCTGTATGGTGATCCAGCAGGAGGCGTCTACTACAAGCAGTAGCATACAGTGGCGGATTCAGGGGGGGGCACCCGGGCACGTGCCCCCCTGTCATTTCATTTTGTAGCTGAGGACCAGGGCTTTCCAACGAGCCCAGCCCTGTGTCTCTAGCCCCCCGGAAACCAGAGATATCGCCTGGCAAAGCTGTAAAGTTTTTTCCCCATAGGATAATATGGGACCCGTCAATTCCGACCCCCACCCGGTTCCGACGGCTGCCAGTTCCCCCCCTGGCATCACAGAAGCTTGTGGTTGATCTCATTCAATTCCAAATCGCTGGGCCTTCAATATGGTACCAGGCTAGTCCATATCGGTCAATCGATTCCAGAGATATTGGGGGAAATTTACCAATATGAAAAACCTAGTTTTTCGTATTGGTTGTTTCCCTACGACTGCATACGACTGTTTAAGTCGTATGCAAAGTCGTGTTCCGGAGGGGGATTTACAAAGCAGTCAGATACGACTGCTTTGTAACCCTCCGATGGTGTAATGATTCGTATTAGCGGCCGTATATACGGCTGCTAATACGAATTATTTCTAGCAGTCTGCACGGATCAAGTCAGATCCGTGCAGGCTGCGGTGTGTAAAAAAAATTGAAAAATAAATAAATAAAAAAAAAAAACCAGCACCAGGCTGAAGGAGCCGGGGCCGGTAATTAAAAATCAGGGAACCCGACAAATAGGGGTTCCCCGATTTTTAACAACCAGCCCCAGGCTCCAGGTCCGGGGCTGGTTCCCAAAATACGGGGGACAAAATGAGTAGGGGTCCCCCGTATTTTAAGAACCAGCCCCAGGCACAACCAGCCGGCAGGGTAATGTCACAGCCGGGGGACACTTATAATATAAGGTCCCGCGGCCAAAACATTCTCCCTACCGACCAGTCAGCCTGGCCAGGGGCCCTGGGGGAGTGGGGACCCCCCCAATGAAGGGGTCCCCCCCCTCCAGGACTTACCTGACCAGGCTGAAGCCTGGTGCTGTCCTCGATGCCCCTGGGCGGTGGGCATCGAGCTGATAAATGTAGTAAAAAAAAGATGAACCTATTGTTTTTTACTGTGGCACTACAAGTGCCAGCAAGCCTCCCCAGCAAGCTGGGACTTGGAGAACCACAAGTCCCAGCCTGCTGGGCATTAAAGGGCCCGCTGGCACTTGCAGTTCTACAGTTAAAAAAATAGTGCACAAAACACACTGACACACTTTTAAAATAAAACTTTATTACACACAAAGCCCACACATACTAATACTTACCTATCTTCTTCCCATAGGTCGCCCTGGTCCTGTGTCGGCGTCTTCCTCCATGTCGACGTCGCTGTCGGCGATGGTGTCCCCGTCCGGATCCGACGAAATCCATTTGGGAAGCTGTGGAAGGAAACCATACTCACCTGTCCCAGCGCGACGTAGTCCAGGTAAGGGTCTTTGCAAAAAAATAAACCGAACACCCCAAAACCAGACCGGACTGACGGAGACACACGGTGTTTACATCGTGCGGCTCCGCCTCCCGAATGCCGCTATTGGCCGCCTTGCGGCCTAGCGGCCAATCAGGAGCCGCTAGGCCGCAAGGCGGCCAATAGCGGCATTCGGGAGGCGGAGCCGCACAATGTAAACACCGTGCGTCTCCGTCAGTCCGGTCTGGTTTCGGGGTGTTCGGTTTATTTTTTTGCAAAGACCCTTACCTGGACTACGTCGCGCTGGGACAGGTGAGTATGGTTTCCTTCCACAGCTTCCCAAATGGATTTCGTCGGATCCGGACGGGGACACCATCGCCGACAGCGACGTCGACATGGAGGAAGACGCCGACACAGGACCAGGGCGACCTATGGGAAGAAGATAGGTAAGTATTAGTATGTGTGGGCTTTGTGTGTAATAAAGTTTTATTTTAAAAGTGTGTCAGTGTGTTTTGTGCACTATTTTTTTAACTGTAGAACTGCAAGTGCCAGCGGGCCCTTTAATGCCCAGCAGGCTGGGACTTGTGGTTCTCCAAGTCCCAGCTTGCTGGGGAGGCTTGCTGGCACTTGTAGTGCCACAGTAAAAAACAATAGGTTCATCTTTTTTTTACTACATTTATCAGCTCGATGCCCACCGCCCAGGGGCATCGAGGACAGCACCAGGCTTCAGCCTGGTCAGGTAAGTCCTGGAGGGGGGGGACCCCTTCATTGGGGGGGGTCCCCACTCCCCCAGGGCCCCTGGCCAGGCTGACTGGTCGGTAGGGAGAATGTTTTGGCCGCGGGACCTTATATTATAAGTGTCCCCCGGCTGTGACATTACCCTGCCGGCTGGTTGTGCCTGGGGCTGGTTCTTAAAATACGGGGGACCCCTACTCATTTTGTCCCCCGTATTTTGGGAACCAGCCCCGGACCTGGAGCCTGGGGCTGGTTGTTAAAAATCGGGGAACCCCTATTTGTCGGGTTCCCTGATTTTTAATTACCGGCCCCGGCTCCTTCAGCCTGGTGCTGGTTATGGCTGTGGGGGGGACCCCACGCCGTTTTTTTTTAAAATTTATTTATTTTTCTATTTTTTTACACTGTAGCCTGCACGGATCTGACTGATCCGTGCAGGCTAAAACGCAAATAGAACAGGAAAATGGTGTTCTATTTTCCTGTCGTATTTGCGTGGGTGTTTCACACCACTAAGCAGCCGTATTGTCAGTACGGCTGCTTAGTAAATCAGAAACCACCATTCTTTTGAATGGTGATTTCTGTCGTATCCTATCGATGGTGTAGGGCATTCGTATTTGTAACTACAAATACGAATGTTCCATCTTTAGGACTACGAATTGTTGTATTTTTGGGATTGTAAATCCCGAAAATACAAATTCGTAAAAAAAAGGTGTATTTCTCCCTACGAATACACCTTTTTTCTACGAATCCATTTTGGTAAATGTCCCCCATTATGTGTAAACTAATTTTTTTATTTTTGAAATGTAATTTCATGGCTGTTCATGTTCTTTGAGGGCAGATTACTCTGGAACCAAACATTCATGTTTCACTGGACCAAAATCATTCAAAACCCACTTAAAAATTCTTCAATATGATATTTGTCTCATGTAAATGGATCAGTTGGTTCCGAAGATATAGCCGGTTAAATAAGATAACTGGTTAAAGGGGGGGAGGGGTGGTTTTCTCTCCCCCTCAAGAAAATGCAGGGACTAGGCTGTTGTAAAAGGGGCCAACCTGGGAATGCATTTTCTGGTGTGAAAGGGGTATTATTTCAAATAGCCTGGACCTGCAGTGCTCTGAATACAGCCAGGCTCTGCCACTGTCAGTGGCTATCACTTGTGCCTGGCGGCTGTCCCCCATTTACCGCGAGCATGTATTCCCCTTGGCAATGAGCATGTAATCCCACATGGCAATGAGCATGGAACCTCTGGCAATGAGCATGGAACCCTTGGCAATGAGCATGTAGATAAGCAGCACTTCTGTAGCATAATTTTTAAAAGGCATTATGGTGTTTGACATAATACATAATGGACATAATGGTGTGTAACTTAACGTGTAATGGACATTATGGTGTAAATGTTTAATGCACGCCTTTGGTGGACAATGTTCCTGTTTATGAAACGTATTGTGAATTTTGGCTTAATCTGTGTGGCATTATGTGAATTTTGTCACAATCTGTGTGGCATTATGTGAATTTTGGCTCAATACGTGTGGCATTATGTGAATTTTGTCTCAATCCGTGTGGCATTATGTGAATTTTGGCTCAATCCGTGTGGCATTATGTGAATTTTGGCTCAATCCGTGTGTTATTATGTAAATTTTGGCTCAATCCGTGTGGCATTATCTGAATTTTGGCTCATTCCATTTGGCATCATGTGTAAGGGGCATGTATAATGGGGTCTAGTATTTTGTTGCATAATGTGTAGAAGTTGTATATGGTGTTGTACACTACACTCAAGGACATGCCCCCTGTTGAGTGGCCACACCACATTTTCCGGAGCGCGCCTTCGGCGCGCGCAAAACTACATCCTTCACTTTTGTCACCATGGTGGGCCTGCGTACTTTAAATACCAGGGCCTATTTTTAATCCCATTCCCACCCTCTCTCTGCCGCTCTCTTAGCATGTACACTGGCACCACTAACACTGCCCCTCCCCCACCTAAACCCTCTTTTATCATGGTGCCCCCCCTGTCATTTTATCCTGGATCCGCCCCTGGTAGCATTACTGTTGCAGCAGTGATCTGAGCATCGGATCTCTCTCACACCATCGAGTGGTTTACAGCACCCATGTTGCCGCAAAAGCTGCTCATCGTAGAGGCCAGGAAAACTTTGTCTCTCTCTCTAAATGGCAGCAACACACCTCCGTTTCCGCTAACAGAGGCCATTGCCACCCCCTTTCCTCTCCCGAACAGCTACAAACTATCAATCACTGACAGTCTGCCTCTCTCCTACTTCCGATGTCCCAAGACCAGTTTGTGGACATGCAGAAGGCATCCTGCATATGCGTAAAGTACAATAATATGTACTTCATCTGAATGGCAGTGACAAGTCCACATATTTGGTACTACAATGCTGTAAGTGACAGGGGCAGTACCATGATGTGCAAATGGACTGGAAGACACATACTGAAAGTATGGCTTTGTTTGTATCTATCATATTTGTTGTGTTTTAGAATGCTGTCTTTCTATACTACAGTATATCAGCGGTGGAGCACATCACCTGACTGTTTTAGAAATAGGTGGCGGCCATAGATTCCTATTCTGCATGGAGTTAGCTTTACATTCAGACATGTATGAAGAACAGGAACAGACAACCATATACAAGTGAACTTTGGTCTCCAATACACATTTCACTGTTTTTTGACCCGACATGTGCCGACAGGCGGTATTTCATGCCCTACCATCCATAGGGAGTGGTGGGAGAATAAAATAGTGTGCCGAGCACAGCGAGGCACCGTGCCTGAAGCATGGCGAGCGAAGCGAGCTATGCGAGGGGCTGCGGTTCACTTCCAACTGTGTCCATGTTGACCGTGTCGATAGTCGGGTAAAAAAAAAACAGTGAAAAAACCCATGTCGACCTCGCGACCTGTTGACACAAAGTCATGTTGACTGTTTCACCTGTATATGTCGGTATTTTGACCTTGTCTGGATTTTAAATGTCGGGATTTTGTCCTTGTCGGGATTTTGTCCTTGTCGGTATTATGACCCATTCAGGATTTTGACCCTGTCGGGATTCTGACCGTCGGGATTTCATACCGAATCCCTGTGAATGTAGAGGTACATATATAACCTGCATAAGGCTGATATCGCAGCTTAAATAGGCCCCAAGCTACTGAGATTCCTCTGCATGGCACAAATTGCAGTAATGCATATCTCCCGACTGTCCCAATTGCAGCAGGACAGTCCTGCTAATTGGAAACTTTCTTACTGTCCCAACTGCAGGTTGCAGTGTCCCGTAGGTTGTGGTAAAGGCAGTTTGGGGAGCCGGTGATCACCACTGCTTTGCTCAGCCAAGACAAGGAGGGGTGTCAGGGGCTGCCCAGCTGCTCAGGGATCAATGGATCACCTCAAATCACAAAAACAGTGGTCGCTGCGCTAGGCCATACCCACCTTCACACCCAGGTTCCGCCTCCTTTTCAGGCCAGCAGGTTCCAATTCGAAGACAAAATAGTTGGGAGGTATGGTAATGAGATAACCGAACAAGCTGCAAAGAAGCAATAAAAAGTAATTCAGCGGCTTGGCCCAAGTGTTACCCTTTCAGGATCTCAGGATTTGTATGAATCACATCTTCAGTGCAGGAAGCCGTTCCTGGTGGAATAATGACATTGGGAAATTATTCAGGGCTCAGTGGAAAAAGAGACACATGCAACATCTACATGGATTTCACATTTCTGCTGCAATAAATTAGCTTCTACCATCTAGCGTCTACTCTAGTAACTTCTAACATATCAGCATATGCCGATTTCTCACAAGATGCAAATACAAATCCCTGGTAATATATATCAAGACATATCGAGGGGTATTTAATGCCCCTGATGACTTCCTTCCTCTTCACTCACCATATCCACCTCACTGGTTCCCTTCGGCGAGGTGGAAATGGTGAACGTGGCCATTAAAACGGCGGGGCTCGCCACAAAATGCAGCGGACTCGCTGCATTTACAGCGAATCTTGCCGTTTAAGGGGATCTTTGCTGGCCTCTGATGGTGAGGATTCTGGCCAAACATTGGTCAGTGAAATCTAACATGTTTTAGAACTTGACTTACAGATGTTACCACCTTTTTGGTCGGAACCTGGTAAATGGAGAACTACATACATTGCTGATTTTTGAAAACACAATCATTTGTGAAATGCAGAATTGCTCCAGCTCAATACTAATATTTTGTTGTACCCAACTATAACTTCCTTTTAGAACCTTAAATGGCACTTTTATATATAATCTGAAAAAGCTATAATACTGGATGTTTATTAACAATCATTGGTAAATTTACTAAAGATTCTTAAAAATTTAAATAGCATTAAAAAATTAACATTTATACAGCTTTCTCACAAATTAATTTTATCAATTTTAATGAACTATAATAAGGAATATCCCAAATTATATAAACAGCATTACTTAACCCCTTCCTGACAGAGCTAGTTTTGGCGTTCCTGACAGAGCCATTTTTTTCAAATCTGACATGTCTCACTTAAGTGGGGATAACTTTTTTTTGCTTTTACTTATCCCAGTGATTTTGAGATTGTTTTTTCGTGACACATTGTACTTCAAATTAGTGGTAAATTTGGGTCGATACAGTCTGTGTTTTTTTGTGAAAAATACCAAAATGTCGTGAAAAAATGGAAAATTTAGCGATTTGCAAAATGTTAAATTTTCTGCTTGTGAGACAAATAATCATACCACTCAAAATAGTTAATAACTAACATAGACCATATGTCTACTTTATATTTCCATCATTATTTCAACTTCCTTTTAATTTTTTTGGACACTAGGAGGCTTACAATATGAATAGCAAATTCTCAAATTTTCAAGAAAATTTCAAACACTGATTTTTTTAGGGACCAGTTCAGTTCTGATGTGACTTTGAGGGACTTGTATGTGAGACACCCCCATAAATGATGCCATTTCAAAAACTGCACCCCTCACAGTATTCAAAACAGCATTTTGGAAGTTTGTTAACCCTTTAGGTGTTTCACAGGAATTAAAACAAAGTGTAGGTGAAATTTCAAAATTTCTTTTTTTTTGCAGATTTGCAATTTTAATACATTTTTCTAAGGAACACAGTACATTTTACTAGAGAAATGTGACTAAAAATTGATTCCCCCAATTCTTTTGTTTTCATAAATATCCTATATGTGGCCCTAGTGTGCACGTTGACCAAACCACAGGCTTCATAATAGAAGGAGCACCTACTTGATTTTGGAGACTCCTTTTTCTGAGATTATTTTTTAGGCACCATGTAGGTTTCTAGGCACCATAAGATGCTAAAATTTAGGAACCCCCCCACAAGTGACCCCATTTTGCAAACTACACCCCTCAGGGAATTCATCTAGGGGTATAGTGTACATTTCAAACCCCCAGGGGTTTCACCAATTGTGGTACAACTGGGCATTGAAAATGAAAAATTAAATTTTTTACACAAAAATGCAGTTCTGGCTCAAAATTTTTAATTTTCACAAGGAATGAAGGAGAAAAAGCACCCCAAAATATGTGCCCCAATTTCTCCCGAGTACGGCAATGCCTCACATGTGACCAAAAAATACCAGTTGGGTGCATGGCAGGACTCCGAAGGGAAGGAGTGATTTTTGGATTTTGCAGCTCAGATTCTGGTGGAATTTTGGTGGGTGCTATGTCGCATTAGCAAGACCCCCCAAGCACCAATACAGTGGAACCCCCCCACAAGTCACCCCATTTTGCAAACTACACCCCTCAGGGAATTCATCTAGGGGTATAGTGTACATTTCAAACCCCCAGGGGTTTCACCAATTTTGATACAAGTGGGCAGTGAAAATGAAAAATTAAATTTTTTTACACAAAAATGCAGTTCTGGCTCAAAATTTTTAATTTTCAGAAGGTATGAAGGAGAAAAAGCACCCCAAAATCTGTGCCCCAATTTCTCCCGAGTACGGCAATGCCTCACATGTGACCAAAAAATACCAGTTGGGTGCATGGCAGGACTCAGAAGGGAAGGAGTGATTTTTGGATTTTGCAGCACAGATTTTGGTGGAATGAATGGTGGGTGCTATGTTGCATCAATACAGTGGAACCCCCCCACAAGTCACCCCATTTTGCAAAGTACACCCCTCAGGGAATTCATCTAGGGGTAGAGTGTACATTTCAAACCCCCAGGGGTTTCACCAATTTTGATACAAGTGGGCAGTGAAAATGAAAAATTACATTTTTTTACACAAAAATGCAGTTCTGCCTCAAAATTTTTAATTTTCAGAAGGTATGAAGGAGAAAAAGCACCCCAAAATCTGTGCCCCAATTTCTCCCGAGTACGGCAATGCCTGACATGTGACCATAAAATACCAGTTGGGTGCATGGCAGGACTCAGAACGGAAGGAGTGATTTTGTGGATTTTGCAGCTCAGATTCTGGTGGAATTTTGGTGGGTGCTATGTCGCATTAGCAAGACCCCCCAAGCACCAATACAGTGGAACCCCCCCACAAGTCACCCCATTTTGCAAACTACACCCCTCAGGGAATTCATCTAGGGGTATAGTGTACATTTCAAACCCCCAGGGGTTTCACCAATTTTGATACAAGTGGGCAGTGAACATGAAAAATTACATTTTTTTACACAAAAATGCAGTTCTGGCTCAAAATTTTTCATTTTCAGAAGGTATGAAGGAGAAAAAGCACCCCAAAATCTGTGCCCCAATTTCTCCCGAGTACGGCAATGCCTGACATGTGACCAAAAAATACCAGTTGGGTGCATGGCAGGACTCAGAAGGGAAGGAGTGATTTTTGGATTTTGCAGCTCAGATTCTGGTGGAATTTTGGTGGGTGCTATGTGGCATTAGCAAGACCCCCCAAGCACCAATACAGTGGAACCCCCCCACAAGTCACCCCATTTTGCAAACTACACCCCTCAGGGAATTCATCTAGGGGTATAGTGTACATTTCAAACCCCCAGGGGTTTCACCAATTTTGATACAAGTGGGCAGTGAACATGAAAAATAACATTTTTTTACACAAAAATGCAGTTCTGGCTCAAAATTTTTCATTTTCAGAAGGTATGAAGGAGAAAAAGCACCCCAAAATCTGTGCCCCAATTTCTCCCGAGTACGGCAATGCCTGACATGTGACCAAAAAATACCAGTTGGGTGCATGGCAGGACTCAGAAGGGAAGGAGTGATTTTTGGATTTTGCAGCTCAGATTCTGGTGGAATTTTGGTGGGTGCTATGTGGCATTAGCAAGACCCCCCAAGCACCAATACAGTGGAACCCCCCCACAAGTCACCCCATTTTGCAAACTACACCCCTCAGGGAATTCATCTAGGGGTATAGTGTACATTTCAAACCCCCAGGGGTTTCACCAATTTTGATACAAGTGGGCAGTGAACATGAAAAATAACATTTTTTTACACAAAAATGCAGTTCTGGCTCAAAATTTTTCATTTTCAGAAGGTATGAAGGAGAAAAAGCACCCCAAAATCTGTGCCCCAATTTCTCCCGAGTACGGCAATGCCTGACATGTGACCAAAAAATACCAGTTGGGTGCATGGCAGGACTCAGAACGGAAGGAGTGATTTTTTGGATTTTGCAGCTCAGATTCTGGTGGAATGAATGGTGGGTGCTATGTTGCACCAATACAGTGGAACCCCCCCACAAGTCACCCCATTTTGCAAACTACACCCCTCAGGGAATTCATCTAGGGGTATAGTGTACATTTCAAACCCCCAGGGGTTTCACCAATTTTGATACAAGTGGGCAGTGAACATGAAAAATAACATTTTTTTACACAAAAATGCAGTTCTGGCTCAAAATTTTTCATTTTCAGAAGGTATGAAGGAGAAAAAGCACCCCAAAATCTGTGCCCCAATTTCTCCCGAGTACGGCAATGCCTGACATGTGACCAAAAAATACCAGTTGGGTGCATGGCAGGACTCAGAAGGGAAGGAGTGATTTTTGGATTTTGCAGCTCAGATTCTGGTGGAATTTTGGTGGGTGCTATGTGGCATTAGCAAGACCCCCCAAGCACCAATACAGTGGAACCCCCCCACAAGTCACCCCATTTTGCAAACTACACCCCTCAGGGAATTCATCTAGGGGTATAGTGTACATTTCAAACCCCCAGGGGTTTCACCAATTTTGATACAAGTGGGCAGTGAACATGAAAAATAACATTTTTTTACACAAAAATGCAGTTCTGGCTCAAAATTTTTCATTTTCAGAAGGTATGAAGGAGAAAAAGCACCCCAAAATCTGTGCCCCAATTTCTCCCGAGTACGGCAATGCCTGACATGTGACCAAAAAATACCAGTTGGGTGCATGGCAGGACTCAGAACGGAAGGAGTGATTTTTTGGATTTTGCAGCTCAGATTCTGGTGGAATGAATGGTGGGTGCTATGTTGCACCAATACAGTGGAACCCCCCCACAAGTCACCCCATTTTGCAAACTACACCCCTCAGGGAATTCATCTAGGGGTATAGTGTACATTTCAAACCCCCAGGGGTTTCACCAATTTTGATACAAGTGGGCAGTGAACATGAAAAATAACATTTTTTTACACAAAAATGCAGTTCTGGCTCAAAATTTTTCATTTTCAGAAGGTATGAAGGAGAAAAAGCACCCCAAAATCTGTGCCCCAATTTCTCCCGAGTACGGCAATGCCTGACATGTGACCAAAAAATACCAGTTGGGTGCATGGCAGGACTCAGAAGGGAAGGAGTGATTTTTGGATTTTGCAGCTCAGATTCTGGTGGAATTTTGGTGGGTGCTATGTGGCATTAGCAAGACCCCCCAAGCACCAATACAGTGGAACCCCCCCACAAGTCACCCCATTTTGCAAACTACACCCCTCAGGGAATTCATCTAGGGGTATAGTGTACATTTCAAACCCCCAGGGGTTTCACCAATTTTGATACAACTGGGCAGTGAAAATGAAAAATTACATTTTTTACACAAAAATGCAGTTCTGGCTCAAAATTTTTCATTTTCAGAAGGTATGAAGGAGAAAAAGCACCCCAAAATCTGTGCCCCAATTTCTCCCGAGTACGGCAATGCCTGACATGTGACCAAAAAATACCAGTTGGGTGCATGGCAGGACTCAGAAGGGAAGGAGTGATTTTTGGATTTTGCAGCTCAGATTCTGGTGGAATTTTGGTGGGTGCTATGTGGCATTAGCAAGACCCCCCAAGCACCAATACAGTGGAACCCCCCCACAAGTCACCCCATTTTGCAAACTACACCCCTCAGGGAATTCATCTAGGGGTATAGTGTACATTTCAAACCCCCAGGGGTTTCACCAATTTTGATACAAGTGGGCAGTGAACATGAAAAATAACATTTTTTTACACAAAAATGCAGTTCTGGCTCAAAATTTTTCATTTTCAGAAGGTATGAAGGAGAAAAAGCACCCCAAAATCTGTGCCCCAATTTCTCCCGAGTACGGCAATGCCTGACATGTGACCAAAAAATACCAGTTGGGTGCATGGCAGGACTCAGAACGGAAGGAGTGATTTTTTGGATTTTGCAGCTCAGATTCTGGTGGAATGAATGGTGGGTGCTATGTTGCACCAATACAGTGGAACCCCCCCACAAGTCACCCCATTTTGCAAACTACACCCCTCAGGGAATTCATCTAGGGGTATAGTGTACATTTCAAACCCCCAGGGGTTTCACCAATTTTGATACAAGTGGGCAGTGAACATGAAAAATAACATTTTTTTACACAAAAATGCAGTTCTGGCTCAAAATTTTTCATTTTCAGAAGGTATGAAGGAGAAAAAGCACCCCAAAATCTGTGCCCCAATTTCTCCCGAGTACGGCAATGCCTGACATGTGACCAAAAAATACCAGTTGGGTGCATGGCAGGACTCAGAAGGGAAGGAGTGATTTTTGGATTTTGCAGCTCAGATTCTGGTGGAATTTTGGTGGGTGCTATGTGGCATTAGCAAGACCCCCCAAGCACCAATACAGTGGAACCCCCCCACAAGTCACCCCATTTTGCAAACTACACCCCTCAGGGAATTCATCTAGGGGTATAGTGTACATTTCAAACCCCCAGGGGTTTCACCAATTTTGATACAAGTGGGCAGTGAACATGAAAAATAACATTTTTTTACACAAAAATGCAGTTCTGGCTCAAAATTTTTCATTTTCAGAAGGTATGAAGGAGAAAAAGCACCCCAAAATCTGTGCCCCAATTTCTCCCGAGTACGGCAATGCCTGACATGTGACCAAAAAATACCAGTTGGGTGCATGGCAGGACTCAGAACGGAAGGAGTGATTTTTTGGATTTTGCAGCTCAGATTCTGGTGGAATGAATGGTGGGTGCTATGTTGCACCAATACAGTGGAACCCCCCCACAAGTCACCCCATTTTGCGAAGTACACCCCTCAGGGAATTCATCTAGGGGTAGAGTGTACATTTCAAACCCCCAGGGGTTTCACCAATTTTGATACAAGTGGGCAGTGAAAATGAAAAATTACATTTTTTTACACAAAAATGCAGTTCTGGCTCAAAATTTTTCATTTTCAGAAGGAATGAAGGAGACAAAGCACCCCAAAATCTGTGCCCCAATTTCTCCCGAGTACGGCAATGCCTCATGTGTGACCAAAAAGTGGCAGGACTCAGAAGGGAAGGAGTGATATTTGGATTTTGCAGCACAAATTCTGGTGGAATAATGGTGGGTGCTATGTCGCATTAGCAAGACCCCCAAAGCACCAATACAGTGGAACCCCCCCACAAGTGACCCCATTTTGCAAACTACACCCCTCAGGGAATTCATCTAGGGGTATAGTGTACATTTCAAACCCCCAGGGGTTTCACCAATTTTGATACAAGTGGGCAGTGAACATGAAAAATTACATTTTTTTACACAAAAATGCAGTTCTGGCTCAAAATTTTTCAATTTCACAAGGAATGAAGGAGAAAAAGCACCCCAAAATCTGTGCCCCAATTTCTCCCAAGTACGGCAATGCCTCACATGTGACCAAAAAATACCAGTTGGGTGCATGGCAGGACTCAGAAGGGAAGGAGTGATTTTTGGATTTTGCGGCTCAGATTCTGGTGGAATGAATGGTGGGTGCTATGTGGCATTAGCAAGACCCCCGAAGCACGGTGAAATTATGAACCTAATATTCCATAGATGTGTGGTATAATTTAAAACACTCCTTTATACATAGGCCGGGTTTGTCGGGGCAAGTGTCACACTGGAAAATAGTTTGCTTTCTTATTCCCTTTTTATAGCAAACTTTGCACCTTTTTTGTGTCCTGCCCTTTTTTCCAGTGGAGGGGATTTCATCAGGAAAATGCTGCCCTGGTACAATACGGGGGCCAGTACTAGAAGTACTGGGGCCCTCTGCCTGCTGGTTCCCAAATATTAGGCCCTTTATGACTTCCTCTTGAAAGTGCATAAATGTCCCCCTCTGGCCGGTAGAACGGAATAGCACGTAAGCGTTATACAGTGCCATCTGGATGATATACACGGCCACCTTCTTGTACCAGATTTTTGTTTTCCGCAGGGCACTGTACGGCTTCAGTACCTGATCTGAAAGATCCACTCCGCCCATGTACCTATTGTAATCCAGGATACAATTAGGTTTGGAGGTGTGGGTACTGGTACCTCGTACAGGGACGGAGGTGGTACTGTCTCCGTGAATTGTTGTCAGTATAAGGACATCCCTCTTGTCCTTATATTTGACCAACAACATATTTTCGTTGCATATTCCCCTGCTTTCACCCCTTCTCATTACTTGGGCAATGTGCGTTTTTGGGAGGCCTCTTTGGTTCTTGCGCACAGTACCGCAAGCTGCTGTACCTCTTGAACCAAGGGCCTTAAACAGGGGGATGCTAGTGTAAAAGTTATCCACATAGAGGTGATAACCTTTATCCAGGAAGGGGTGCACTAAATCCCAGACAATTTTCCCACTAACACCTACGAGGGAGGGGGGGCATTCTGGCGGTTCAATTCTTGAATCCTTCCCTTCATATACCCTAAACCTGTGAGTGTACCCTGAGGTGCTTTCACACAGCTTATACATTTTTATGCCATACCTTGCCCTCTTATTGGGAAGGTACTGGCGGAATTTAACCCTTCCTTTAAAATGTATAAGGGACTCGTCGATACAAATAAATTTTTCAGGGATGTACACCTCTTCAAATTTGGCACTGAAATGATCAATGACCGGCCTGACTTTGAATAGCCGGTCAAAGGTGGGATCATCTCTGGGTGGGCACTGTGCATTATCGGTGTAATGTATGAATTTAAGAATTGTCTCAAATCGAGTCCGGGGCATGGCCATACGGTAAAATGGAGTACTGTACAGAACATCTGTACTCCAATATTGCCTAATTTCTGGCTTTTTTACTATGCCCATATGAAACACCAGACCCCAAAACGTCATCATCTCTACTGCATCTACAGGGGTCCACCTAGCAAATGATGACGTGGGGTTTTGAGCAATAAACTGCTGGGCATATAAATTAGTTTGGTCCACCATTAAATTTATAAAATCATCAGAGAAAAATAATTTGAAAAAGTCAATTTCTCTGAGACCTGTGGAATCAAATTGGATTCCTGGCATGCCCAAAAACTCAGGAACCTGGGGCTCAAAATTGTCTGGTGGTGGGGTCCATACTAGATCAATTATTGGGGGGGGAATCTCAGCTGATCTACGGGGGCGTCTTTGAGGGGGTCCCTCATCAGCAGAGGAGGAAGAGGAGCTTAAGGCAAATCCTTCAAATTCCCCGCTTGCATCACTGCCTGTGTCAGAGTCAGAAGCAAGCATGGCATATGCCTCCTCCACTGAATACATTCTCCTGGATGATTGGGAGGACATTTGGGAGGACATTTGGGAGGACATTTGGGATGCCATTTTTATTTTTGTGTTACCGGTAGTGAAATGTTTCAACACGTGTATAGTGTAGGGGGGGGCACAAACTTTATTTCAATCCGGGGGGTATGTAGTGTGTAGTGTGTATGTAGTGCAGAAAAAAAAAAAAATGCTTTATACCAATAAAAAAAAAAAAAATGAAGGGGTTAAAAAAAAAAAAAAATGAAGGGGTTAAAAAAAAAAAAAAGGAAGGGGTTAAAAAAAAAAAAGGTCCTGCGCCAAAAATTGAGCACAGATGTTGGTCAGTAACGTCTGTCACTGAACAGCGCTCAAAGGCAACAGGAATTTGATCAAAAAAAAAAAAAAAATAGATCAACCCTGTGCCGAAAAAGATGATCAGTGATGTACGTCACTGATCAGCGCACAGCGGCCACAGGACACCCACAAAATCACAGTGTGTGTAAAAAAAAAAATTAAAAAAATACCCCACAGCACACACACAAAAAAAAAAGGTGATCAGTGATGCGACACTGATTACCAGTGAGGTGCAGCAGGTGCACAACCTTTGGTGCAACTGACAGGTATATATAAAAAAAAAAAAACCTCTGTACCCCCAAAAAAGTTGCTGATCACCTCAGATATAGTGATCAGCACAAAAGGCGGGGACAGCAGACACAAAATTTAGCACTCTCTATCACTCTCTCTCTCTATCTCTCTATCTCTCACTATCTAACACTATCTAACACTCTATGACACTGCAGCAGCAGCACTCACAGGTATATCTATATATAAAAAAAAACCTGCGCCCCCAAAAAGTTACTGATCAGTTAATTTATACTGATCAGCACAAAAGGAGGGGGCAGCAGTCAGTTATATAAAAAATATATAGCACAATCTGTCACTATCTCTCTCTATCTCTCTCTATCTCTCTCTCTCTATCTCTCTCTATCTCTCTATAACTATCACACTGCAGCAGCACAAAATATAGCACTCTGTCAGTAGGCCTCTCTCTCTATCTCTCTCTCTCTATCTCTCTCTCTCTATCTATAACTATATCACACTGCAGCAGCACAAAATATAGCACTCTCTGACACTATCTCTCTCTCTATCTCTCTCTATCTCTCTCTATCTCTCTCTATCTCTCTCTCTCTATCTCTCTCTATCTCTCTCTATCTATCTCTATCTATCTCTCTATCTATCTAGCTAATACTAATACAGTGCAGCAGCACAATATCACAGTATGGCACAATTATTGCACAGGATCCAGGAAGCAATCAGCAGCGATCAGGTAAGTATTGCAGCAAGTATTTCTGGTCAGTATGGCGGCAGGGGGGTACGGTGACCGCACTGCACGCTTTCCAGACCGGAATGGCGTCTGCAGTGCAGTCACCGTTAGTTTAAATCTCCCTCCTTGGCTGTGATTGGTCCGTCGGTCCGACGGACCAATCACGGCCTTTGGGGGCGGGCGGGGTGAGGTGGGGTGACACCAGTGTCACCCTTACACCCCGCGGTGATTGGTGCTGTACTTTACAGCACCAATCACCTCTGATCCCGTGTCACCGGCGAACGTTATTCGCCGGTGACACAGGAAAACGCTGTGAATGGCTGTTCACACTGAACAGCCAATCACAGCGATCGCCGACGGGGGGGCGGCATCGCAGCCCCCCCGGGGCATGCACGGACATGTCTGCTGTCAGGGACAGCAGACATGTTGAAACTGTCACCGCGTCTATAGACGCGGTGACAGTTTAAATCCATGACGTACATTTACGCCATGTGTCGGGAAGTGCTTCCCGACCATGACGTAAATGTACGTCAAATGTCGGGAAGGGGTTAATAAATTAAACAAACCAACAATAAATTGTTACAATTGTTTTGCAAGTATAATCAACATCTAACCATTTATTTCAGTGTTTACATAGTGAAAACTATGTGTTCAGATAGAAAAAAGGAACTTTCCACATTTAATTGTAGGATTTATGTTTCTCCTCCTTGGAAAATAATAGGGGTGTGTAACTTGTCATTCTTATTCAGTGTTTGTGGATTTTTGCTTATTGATGCTGCATCTGTTTTGTCAGCGTGCAGGGTAATGGAGGAAGTTAATTGTGCTGCTTGTAAGGCCACCTGTCACACACATGCCTCATTTCCATACTAATGGTCCAACAGTGGCAGGCAGTATAGTTAAGCCTCCAGCTCTTCCACTATATTTTCAACAGTAACAACACTTGTCTCTTCATAAATATGGGAACAATGCGAATGTGCTGCTTCCATAAGAATCAAAGCAGAGTGCCTTTTATATACTGTGCATTGGAAATGCTTCTATGTGTTGTTTCAGAATAAGGTCTCTCAATACAGGAAGAGAACCGTAATTTTATTAGTTTTTTATTCATTTCATTTATGGAAGTATATACATGTTACAGTGTATGCACAAATGCAAATCTTCAAAATTAGCTACTGTATGTTCTTGAGGCCACTATTGTGGGCTGCTATTTGTATTTCATATAAGTGTTTTCTGCATACTTGTCTACCTGACCCTCTCCATGAGGAAGAAAATGCTCTGTTCCTGGACGTCCCTGGTAAGATATGATTGCCATCACCTGTGGTAAGCTATGTAATTGATAAGAAAGGTGTTTCACCACAGGTGATGGCAATCATACATTACCAGGGAAGTCCAGGAACAGAGCATTTTCACCCTCATGGAGAGGGTCAGGTAGGCAAGCATGGTTTTCTGCAAGGAATTTTTTTACCAAAGTAAAAAGGAGGAACTAGGCACTGATTTGAGGTGTTTTAATACAAATTAGCTGCTGCTTGGGTGAGGTTTATAGTAAACCTCTAGAGCAAATACCAAAAAACAAACATATATATAGCAGCGCAACTGAATTAAAAACACAATTACATGGGATCGCCTGAAGAAATTACACATTTATTAATAATTATAGTGTTAAAAACAATTAGTAAAACCAATTGGTAATTTATTAGAGCAGCCTTTTGTCAGAAAAAAAGATGTCTGGCTTTAATGGAGTCCTCTAGTAAGGATGGCTGGCTGAATAAACAACAGCTTCATTGATTTTGTAAAAAGTCTCACCACTGATGGTTATGGGATTTTTTCAGCTTAGGTCCGATAGTCCTCACTATGATGTGGTTGTGCACTGTTGATAAAGGGCCGCTGGAGGGTAATCAAGGACCTTGTAGGGCCTCCCAAATGATGGTGGATAGAGTTCGCTGTAATGGATGATTGTTTGCCAATCCAATATTTTAGCCTTGTAGAGGATTGAGGTCTTGTGCCAGTGATTATTCCACTTCAAAGGTCTGCTCACAATGGGACAGATGTATTAAGCCTGGTGAAGAGATAAACTGGAGATAAATTGGAAGGAGATAACGCACCAGCCAATCAGATCCCAACTGTCATATTTCAAACACAGCTGATTGGCTGTTGCGTTATCTCTTCCATGTTATCTCCACTTTAACTCCAGTTTATCTCTTCTCCAGGCTTAATACATCTGCCCCAATGCCACCAATGCATTTCACTGAGCTCTGTCACCTTGAAAATGCTGACAGAGCTCAGTATATGTTTTAAGCATGGTTTTCTGTTTATGTGCCTAATTCATACCTCCCAACATGACCCACTCCAGGAGGGACACAATGCTCTGTTTCTGGATTTCCCTGGTAATGTATGATTGCCATCACCTGTGGGGAGCTAGTTAATTGATAAGAAAGGGGTTTCACCACAGGTGATGGCAATCATACATCACCAGGGAGCATTTTCTCCCTCATGGAGAGGGTCAGGTAGGCAAGCATGGTTTTCTGCAAGGAATTTTTTTACCAAAGTAAAAAGGAGGAACTGGGCACTGATTTAAGGTGTTTCAATACAAATTTGCTGCTGCTTGGGTGAGGTTTATAGTAAACCTCTAGAGCAAATACCAAAAAACAAACATATATATAGCAGCGCTACTGAATTAAAAACACAATTACATGGGATCGCCTGAAGAAATTACACATTTATTAAAAATTATAGTGTTAAAAACTATAAGTAAAACCAATTGGTAATTTAGTAGCGCAGCCTTTTGTCAGCAAAAAAAAAATGTCTAGCTTTATTGGAGTCCTCTAGTAAGGATGGTTGGCTGGATAAACAACAGCTTTATTGATTTTGTAAAAAGTCTCCCCACTGATGGTTATGGGATTTTTTTCAGCTTGGGTCCGATAGTCCTCACAATGATGTTGTTGTGCACTGTTGATAAAGGGCTGCTGGAGGGTAATCAAGGACCTTGTAGGGCCTCTTAAATGATGGTGGATAGAGTTCGCTGTGATGGATGATTGTTTGCCAATCCAATATTTTAGCCTTGTAGAGGATTGAGGTCTTGTGCCAGTGATTATTCCACTTCAAAGGTCTGCTCACAATGCCACCAACGCATTTCACTGAGCTCTGTCACCTTGAAAATGCTGACAGAGCTCAGTATATGTTTTAAGCATGGTTTTCTGTTTATGTGCCTAACTCATACCTCCAACATGACCTACTCCAGGAGGGACACAATGCTCTGTTTCTGGACTTCTCTCTTAATTTACGATTGCCATCACCTGTTTGAAACAGGTTTATTGACAAGAAAGGTGTTTCAACACAGGTGAAGGCAATCATAAATTAAGAGAGAAGTCCAGAAAGAGAGCATCGTGTCCCTCCTGGATAGGGTCATGTTCGAAGGTATGCCTTAATTTGATTCATTCTTAGAAATAATTATTAGCATTATCAGCTGGAGTAATCAAATGTGTGAAAGTGTTGAGAGTGAACGTTCTGATTTAAATACAACAGAATAATGCAGAGATCCAGTGTAAATCTTTATTACAGTGCCTTTTAAACTTGACAAAAATGTTGACTGATTGGTGGGGAAACATGATTTTAAGTGGGTTTACGAAAAATGCAGAGACCCACACATTTTTTTCTACTGCCGCAATAATATGGGTAATTGCTGGCTCTTCCAAGGCCCTGGTCCTCAACCTGCAACACATGTGTAATGCACTGCTGTTTTATTGGTTACTTTAGTGATATTGACTAAATAGTGAAAATAGCTTAGAAGGCTAACCAGAGTCGCCCCGTGTGTACACTGCGGGTCATAGCGATGCGTGGCATCACTATGGCCCGGCCAAATAGACTGTGCAGGGAAGTCAGTTTTGACTAGACACCGCACAGTGTATCTGGCTGTACACACGTGCTGAGGCTGGGGATGGAAGCTGTTTATCTGTGCGAGTACATCTTGATTTTGACAAAGCAAAATCTCTTAGTCAAAATCTTTCAGCCCGATCCCATGTGTACATCCCTTAAGGCTCAGCCATGAGGACAGCCCGATCCCATGTGTACATCCCTTAAGGCTCAGCCATGAGGACAGCCCGATCCCATGTGTACATCCCTTAAGGCTCAGCCATGAGGACAGCTTGATCCCATGTGTACATCCCTTAAGGCTCAGCCATGAGGACAGCCCGATCCCATGTGTACATCCCTTAAGGCTCAGCCATGAGGACAGCCTTGGAAATGTTACATTGAAAGAATGAGGGTGTTTTTCATGCTGTGTTAAGTTACAGTAATTTTCACTGTGGATATAATGAACGCTCCTTCCTTCTCTCTCTGGGGGTAAATTGGTTGATATAACCAACCATGCTAATATTTGTTACAAATAGGGATGTGCACATTGAGTTAATAAATTACAGCTAGTGGGCTATATCCTTAAATAGGAGTTTGTTGGAGTTTGTTGGAGTTTGTTGGAGTGTTGATATCTGATTAGCAATTTACTAAGGTTGACCTGTTTGTTATACTTGATGTTAAAATGTTGTTACAATAAACGTGTGACATATTGTAAGAGAATAATATTTGTAATAAGTAGGGGTGTATTGTGCTTTGCAGAACCAATTGGTGCAGTTAGAACAGCAATACTGTGCATAGTTTACTTATATTTTTCAATGGGCAAAGCCTCTAAACATAAGAAATCATCTGTTTATATTAAACAACTACTAGTATTCATTATATAGGAGTACATGAACAAATTAGTAAATAGCTGTGGAGGAATGTATTTTACCTATGTATATCAGAGCTCAGTGAGTCTAGGCCCTATCTGATAACAGATAATTATATGCAATAACTTGTACTAAGTGACATAACAAAATAACAAATATAAATGAAGTCTCAAATGCCCTGTCATATATAAACCTATCGCCAAGATATGGGCCCTTATTCTGATCGGTGCGGCCGGATCCGATTATGCGGCCAGGACCGTGCGTGCGAAACCCCGCCTTCCATACGGATCGCCAACTCCGTCCGTACGCGGTAAGAAGCTGGCCGAACGGACCGCACGTGTATTTTTCACAGAATACGCCTCCTCCATCTAAGGGAACCTCCCCCATCATTCAATGGTCGCAGACCATCGAATGCAGGACCGAGTGCTCCACCAGCTCCCGCAACCTCAGACCACACGGACATTTTTCCGTGCAAAAGCCGGGATCTGGGCGGGCAGCTGACATCCGGCGATGTCATATGTCCGCCCCCTACACGTGCGTCACGGCCGCATTACCATACGTACGCCCAGCGTTTGCATGGGAACGCCCATGAAACGCGGGACGTATGCATATGGTAATGAGCCCAAATAGCCCTTCACGCCCCTCTCCACCCCCTGTTCGGAGTGTTCATATATCATGCGGGATTTGGCCGTACGCCCCGCTCGCACATGCGCAGAGACGCCTCTGCACATGCGCAGACACAAAACATCGGCGGCCCGAACGCACGCGGATATTACCGCACCAACCAGAACAAGGGCCATGGAGACTGTGAAAACCATGCTGGCGGTAGTTTCTTTTGGGGGGTTTATGCAATGTAAAGAAGCAAGTGTTTTAGTTTAGCAGACAGTCATAGACTGCCTCGCACATTGAATGCTGGGATTGAGAAAAGTTTTCAATTATGGAATAATTTATTCTCCATTTGACATTATTTAATGAATTCATCCACATGTGACCAAACTCATTTGTTTACAAACATAGCGAAAAGAGGAGAACAAGCAACAATTTTGTGTAGAGGTGCCAAGCATGTTGTAAGAGAGCCAGTGTCAGTGTGCGCTTGGCTGATGGTAATGCATGAGAACAACAGGTTCCAATAAAGTGTGTCAGATTGGTAGGAATGGAAAGCAGCAGACAGACATGTCTCTGTGTACTTTTCAAGTGGTTCAATATGATCCGCAGCATTTGCCAAATCATGTCCCACTAACACCATACAGCGTCTCTTCATTATTTCATTTATTGCCATATCATTTCACATTGTTTACATTGCTGGCCTTCACAATCCAGTAATTAAATACCAAATAATTCCAGCTTGGTGTTAGTTATATTCATGGTTCTACCTTTCCTGCTTTATTTATTGGGAGAAAATATAACCTTTTGCAGTTCATTGGTCAAGCATACAGGTGCATGCATACGGGTCACAGCGTGGGTGGCAGTATGCATGCGAGAGGCCATTCTGTGATGAAAGCCTATTACTTTTTCTAAACGCTGGCCGTTCACAAGGTTATTGATAGGAGTAGGAGTCTAGGGTTGGAAACCAGCCGTTTAGTGAGAGTGCTAAGAAAAACACAGTTGTGACAGAAACACTGGGAGTGTCAGGGAAAACACTGGCATGCCTCAGCGTATTAGGGGAGGGTGTGTGACGTCAGCTCCAGGCCGGATATACCTTCTTCCATCGCACCACCAAGTAAGTCACTGGCTAAACTAAGCCTAGAATGACTGTTGCCCAGTGTAAAAATCATTCGATGGTGAGCCTGTTACGATGGGTTTTGGACATATTTGCACGTCTGCGAATAGATGTGTAGCCGTACACATGCATTCACACAGCAATTAATTTGCAAGGCGGATTTTTCACTGGCGAGGCAGCGGCTTACCTGAAACGCTAGATGTGTGTTATCAGGTCTGAATTACCCCCGTGGTACAGTGCAGCTAGTGAGAATTGGGTTAGTGACATTAGTATTATGGCAAAGAGCAGTTGAGGGTATAATCTGTATGGGTTAGTGGGGTTGAAAAGGTTTTTTGAAGTGGGTATAACATGAGTGTATCATTTATTTATAATTTTGTAAAGAATTTGTGATGGACAAAAATTATGTTATTGTACATTAGTGGGGTATTTACATAACTTAGACTTTTTATCTGTTTGAGCATTTTAATATGTATTGCCTGGTTCTATAATTATTATGCTAATACTGTTACAAAAACTATGACATTTTACTATGTAAAACTTAACAGAATAATATCATAGTTTTATTGTAAGTAGAAGGGTAAAACCCATATACACTAGATGAGAACTCAAAAGATATGGCTCAGAAGGACCTTTAATATCATTAATGAGCATGCTTCCATGCATCATTAACAACCCCCCTATCTGCTGAACATATAGCCATTATAATGCCGGCAACCAAAGAGACCATAAAGGCGGCACCTTGCGTAACGGTTACCATTATTAGGACTGGAGTACACTAAAACAAATTGTTGATTTCAAATATGTCAGTATTACATCATATTGACATACTGAATGTCGACATGGTAAGTGTGAACATTATGAATAGATTGACATTACAGCCATGTCAACATTTTCATGTTAATGTGAATGTTGGCATAATATGCTGCCCCCTTTTTTGTAGCATGGAATGTGTTGAATGATTGTTGGGAGGATTGGGCAGGTTAGATGACCCAATCAAATGATCCAGACCGTTTTTAGACACCGATAATCGTTGTGAAGAGTCATTTCATAAGCAGATCTGAAAGTGTATGGTTCAGCATAAGGCCAGCTGTTCAGTACATTACTCTTTGGTAGAGCAATAGTTTTCTTGATCAATAACCTGGAAGGCAACTTGCCACCTGCCTAATGTTAGACATCGGTATCATCCAGTCATACAGTAGGTCTTTTTACAGAACCAGTCTGTTGGCAGTCAGCTCTGTCTCAGCTGCCACATTTCAGGTACAATAAAACAAAACCTCCTTCCAGCATTGTTACATGTAATTTGCTACAGGTACATATCCATAAAACTGCCATTGGTTTATTTGGGGGCCAAAGGTAGGCGTGATAAATCAGAGATTTTGGAGAGTTTTCTAAAAAAATTTAAAGCAGCAATCAATTACATGGCAAAATCCACCTTTTTTTTTTCAGTGTACATGATTGCCGCTTTAAAAAAATAAGAAAATTCACCCCAAATCTCTCACTTTCTGATTCTCACACCCTTTTACATTTGCCCATTTGTGTATTTTGCTACCTTATGCTTTTGTTTGTTTGATCAGAAAGCATTGTAATGGAACAAATTCAGATTTTTCAAAATATTTTTTCATATTTTACAAATGTTTTAAGTATCTTAGAAATAAGGGGACCTATCACTGACCTGAAATAAATAGATGAAACTGCTTTGCATATATAAAATGCCCTTTGCAGCTTGCAGTCTCCCCTCATGTGCCTATGGCGAGCACAGATGCATTTGCTAAAATATTCAGCATCAAAATTCACATGAAACTTATAAAAAGTGATTTCATGTTAGATACTGGTGAGACCTCGTTGCTTTTAATTAGGGTATGTAGTACAACAACATAATACATGCAGAATGGAGTAGAATGGAGAATGTTGTGCTCCAGAAATGCTCACTCTGATAACGAAGGACATTTGTATTAGGAGCCACATAGTGTAGAACATAGTGGTATTCCTTTATAAAGCAGTGTATTTGCTCTGCAGTGAACGAGTTAACAAATATAGCAGATATAATACCCTCTATGTTTATTATGAAATACAGAAGACTTAACGTGCTGGGTAAATATTTGGCTCAAACATGTTCCCTGAATTATAATTTCATTCTTGAAAATAAGACCGGTCCCAAAAAAGCAGAAGAAACCCTAAGGGCTCTCATGGATCATTCCAGGACACCCCCTGAAGGCAGAATGACATCTGCATTCTCAACACTATGGAAACAAAACACAATGCTTTAAAGCCTCTTGGAAAATCTACAAGACAGTTAATATGATTTAAGCCTATATTTAAATTTTATGAGACTCATTTTCAAGGCTAATAACCCAGTTTACTGTGCACAATATCAAATGCAAATTTTATTACCGACTTGCTAAAAACCAAGATGATATTCATTAGCATATTTCAGTGCATCAACCTTTTTTAGCCAAAGGTGTACGTTGACTAACAGTGGGAATTTTTATGTTCACAGTAAATTATTGTTACTGTCTCATTAGATAAACACATTTAAAATCAGGTGATCATTCACTTATATATCAGAAAGTTGTTTGCTGAACTGCAGCTAGTCTCCTATCACAACATATGGTACATGAAATTCTTAGGTCGATAAAATTTCAAGGTACAGGGAACTGGTGTCTTAGAAAAACTGGTTTGTGCGCAATGAATGGCTCAATATAATCTGTAATTGCCTTGAAACAATTAGGCAGCAGGCTGTTTTGTACTTAATAGTATTTACATCCTTGTTTTTATTAGCAACAAAATGTGAGTGGAACTTGTGAAAAAGAAATTAATTCATCCATGGAAAGAGGTAAACTTTTAGCTAAAGATCAAACAGATTGTATGAATATGACAAAGATAGATCTTAGTTGCAGCTAACGCAACTGTTTCAATGGATGTGTTATGGGTGTACACACGGGGCGATTTCAGGGCATTTTCGAAGCGATCTAAATAGATCGCTTCGAAAATGCCCCTACATTGCTCCGTGTGTAGGGGCCATAGCGATGCGTGGTCCCGCACGGCACTATTGCCTGGAGATTAATATCCAGCATGCTGGATAAATCAAGTAAAGCGCCGGGCAGGGCCAATGTTCTCACCGGAGAACATTGGCCCTGACAGATTGCTCAGCACACAGATATTACTGAGCGTTCTGAGAGATCTAGCATAGTTCAGAATGCTCAGCAAATCTCCCAATGTGTAGGCACTTTAAGTATCCATGCACAGTTGCATGGTTATATGGTTAGAGTTGCTAGAATTAGGTAAATCTCTAGGTTCTTCAACCTTATCCCAGTGAAATAGTTGCGGAATAAAGGCAGATCATATACAGCACAGTAAGTAACGCAGCATTGGTTGCCCATTTTATGTTGAAATCACTTCTTTTATAACTGCATTCATCAATTCCTTTTGTTAAGTTGCTCTTGGAATTATATAGATAGTTTTTTTCCAATATGACCCTCACAAACCAATATGCTGGCTACAAAACACTAAAGCTTTAGAATTGCCCAAACCTTTTTCTAAATTGTATCAACCTGTTTGGTTGGCCTGGGGGGAAGGGGATGTGTTGGGGTAACTATCATATAGTTAAAAAATTGTCTTAGTGCACTAATGATCCCAGCAAGTCTTGTAGCAATAAACTGCTTAGATATGCTAGCATTTGCATACCCATGGCTTTTAGAACTTGCTGAAGCTTATAGTACTACAAGCACCACCATGCCCTGGCAGCCAACGCCCACTGGAACCTGTAACACTCCACCAAAATAATATTGTGAAATAAAAAGTGAAACCCTTAAATAAAATCTCTATTAAATGGATGTCTCCTACAATGCCTTATTTTTACCAATTTATTTATTATCTATGTTGAAAGATCCTGATGCAATATAATGCATCCTATATAATTTGGTCAAGAATAACAGAGAATAAACATATCAATGCAACATCCAGACCAACATGAAGCAGGTGTCACATCTATGGCAGCCAAGATCAACATGCACTGTACAACTACAAGAGCAATGTACATGACAATACATTAACAACAACATACTGATTTGTCGGTGGACCTATGTATCTGCTCCAGGACATCAACAAAATAACTCTAATTATTTATTCTTTATTAAGAATAAAAAACCCTCCACAATTTACAAGTTTGTAGACAAAATTTTGTTTTACTACAGTGGACATCATTTTCCAGGCTTCATACAACCCTACTACCCACTGCAGTTGAGTGAGAAATGGTGCAGAGCACTACTTCTCTACTGTCACAGTGACTTTTTATGTTGCGTGACTTCTCCAGTCATGACACACAACAGTCTAAGAAGGGGGAAATGAGGTGAGGCATGGGCACAGAATGGTGAGGATGAGGGCATATAGGGCTTTGACTTGGGAGGAAAGGGGCTTTTGGCATGCGTAATGGTTAGAAAGTGGGCACGAGTGTCAGAGACTGGTGGGCAGATGCCCAGTGTGCCTAAATGTTAAGATGGATCTAGGTAGTCACCCTCCTCCCACCACAGGAGAGTTTTGCCTCTGCTTAGTTTGCATAAAATAAGGATATTTAGTCATACCATGTTTTAAAATTGATAAAGATTGTAGACCATATTATAGAAAATAAGCAGGGTTATTCAGAGGTGCAAAACATAAAACTGTCAACGTAGTTTGTGGGGAGGACAGTGATATGCAGTTACTAGATAGTAAACGGTAGGGAAGAATGTTTGAGATGTGGGGCAAAATGTAATAGGATGAGAGAATCAGAAAGTGAGAGGTTTGGTAAGAAATCTCCAGGTTTTTTGAAGCGGCAATCATTTACACTGCAAAATCAAACTGGTTTAGCAGTGTAAATGATTGCCACTTTAAAAAAAACTGGAGATTTCTCACCAAATCTCTCACTTTCTGAATCTCTCACCCTATTACATTTCCCCTTCAGTGTCTCAACAATAGTATTTGTAGATTTTCTAAAATGGGAGTTCTATTAAAGATGGGATGTTGCCCATAAAACCAATTAGATGCTATCTATTATCTTCTAGAACAGGGCTGGGCAACACCGGTCCTCCAGATGTTGATGAACTACACATCCCAGCATGCCTTGCATCAGTTTCAGCACGGCCACATAGCAAAACTAATGCAAAGCATCCTGGGATGTGTAGTTCATTAACATCTGGAGGGCCGGTGTTGCCCAGCCCTGTTCTAGAAGGTGCTACAAAAAATAAGAAGTAGAATTGGTTGCTATGGGCAACATCCCATATTCAATAGAAATCCCTTCTTAGTAAATTTACCCAGTTGTTGCTAGTGAATATTACTTATTTTTGCTAAACTTCCATTGCATAAATAGCAAGAGAATATAATAATGAACAAATTCTTTTGTGATTGACCATCCATAGGTAATAATAATAATATGGATTAACCTATAACCTAAGAGTGCCCAAGTGAGTAACTAAAGTAGTCACACTCACCTACTCTGACAACTCTTTTCACTTTTTGTATCCCAGGGGGAGCAGGCAAGTGAGCATGAAAATGTGTGCGTGTGAGAGCATACAACAGAGTGTGGGTATAACAGAGTTTCCGCTCCATGCTGTTATACGCACAACTGTGCATATGGCTGTACAGTCCAGTTACTGCTAAAAAATCTATACAACTGGTTACTTACTGGAACGTTCTGTAAATCAGGGCAGCCACTATTGTGTCCCATTACTTTGCCATACCATCTCCAACAGTACACACATATTCCAGCATATGAGTGAGAGCTGCTCATGAAAAACTTCAAATTAACAATAAAACTATAAACCACATACTGTAAGTAATACTGTACATTGTAATAGGTGATAAATATACAATATATGTACAGTACTATTCAATCTATTTTTGTATCTTTTTTACATTGTGGTTATTGATTTTTATATATGACAAAGCCTAAACATTTTATCTAATAGCAATTATAGTTACTACAAGGCTGTGCAATGTATGATTACAATAACTTAAACAGGCAGCTCGGGGGCACCCAGGTGTACGCTGAATGAGAACCACTGCTATTCTCTGCATGTCACTTCTCCTTGTAAACCATACACTTGTGCAAGCTGGGCCCTCTCTAACATTTCTTTCCATTTTTATACAGTATGTTTAATTACTTTCATTAATAATATGTTAAAATATGCTATTTAAATGTTGAATAATAATAATAATAATGAATAAAAGTAATAAAAAAATGTTGAAAAGTAAATTTTTTTAAATTGTGAATTTTTCTAAATTAAATGTGAAATTCCATATTAGGCCCCATACTGCATAGAGCATGTACAATAAAAATAAAATTCCTTTGGCAAAAAAAAAACACTTGTTTATTATTTTACACCAAAGTCACATGCATGGTGAGCTTGTCCTGTACCGTGCTAATTGCGAAAACGAGTTAAAAGAGTGAATGATGTAAAAAATGATGAAGGTATTTAATGAACACTAATCCATAGAAAGACTGTTTCTGGGTAAACAAAAACAGTTTTAAAAAATGTTCATCATTGAAGTGTCCCCTGACAGAAGGATGAGACAGCAGACTTGGCGACAGAAGGGAATAGAAGAGAGGCATATGGCCCCCAGTTCTGTCCCCTGCTGACAAGCTGCCTACTTGCAAGCCCCCTTTTCTCTGTCCTCCTAGCATGCAGCAGATTGTAATGGTTCTGTGTTCCCATCTGTATCCAAGGCTCGTGCCCCCACAATGTGGCCGCCATGTAGTTTTCATCTGACTAGCAGAGGCAGGGGAGAGTGGGTCAGTGCGGGAGGGAGATGATTAACCACAATCATCACAAAGCTATCCATAATGTATTGTCTTCATAAGATTACATGGTATATTTCCACTGGGAATCAGCACATCCATCACTACTCTTTTATTGGTCCCCTTTATTTGTGGTTCTTGTTATAAAGCTCAGAAATCTGTTGTAAAATTCTAAACCGCATTATGGGTGTGCTGTAAACATTTGCATATCAGAGCTGTGTTGTTCTTTAGTTTAATGATACTAGGTATTGGTAACAAGTCCCTAACAATTGAGCTAGTGCACTTCCAAGTAAAGGTCACCCATTGGCCCTATGCTAAATTCCCTGCTGAATTAATCAGTGATGATTATAATACTAAGTAGTGGGAAAGTGATGTGAGTTCTTGTCGGCCTAAACCACTGAACTTCCCAAACCCTCTTCAGTATAATGGGATTGAAGGCAGTGTCTGAGCAGTAGGTGTACAGATGCTAACAGGACCTCACATGTCACACAGTGTGATTACCATTTCCTAGTATTGAGTGATCTATGCCCCAACAATAAATGACAACAATATTTATAACACAATAAGGAAACATTATTTGGGTTTGAAATTGAATAAGTGAGATATTTCATTTTGTTTATTAATGTGCTAAATGTGGGGTTATATTATCTAATGCAACAGTATTTATTCTTAATATATATATGACTTTATTATTTTACTGACCATTTCTAGAGTAACCCCTTTGCTGCAGAGAGATTCCTCACCGCTGACTTCAACATTTACGCTTGTCCCATTCCAATGCCAATATCACCGATTCCTTTATGCAGCATCACATTATTCATTGTTTTCAGAGGATTCTGGGTGAAATTTTATAGGATGAGAGAATCAGAAAGTGAGAGATTTGGTAAGAAATCTCCAGGTTTTTTTAAAGCAGCAATCATTTACACGGCAAAACCAGTTTGATTTTGCAGTGTAAATGATTGCCACTTTAAAAAAAAACCTGGAGATTTCTTACCAAATCTCTCACTTTCTAAATCTCTCATCCTATTAAATTTTACCCAGTTTTTTCATAAATTACATGTTTTTTGCTTATTTCAATACGTCAACTAAATGTACCCAAAATGGGCAACAAAAGTATTTTTATTCAAGTAAGCCAACATCAATAAACACCACTGATAAATACTTTTTGGTTCTTGTTTTGGCCTTATTTTACCATTCAGTTGCAACCTACAGCCTTCTACATATAGGTTTCACAAAAACTCTGTGTTTGAAAATGTTAGTGCCCTCTTGCCCATATAAGGAAAATGTATGGTTTACATAGCACATGGTAGCATTGTCCGTACAGCCACCTCGCTCTAGTAAAAATGACCAGCAGACGTTCCGATTTTACTGACTACATTGTATTATTTGGTCACATGTGATTTATCGTTGCTCTTGTGCCCGCTAGAACACTCCGATCTAGAGGGTCATACAGGTCCGACATTTGTCATCCGGTTTGTATACACACTGCACAAAATGCAACATATCGCTAGCAATATGATTAAGTTTGATGTACTGCACATCAAAACTGGTGGCACAGCATGCACATGTGGGAGCGCACACATCTTGCGTACACACTGAGCGATGTAGACAATTTGTTGTTGCAAAAGAGCAAATCACCCCGACATCCCTCCACTGTTGTATGTTCCACTTATCAAAGAAGCTCAATGATATTGATTTATATATTATGTCCCTATAATAATACATGATCATTTAACAAGCTTTATTGTTTAATATTTGCCATTTTGAACACTGCTTTATAACTTATGTACTGTATAGTGCACCAGTCTACAACCAGCAGATGTGTTCCCTCACTGTTCATATATTTTTTAATTATTGATGAATTCTGGAAACAACTTATATTTCTTATTGAAACAAAATAAATGTTTTTATATTTCTTTCTGATTAACCCGGCATGAAAGTGAATATAAAGACAAACTCCTGATTATGTTTATTTAAAATCTAAAAGAGATGATTGTTTACTGGCTTCATCTTACATACAAGCACACAATCAATTATGCAGAAACATATTTACAGCACTTGTCTAACATTTAAACAGTCTTTATACAAAAGGAATTTCCTCTATTGGAATTTAGGCAGTTTAATGTGTGATGCATGAGCTGATTTACAAGTCAATCAATACACAGGAGTAAAGCAGTGGGAATCTACAGGCTGTCTTAATGCAACATCACAACAATGAGATGTTACTGTGTGAAGCACAGGATTTTCAAACTGATGTGAGAACAAATAAAAAAAACTGTGTTATAGACAGCAGCCGGCTGCAGTGCCAACCATATGGTGCAGGGGGGAACCGCTTAGCACACATAAATGTAGATGTCATCATGTATCACAGTCCTCCAGTCTCCCATTGGCTAGTTTCACAGAAGTCTGGGAGCGGGCTTAAAAGTGTGTGGAACTTTATGCTGATTCTCAGGTCCCATACTGAACCAGCCAGCACATATATTACATGCATGATAACATGTATGTTTATATATGCTAAAAGGTTTCCCAGAGCTGCAGCCACTGTTGATTTGAGATATCTTAAAGAAGGGATCTTTAGGCTTGTTGCAGATTTGTGGAATCACAGAATGGGGATTAATGACACAATTCACTGCAAATTGGTCATTATGTCCATATTCTGCCCACTTCACTAGAGAAGTGGGTTAGATTTGGGAGGGTGACCTACTAGCCAAAATACAGTGGTCTCCAATGAATACCCCACCTATCCCAATTCGAGCAGGACAATCCTGATAATTGTACACTGTCCCTCTGTCCTACCCGCGGGCCTCATTATCCCATGGTTGGGAGGGGGGGAGTTGGTGAAGCCTTTGATCACTGCTACTGTGGTCTGCAAAGTAGGGAGATGCCATGCAGTATGGAGCCGCTGAGGCAATATGCATATTAGTGGAGGCTTTTACAACCCGCTGCATAGTTAATAAACCCCCATGACACCAACTGTCAAACATGAAGGAGAAAGCATTGGGGTCTGGGGCTCATTTTCTGGATCTAGAGCCAGTGACTTGCAGAATCATTGACACCTTGAAATGTCTTTCCCAGCATTTAGCAGCCCCATGCAATATCCCCCTGGACTAAGGGAACAAGGCAGTACTGTAGGCTACAAATCACGGAATAGTCACCAGTATAGAAAGAGTTTGCCCACAGAAAGTGGCCCTTTACAGCAAAGTACAAGATTTGGGGCAAAACCACAGACAAAGTCAATTAGGTGGAACCACATTATTTCTTCCATTATTATTATCGCTTCTCGGCCTTTTGGCTAAGATCAAGTGTAGTATCTGTTCTTATCAGTTGGGTCTGGAACGCCCCCTGGCAGAGAATAGAGAAAAGCTGGACCATAGTATCTCGTTACTGGACTGAGGAGAGCATTCCCCCTCATGTCCTGGGCGAGTGCTAGGGAAGGCTGAGTATCGATGCCCTGTTGGAGGAGGGAATACTATTCTCTCCACTGGTAGGGAGGGGAGAAGCATCGGGCTTTGAGATGGGGCTCTTGTTCAGGGGATCTTTGCCTCTGTGGGAGAGTCACTCGAAAAGCTCGGTCTAGTATCCACTCCCAGGAAGACGGGAAAAGCTGGGACCGAGTAGATTGCTCACTGGTCCGGGGGGTACATTGGACCCCGGCCAGAGAGACAGCGAAAAGCCCAGCCCAGTACTCAATCCCTGGGAGAGGTGAAACGTCGGGACTGAGTAGTTGGTTTCTTCTTCCTCAGTTGGTCTATTTGGGCCTCTGCGGGGGAGACTCACCGAAAAAGCCCGGTGGAGTATCCATTCCCATGCCGGGGGTCGGAAAGGGCCCACTGGTTGAGCGGAGAAACACTTGGTCGGACGCTGACTGGCTGGCTGCCTGGAGTCCGAGGCTGCACTGTGCCCCCGGGGAAACTCGGGGGTGCTGAACCTGCACGGGTGATCCCCAAATCACCTGGCACAAGTAAGCACTTGCACTGCGCACTTCCCCTCTAGGATAGGCTGCACGTCCTTACCTCGTCCTTTTGGATGGGGTAGGACAATTTTTCACACCCCCACCCCGGCCTTCTGGCTGGGGTCCTCTTTATTATTTATTTCTCTTCCTCTTCACGTTCGTGCACTTTTCACGTTTTCTGTTTTCTGTAGTGTGTCACTTTTTTTGGGTTGTGTGGTCGACCCTTACGGGCCTTCCATTTCCCCAACGTGCCAAAGCTCTTGCCTTTTGGGGAGAGCTGCGGTCCCCCCGAGGATGACCCTGAGCCGCAAGGCGGAGGGAAATCCACTGAGGGTCTCTCCAAACCTTCGGGTTCGGAGGACCCACCGTCCTAACCCTTCCGGGGGTTGAGGAATGAGAGTCTCTCTAAGCTTCGGCGAAGAGGACCCACTGTTCCCTATTTTCCCCTCTTCGGCCTTATGGTTGAGAGGGGTTAGGGGAAAAACGGGGCCCGTCTCCTTCGGGAGATAAGCCCACTTCGAACGCACGGCCCCCTTTGCACGTGTTTAGGCACAGCACTGGTGGTAGGGAGCACACCTCGGGCTCCTGAGTTTTTTTTCAAACACATTATTTCTTCCAGTCTTTTTTGCCCTTGGGTGGTGGTGATTTGGGGGCGGCCGGTCTGTGTCCTCGTCGGGCTGTGGCCTGAGGCTGCTGAGGAAGGGGGTGGTGGTGGGTCCCTTCTGGCAGCACGGGGTGGGGCAGCAAGTGGATTGGCTGTCTGGGCTGCTACAAGTGCTGGCAATATCTGCTAGAATCTCATTCATTGTTAATCGCAGCCACCTTGTCCAGCACCACAACCACTTGGCACTCATTGCGCTCACCAGTTTCCCAAGCTGCCTAATGTCCCTCAGCAGCTGGGTTCTGAGGTCCTCCTCAGGCTGTGTGGCACGCTGCTGTTCGTGTGGCCCTGAATTGGAAGCTATTGGTGACAGTGGAGGCTTTTCCATGTCTGTGAAAAGAAGAAAACATTGTCCCCATCACATCACTATACAATGTATGTTAACACCAACAAGGCATTTGCCACATTTACCTGCTACCTCTGCAGCAAAAACTATCCATGTTAGCTACCCCCCTGATCTCAAGCTCATCAATTATGTCTTCTGCGAGAAGATGCAGGGGGGCTCTGATGGGATAGGTCCACTCCCAGTGGTCATGCTGTAATGCCCACAAGCACCAGGCGAATAATGCTGCCCAGCGGCAAATTCATGCCCGCACGGGCGTCAGCCGTACCATCACCCAGTTGGAAAGGTGGTGGTCGAACCTCCGCAGGATTCAGCCGGAGCTGTTGGGGCGGATCCGCCGTTATGTGAACTGCTGTAAGTAATGATTATTATTCTATCTGTATGTACATGCGAATGTTTGCAAATGTATGCAAAATGTGTGTTTGTTTATGTGTATGTATGTTTGTTTATTTATCTTAAAAAAAATTTGAACACAGAATAATAAAACTGTAATTATGTTTGCTGTTTGAAATAATAAATGTTTCTTTAAAAAAAAATTCTCTCATATCTCACCACCTTCAATAACACTACAATCAACATTCACATCGCAGCACACACCATAGCACGCATCCGAGCACGCCAAGTACAACATCGGGAGGAGGAGGAGGATGCTGAAACAGCACCTGCTGGTGGTCACCCCATCTCCCCCTACCCTACCCCCACCCCTCCCCAGCCAATACCCAATCCCCTACCCTCTCCCCAGCCACCACCCTCTCCCCAGCCACCACCCAATCCCCAGCCAACACCCAATCCCCAGCCACCACCTAATCCCCAGACAACACCCAATCCCTAGCCACCACCCAATCCCCAGCCACCACCCAACCCATTTCCAACCCCTCCTACCAATCCCCACAACCTTGATCCCTACTCCCATCCCTGCCTCATGCTTCCTTGGTCCCCCATCCCCAACCACCCCACCATCTGGAAGCATCATGATGGATGTCTATGGCAAACGGAAGTAAACAATGTGCATAATGTTGTCATACACATTTACATTGACAACACCCACATATTTCCACTCCAAAACTTTGGTAGTCCCTCCACAACACTCCAGTCCCACAATGACCTATTGAGTGTCCTCCTCCAGGAAAAAAGGGTCCCTTGGTGTAGATTTGGAGTGTGGCCATGCATCACCCCTTCAGTGATTGACACACCTTGCAAGATCCTAGAGCAGTGGTGTTAAACTCATGGGTCTCCAGCTGTTGTGGAACTACACTTCCCAGCATGACATGCCATATACATTTAGATATTGGCTTCTTAATACTGTGGCAGCCCATGCTGGGGCATGCATTTCCACAACAGCTGGAGGCCCATGAGTTTGACACCACTGTCCTACAGTTTAAGAAGGATAAACCTGTAAAGCAGGGTTCCCAATCTTTTTCTAATCACGGCACCCTAGAGTATCAGAATTTTTCCAAGGTACCCCTAGGCCCCAAAAATATATATATATATATATATATATATATATATATATATATATATATGTATATATATATATATATATATATACATATATATATATATATATATATATATATATATATATATATATATATATATACAATGAAGTAGATTGGGTTTATATGTGCTTCTTAGGTTCAGTTATGTGGTAAAGGGCAGGATTTGGTTCTGATTGTACACATTTTATGATTGGCAGCCACCAGCGCTGGTTTTGTCCAGAAATAATTGATCATAAATAATTTGAATTGGTCCTGGATGACCAACCTGAGGCACCACTGCAAGTGTCCTGAGGCACCCTAGGGAGCCTAGGCGCACAGTTTGGGAACCACTGCTGTAAAGCATCAACAATGTAATGATTCTTACACTGCATACCTTAGTCCAGAGGTTTGACCTGTTTTCCCCAGCACAAACCTCCAAAATGTAATGCTGCATACATTCAGCAAAGAAGGCACTTATTTGAAGTCATGTAATATGTTTATGTGGTCAACATTATAGTAGTTTGTAACATCTTCACAGCAGGTCCCTGTTCAATGCTCTTTTAAAATGTTTGTTGCCTTCACAATACACTGACAGCTTATTATTCATTACAAAGTGACCATGAATTTGTGTTAAAGTTGTAAAAAAATATAAGAATTTTTTTCCTTCTCAACAGAAATTCAACAGCACCAGGAGGCCTTGGCAGAAACAGTCCTCCAACTGCAGAGGACGTTTGCAGATGCTGCCACTCTTCTAGGACGACTCCACTCCCTTCTTTAAATGTATTTAAAAAAATATATTCTTGTTTATTGAAAATAAAAGTTTCTGAATATTTAGACGTTGTCTGTGTTTTTTATAGTAATATGTTAGAATGTTTCTGAGGGCAGGTGGACATAGGTACATGTAACGTGTAATGTAAATTATATATGGAATTTAAAGTGAAGTGTAAGGAATGAATGTTGTGTGCATGTGTGGGTTTTAGGCTTAAATTTAAATAAATGTACAGTACATGCATGAATGTTAAGGCCCCCTTACACTTGTCCAAATTATTGTTCAACAAGTTGGACCTGATTGACTCAAGATTTATCCTATGTGCAGGAGGATCAATCTGTTGCAATCTCTGGGTTATACCCAATGGCACCGGATTGAGTATTGTGTCCTACACATCAGGCACATAATATTTTGTCAGACAGGCACATCAGATTTTGTCAGACAAATTGACTCAATCCACCTGAATTGGGCCAATTCTCCCCCAAAATCTCACAGGTGTAAGGGGCCCATGTTGTTGGTGGAGTTAAACATCACACATATCATTAGGGTAGCGAGATATGTAAATAAATTGGAACATAATATTTATTAACATTATTTACAGCACACATACAAGTGCCACATTAGAACACAAGAAATATAAATGTAATGAGGGTTCAATTGTAGATTAATTAAGGGAGACAAATGAGATAATATAAAGCAATCAATCAATCAATCAATCAATCAATCAAACTTAGCATAATTTGGTAACTTGTAGAAGGTAACTTCAAAGGGAATAATTGCTGAACCATATATGTGAAGCGTATGCCACCATGCTCTTATAATCGGAGAAACATGCTCAGTTTCTGACCGAAAAGGACGAGATCCGTCCGAGTACGGTAGCGTATGCTCATATGCACACCACTCTCCTTTGCTGGATTTTCCTATGGACTGTGCGCATATGTTCTGTGGGGGGACTCACGCTCACCAAAACAGTGAGCGATCCGTTCGGATGGTCCGTCCGCACACGCAGCCGCCCGATCCAACCTGAATAAGGGCCTGAGCGAGGAAGAGAATTCTATAGAGTTGGAGCAACAAAGTTGAAAGATCGACCCCAGATGAATTCAGGGAGATTCTAAGTACTGTTAGAAGTCCTTCTTCAATGGATCGTAGTAATTGAGTAGGACAGTAAGTAATCAGAAGGTGCTGCAGATACCTTGGGCCCTGGTCATGTAGGGCCTTGAAAGTGAGTAAGCCAATCTTGAAAACGATTTGCCATTTTACAGGTAGCCAGAGAATGGGAATTATGTGGCAGGAGCGCTAATAGGCTGGTTAGTTAATAGTCTGGTGGCTGCATTTTGTACCAGCTGCAAGCGGTGCAATTCTTTTGATGGGAGACCCAGGTAGAGAGCATTGCAGAAGTCTAGGCATGATGATATAAATGCATGTATGACTTTAGACAGGTCTTCTGAGGTAATTATATGCTTGATTCTGGCTATTTTTCTCAGATGAAAGAATGAGGATTTGATTGTGGCTGATATCTGATGTTTAAGTGTCAGGCCCCTATCCAGGACAACAAAAAGATTCAGAGTTTTTTAGTGCTGTGCCTCCCTGCGTAAGACCTGTCAGTTGGCTATGCTGCCATCTTGTCCTGTGATTTATCATCAGGACTTCTGTTTTATCTGGGTTCAGTTTCAGCCAACTGGCACTCATATACTTCTGGAGCTCAGCTAGGCAGCCATTTAAGGTTGTTATTGTGTTATCAGTGCCTGGAGCAAAGGACAGGTACAGTTGTGTATCATCTGCATAACAGTGGTAGACAAGGCCACGGTAGACACCCTCAACCTAATGTCCACACCCCCTTCTGAAGTACTGTTGGGAAGAGCTTCTCAAACAACATTTGATTTCCATTGTCGAAAGAATGCCACCAGTGTGTCTACAAAATGTACTGTGATAAGTCAAACATTTAGATTCATTTTTAGTGATTCTAGGATTTTCTATCTTCAATTAATTATCTGTTTCATGCTTTAAATTCAGAGCAAATAAGTTGCTAGATCCACAGAAAACTGAATATCACATACACGCTTTCACAGACAATCGCAAATACCACTGCAGCTACTATCCTGGATCCAGCGGTTGTGTGAAAATATGCAAATGTCTCCTGGATTTTGCCTACTGGAGACAGCTAATGACAGTACAGTATTTCAGATCTGGAGTATGTACAAAGACTCAGCTATTTGACACACACGTCAATCATCGACCTTCTGAGTTACCCTATGGTTGCTCAGCTACCTGGATGTCAGTCACTTTGTAATAATGTTGCGGTAACATCCATTGTGGGACTATTGCGGCACATGCACATTTTTTTATTGCGGTGTGCCTTAGATGTACTGTATGCACAGTGGAAAAAGTTGCTCTTTTTGCATCTGATATCAACATTGCATCCATCTCTGAATCAGTCTCAACATGTTTATAAACAAATAAATCCCAAATTAGATAGATAGATTTAACTATCCTTTAATTAGATTGTAATTGGCAAATCTGTTCTACAGGAGAGTGTTTGAGCATGTGTCTCCCACCTACTTGCCTACATAAAGGGAAATAATCTAAAGTACTTTTGTTTGTATTCTGCTTTCAATAGTAAAACAATGTAAAAAAGTGAACTTCTGTTGAATGGTAGAGTTGGCTATAGGCAATTAGCATTTAGTTCATGGTGTGAATAGTCCTAGTCAATATTGGAGTCCATGGGGGATATTGAACAAATACTTTGCTTTCACCAGCCACATCATCACAGATGTTGAAGCGCAAAGGGGTCAGGTATAAAGCTTTAATAGGCACTTTAAGCTTAACAATTGCCAGTTGTTCCTGATTTCCAGATAAAAAAACAAATTTTTTTAAATATCCTCCAAATTTCCGGTCCCTAGTAAAGTCATCTGCACCATGTTTCTTTTTATACTGTATTCAATAATATTTTATAGCATTAGGAAGTATAAGTAAATTGTATTATGATACATTTGATTATATATGTCAGGGTTAGGTTTATACTTAATATAGATCTCCTTGTCATTGGTAGAAGACCTTCTTACCTTTGTGCAGCTAACTCAACAATCTGTGAGGTAATTTGAAATGCAGAACGCAGGTAAGTAGAAGCTCACTCCAATAGAATCACTCCTCGATAGGCTTCCTAGTCTAATAGATTATTTGGTGGTTGCCTAAATTTAAGAAGAAATAATTTCTCGCTTATTTGAACATATTTGAAAAAGTTGAAAAATAAAATACAGGCTGCAATGAAAGAATAGCAGTTTGTCTATACCAAACTGATCCCCTACTGCTTATTCGGATGTTGGCGTCCAGATATCACTCAAAGCAGTATGCTCATTTTGGGCGAGATGTACTAAGCCTTGAAAAGTGATGAAATTAAAAGTGATAAACCACCAACCAATTAGCTCCTACCTGTCATTTTGTTAAACACAGCCTGTGACATAGCAGGTAGGAGCTTATTGGCATGTGGTTTATCACTTTCTATTTTATCAAGCTTAGTACATCTGGCCCTTTGTTAGAAAAATATTGTATTTAAGATCAAAAGCAATAACAAAATTTATTAAGACGCCCTTTATTTACATAATGCATTACCTTGGATATATATATAATATATATATATATATATATGCTGGAAGCGGCCCAGCACTCTCTCAGCTGGGTACAGCTCACCCCGGTGCCCTCTGGAAACAGTAGGTAGATGCAAGAGATAATCATGCAGCGGCACTCAGAGGAAGATTTTAAAGTGTATTGAAAAACCAAATCCAACATTTTGGGGCGGGTATGCCCCTTTGTCGGGCATACCCGCCCAGAAACGTTGGATTTGGTTTTACAATACACTTTAAAATCTTCCTGAGTGCCGCTGCATGATTATCTCCTGCATCTATATATATATATATATATATATATATCCAGGGGGTAGGGTGACACTCGCTATTGATGTCCATTCCTGCTGGGGTGTACACTCAGTCCTCTTCAGAGGTAAATGCAAACGTGGGTACAGTAAAGTATGAGGCCACTCTCCAGACTGTGATTGAAATTTTCAAAATGCTTCTTTATTAAACACGCTGCCACATCTTAGGTCAACGTTTCGGCGCCAATTTGAGCCTTTTTCAAGACATGCAGACAGCCATCAATGAATACATCATAAATAAGACACCTATAAAATATATACAAAAACATACGTGTGTTTAAGGCTACAACAGGTGTATATTAGTTAGACCATAAGGCATCATTTAAAACCAACTTAATAAATGGTGATATTCCTATCACATACATTTAGGGGGATATTCAATCGTCGTCGAGCATCTCCCATGGGGGAGATGCTCGACGGGCCCTATTCAATGCTGTCTTCCCCGACAGCATTGAACAGGGTTTCCTGGCAGAACGAGCCCGACATCTCTAGCTGTGGGGCTCGTTCTGCCGAGAACAGCCGGGAAGTGACGAGCTGCCGGTGCATCTCGTCACTTCCCGGCCGCAACTCGCGGCCACGCCCCCTTCTCGTCCCGCTGCAGGCGGGACATTGAATCCCGCCTGCATGTTCTCGGTCGAGCTGACCGAGAACGGGACTGGGTCACGGCAGGCGAGCAAGCTCGTCTGCCGTGACCCGAAGATTGAATACCCCCCATAATCTCTTAATCAATGATACCATATTCCAATATTGAGCCCACATTTATATAACAGCCAAAATACAAAAAATACAAACAATATTCCTGCGCAGTGCTAGAGAAGACATTCCCCCATAGAGACATTCGTATTGCTTACCTCCTCAGTGTAACTGCCGGGTGTACGCCATTCCGCACATGGAAGTGCGGCGTGTGTGTAGCCAGGACACTTCCGGCTTTATCCCGGACTGTGAACCGCATCACGTGTCACTTGGACCGCATGCGTCACTTCCACTTTTACTCTGCCGGTAAGCTAATACACTCCGGCTATGGAGCACATTACGTGGCCAATGTGTCATTTCCTGCTTTTACTCAGTCAGTCACGTGATCGCCCGCTATTCATATATCCATTCTTATTAAGTAGCTATTGTTTACTGTAGACCAGCTATGGCTTAACCTCTTCTCCTCTTGAGTACCAATATACAGAAGTGCAGCAGAGCGCCACCTCTGGTCAATTATATTACTACGACTATAAAATAACTTATGGCGCTACCATCACTCAGCCATACATTAGACTATAAATACATCACGTTTTTTTAGATATAGTCTCCATGGGTAAACGCCCTTCCCAGCACTGCACAACAAAAATATATGTACACTATCATAATTCCCCACTGCCCCAACACATGCCCAAAACAAAAGCTTTTTACAAAAAATATGTTATACAATTTAAATTGATTATTGTGTCACAGCTTTATTCTCCCCAGTTTATTCTAACAACATACTTTATAGAAATACTGATAAAGAGTTATACTCATTAAGATCTTTTGGGGCAACAGTCTCCAATTTAGCTATCCAACGCACCTCATGTTGTAACAATGCCCGCCCACGGTCACCCCCCCTCTCAGATGGGGGTTCCCAATCAATAATCATGTATTGCAAAGCAGATATTTGATGATTAGATTTAACAAAATGGACTGCCACTGGTTTATCTGACGTGCCTGTTTTGTACGCCAATCTAATGGAAGATCGATGTTGTGACATCCTTTTGCGAAAGGTTCTGATAGTCTTTCCAACATATAGATATCCGCATGGACATTTCAAATAATAAACAACATGGTCCCAGTAGCGCACGCAGGGGGGGTTTCTGAGTACCCAGAAACCCCCCCCAGGAGTCTAAGGGCCCTAGGCTGAAAGCTAAGGGTCCCCTCTTTCCATGGGTACAAGAATTTTACAAATCGGCCCTTGGGAACCAGAGTTATCTGACTTCAAAGCAGTGGTCCCCATCCAAGCCTGTTAATTGCTCTTCCCAGTCAGATATTTCAGGTTCTCTTTCACTTAGAGTTTTTCTGAGGGTATATTACAAAAGCTGGGACTCTCCCCCTTTGAGGGACACTAGTTGCTTGTCTCTACTGTTCCCAGAACCAGAGATATCAGCCTTCCAGCATCTGGTTACTGCTCCAGCTCCACACACCTGGTATGTCATTTTATATTCTCGTTGGTAGATTGCTCTGCCTCCTGAACTCTGATCCCCTAGTCCCTAATACCATTTGGTAGGTGGGATTTTCTAGTTTTTAATTCCATTAAAATCTAAGAAATCTATTTCTGGGAACTGGAGATAGCTGCTATCAAGCAAGCTGTCCTCCCACCTGAAAATTATGAATAATAAGCCCACTCCACACCCCTCCTCTGCATATTAAACATCCTCTACCACCCTGGAAGTTATGTATCAGGGCCCCTTCATTCAGCCTAATTCCCCCTTCTCCCACCCCATCTCCCACCATCTGTGCAGTAAAGGGGTAATTAGTGGAAATTACTGATCCAGGCCCTACATGCAGAGCGGTTGATATAATACCCCCTACCACCCGGGGGACATCAAAGCTTCCCCCACCCCTACTGCTGGAGGATCGGTAGGTGCCCCAATACATTACTATGCCCAGGGGTCTACACTGCTGTTGACGCCCCTGTATGTATATATATATATGTATGTGTATATATATATATATATATATAATTATTATTATTATTTATATACATTTGGTCTATCTATAATACTTTAACTGACCCGACATATACTGGGTCACCTAAGTGTCCATCTCTGTGCTTTGCTCCGCCCCTCTGGAAACCCCCTTCTGAAAATCCTGCGTTTGCCACTGGGTCCATCATGCAAGTAAGTCGGTGTCGAAGTGTGATCTTTTTACCACTATGTGGGTGGTTAAATGATTTACCTGTGATCATTGCTCTGCAGGTTGCACACCCAAGGCACTTGTAGCAGCCAACTTGCTGAGATAACCATGTAGGTTTACTTTTCATTGATGAAATAGGCATATTAGGTCTCAGGAGGTAGTCCTTGAGGTTACGGCCCCGCCTCACACTTATAAGAGGGGGTCTTGTATCCATTTTAGCAAAGGCAGGATCCCCACGAGGGGACGCGGATTATTTTGGTGACATGGAATACATTTTAAATAATCTGCGTCCCCTCGCGGGGCTCGCTGCGCTCGCCACGCTTCGGGCTCGGTGGCTCGCTTCGCTCGCCACAGGTTTATTTCCTACTCCATGCCCACTTGGATAGTAGGGAAATGAAAAAGACCATTTTTACAATGAATCCTATGGAAAATCGGGTCGATCGCATCGCATCGCATCGCATCTGGTTGTATGCCTTAAGTTAAGGCATACAATCAAAAAATCGGGCGTCCAGATACTACATAAGTATATTTTTGTTGTGCAGTGCTGGGAAGGGCGTTTACCCATGGAGATTATATCTAAAAGGCATAGCTGGTCTACAGAAAACAATAGCTACTTAATAAGAATGGATATATGAATAGCGGGCGATCACGTGACTGACTGAGTAAAAGCAGGAAATGACACATTGGTCACGTAATGTGCTCCATAGCCGGAGTGTATTAGCTTACCGGCAGAGTAAAAGCGGAAGTGACGCATGCGGTCCAAGTGACACGTGATGCGGTTCACAGTCCGGGATAAAGCCGGAAGTGTCCTGGCTACACACACGCCGCACTTCCATGTGCGGAATGGCGTACACCCGGCAGTTACACTGAGGAGGTAAGCAATACGAATGTCTCTATGGGGGAATGTCTTCTCTAGCACTGCGCAGGAATATTGTTTGTATTTTTTGTATTTTGGCTGTTATATAAATGTGGGCTCAATATTGGACTATGGTATCATTGATTAAGAGATTATATGTATGTGATAGGAATATCACCATTTATTAAGGTGGTTTTAAATGATGCCTTATGGTCTAACTAATATACACCTGGTGTAGCCTTAAATTTTCCTGTTGACCAACACACGTATGTTTTTGTATATATTTTATAGGTGTCTTATCTATGATGTATTCATTGATGGCTGTCTGCATGTCTTGAAAAAGGCTCAAATTGGAGCCGAAACGTTGACCTAAGATGTGGCAGCGTGTTTAATAAAGAAGCATTTTGAAAATTTCAATCACAGTCTGGAGAGTGGCCTCATACTTTACTGTACCCACGTATATAAATATATATATATATATATATATATATATATATATATATATATATATATTAGTGGTGGGCAACGATTAAAAATTTTAATCGTGATTAATCGCATGAAATATTTTGCGATTAACTGCGATTAATCACACTGATAGGCACATAAGTGCCGCTTACCTAAAATCTCGTTGCCAGGGGTTCCATGCTCGTTGCCAGGTGGGATTACTTGCTTGTTGCCAAGGGAGATTGCATGCTTGTTGCCAAGGGAGATTGCATGCTTGTTGCTATAGTGGGTTTCATGCTTGTTGCCAGGGTTTTGTGCTCCATGCCGGGGGGGGGGGGGGGGTTCCTTGCTCCATGCCAGTGGGGTGGTGGGTTGCTTGCTTCCTTCCAGGGGGTTGGTGGGTTCCTTGCTCATTGCCAGGGATGGGGGTTCCTTGCTCATTGCCAGGGGGGTGGTGGGTTATTTGCCCAATGCCAGGGGGGTGGTGGGTTTTTTGCTTCCTTCCAGGGGGAGCGGGTGTTTCCTTGGTCGTTGCCAGGGGTTGCAGGGTCCACAGCGCTCCCGGAATCCGCACTTCCGGGTAGCGCTGGTCACTCTGCACATCCCTGACAGACGCTAGAGGTAAAGGAGCACCTCCAGCGTCTTCACAGCGGCGGCCATATTTGTAGGAGCGCAGGCTCTCCGTCAGCATGTGGACAGAGACTCTGCACCCCTGCAGTGAAGACCGGTCCGTTTCCCCGTGCCCGGCAGCCCCGTCTCACAATCCCTGCCACGTCAGCGCCCCCATCCCGCCGCCCCCCCCCACGCGTTAACGGCAATAATAAATTTAATTGCCGTTAATGTGTTGGCGCGTTAACGCGATATTAACGCGTTAACGTGCCCAGCACTAATATATATATATAATAGATAGTCTGGTCGTCGGTCCGGCACTCACCCACATATGCAAACACCCGGGTGCCTTCTGGAAACAATAGTGGTAGGGTCTTTGGAATAACAAACAGCGGCACTCTCACGGGAAGTTTTCAAAAAGGTGTATTCAAAAAATCACAGCATTAAGCCAACGTTTTGTGGATTATGCGCCCCTTTGTCAAGGTATAGTGATACAAATAAGAACATACAAGTGTTTACCTTAAATAGGGTGAAGCCACAGTGTCACGGCGTCCAGCGCCCGCCTCTCCGGCAACGGAGCTCAAACCGGAAGTCTATGGGGCGGAAGTCCGTCATCTCTGGGCGGACATCCGGGATCTGGACCGCTTGGTGGAATGCAAGCTATGTGCTTGCCATGGAAACCGCTGTGTTACCTGATTACCGGAGCTATTCTGCTCGGAGTACGGGGGGCGCCGGTAACCGCGTCACTGTGGGGAATGGAAAATTGAAAGTTGTGAAAGCGTGACAATACAGTGTTACATAGACTTTTCATTAAAAATGCATTTCATTAAAGATGTATGACGATCATTAGTGCAATTATAAGAATATTGGACTAATATGCCAATATAGCCATGTGCCAGTAACATGTGCAAGGTGAATAAACGTCTAAGAACAAAATCTAAAAAACGGAGAGGACTAGTAAACTGACTCACCTATGTGTGATGGCATGTTAGTGTATCATATTAATTTCATATTTCAATGTTTATATTTATACTTCTTTAACTAACATAAAGGGGCCAGTACTGTGGGGCATACTAGGGATGGTGCCAGTTGGAGGCTATTCCCTGCGATGGAGTATATGTTCGAACAAAGCTGGAGAAGTTCAATGTCTTCTGTATGGAACAGTGATATACACTGGTGAAATTGACATATTAATTACATGGGAAGAAAATTTAAAAGGGACAGTAAGAGTAGCAGAGAAGAAAAAAAAAGCACACAATGGTCTAGGTAGTAAACTACGGTCAACATGGTCAGCAATATTATCACATGAGGAAGACACATTTTAGGGACAGTAAGATAAGCGGAGAGGAAACAAAAGCACACCAAATCTGCCTACAGGGCACTGGTTGGCACATGTCGACTGGATGTTGGGGATCCAGGAGGACACAAATATACATTACTCAGGAAGAAAATATTAAAGGGATAGTGAGATAAGGTAAGAGGAAGAAAAAGCACACCCGATTGTCTAATTAGACACTTGTCGACATGTGTCGACCTTGTAACACATATATCACAATGTGGACCAATTGGAGAAAACTTTTTGAAAGGGATGGTAAGAAGTAGCGGAGAAGAAACTAAAGCACACATATAACATCCAAGACTTCTGGAAAGCAAATTATTTGCTCCTTAACGCAATCTTATAGGAAGATGCTAAGGGACAGTTTGTCATTAAGGCCACTATTTATACCGGGCTCTGGACAGCAGCACAGGGGCCTGCTGATCTACCCCACTGCTGGGTGCACACTACGTTGATAGAGCACACCATTGATGTCCCTAGTAAGTCCTATTGCAATGTACTTTAGATGCATCTGGCTGTATGTGATCTTATGCATCTGACATTAAGTACACTGTACATTTTTTTCATCATGTATATTAGGCTCCTTGATAAAGGTCCATATGTTGGACCGAAACGTCGGATCATTAAATGTAGACATGCATATCTAAGGATTAAAAACTTAAGTTGGATTACTACTCATATGAATCTTCTGTTGATATTTATTGGAGAGTGTTCAATTTCCCCCACTGGTTGAGTGAGGGAACTCGGACTATGTTTGACACACAGATTTCTGTGTGCCTTAATTGAACACCCCACTGTTGCTACTGTTAAGTGAGATATATATATATATATATATATATATATATATATATATATATATAATTGTAGAATTTTGCACAGCGCCCCATACTTGGTAAAGTGCAGGGAAATGGTGCAGATGATTCAATGTAAATGAATGCAGGAGGGTGGGCAACTATGGCATAATATGAGTGCAGTGGGTGTGGACATAACATAAGTGGGGGCTAAGAGGAACATTACGCAAGCAGTGGAGTTTGCTAAACACTATACAAGTGGGTGGAAGGAACCATATGATCAATGGTAGAAGATAAACCAATCAGGGAATAATAACATGGAGTGTCAGTTCTTATTTCAAATTGGACAAGGGAGTGCAATCTGTCAACAGAATGGATAGCTTAAAAACAGTGTTGTAAAATAATTTCAGGAAGTACATATGTCACAGTGCAGATAACTACTGCAAAGTTTGCAAGTATGTTTTGTCTGTTCGGAAGAGGTGTGTTATTTGAAAATTCTCACTTTAACTTAATTCACTGGTTTGTACCCTTCAAGAAATCTGCAGCGTTTGATCTTTCATTTCCTGCAGAGTTTGCCTGAGTCCGTCTGGCAGAGAAATCATAGGGGTTTATTTGCTAACCATCTACCCCAAGCAAGTGCCAATTAGTGTTTCTCCGTAGAGGCTGAGAATTAGTCATAATTAATGCTGAATGGTTGATGCTTGCATTGTATCAGAACAGTAAATAATTAATATATAACTTTGTAAAGCTGTGGTTAAATTGTGGAATTATGGATTCTTATAGATATCAATTACTAGAGAATCATTTTACAATAAGGTGCTGTTTCCACAGTAAAGATGCATACACATGGAACGATGTTGGAGACGATCCGACATTGTTACAGATGGTATCAAATCGTTCATCATGCGTACATGCAAAATGATTTGAAACACTTCACACTAGATTGGTCTATGATCTTCCTGCATGCAAGATCATAGACCAGTCTTAACTATCGGCGGGTACGCACATTGCTCATTCCTATCGATCGGGAACACCCACATCTTGCTTCAAATCTTTCCATGTGTATGCATCTTAAATATCAGTTATATTGATGTTAGTCTGTAATATCCACTCCATACTTTCTAAACTCACAATCTCACACTTGATGGTAAGACTCCTGTCTCCTCCTTCTGGCAGCTACTTTCTGGTACATTGTGATGTTTGAGGACTCAGATCCACACATACAGTAAATGTGGCAGAAGAAGCTGCTACACTAGGCGTTTACAGCAGCTCTGCTCAATAATCAATAATCAATATTCTATTCCCACTCAGAAAACGTGACTGAAAATATGAAGTTAGTAAAATAAAAATACAAGGAAATTCATAATTCCCTCCGATCAGGTTTTGTTTAAGTACCTCAGCATCTATTGGTGAAATAGCAGACAGTGAATTAAAAAAAAAAGTTCTGAGAACTGTGTTATTAGCATGCAAGATTTGATTTGTCTGTATTATATTTCATGGAACAGTTTAAAGGCACCTAGCATAAAGCATCGTCATAATTGCAATCATATATCCGACAATTTAACGTGCACACCATAATGTACCATTAGTTACACAAATAACTAATAATTTGCTAATGACAACATTATGTTAAGTCAGTTTAGGGGTAATTAAAGTGAGTAATATTTACATATGCCTAATGAATCACAGTCGATGGCAGATTAAGAGATTCTAATGAATATTCATCTAGACACTCACAACCAGCTTCTCAGTTTATAAACTGAATTATGGTTGATCTGCCCTTTTAAAATGAATGTTACTATCTTCCACGTAGTGGCAATGAACAATTGCGCCTGATTGTAACTTTTTTATTTTTATTTTTTATTTTTTTATTTTTTAAAGTTATGTCGTGGTCAGGACACAAAGCATTTTTATGTACTTCTATGTCTGCATACCTACTGCTTCATATATTTCTTTTTATTACTGATCAGCCGAATGAGCTATGGCCTACCCCATAACATGCGGCATAAAGCAGAGAGCTAGAGTTTTGCTCAAGATAAAATGCAGCAAGGCATTTATGAAGCCTGATAGATTGTGCTGTAAGTCATTTTCTTTGCCAATACAATTAAGTCACTTGCGTATAAATCCTTTGGAATATAGCATATTTACAGCATTAGTTCTGAAAAACAAAACACAAACGTTTGCTTAAAAAAACCCCTGTGGTATAAAAAGCGATATTTATTCAAAATCAGGAACCAACTTTTACATCTTAATGTGCATAATAAAAAAATATGGAAAAAAAACAACATATATGTAAATATATAGGCAAAACTGTAGGAATTAAATGTTCATATATTAGTAATGAGTCAACATCATTAACTAAATTACAAAATCACTTGCTCGCTGGATACGTATATATCTATGATTGTGTGTGTGTGTGTGTGTGTGTCTGACTCTGCATGTGTGTTGGAAATTAGCTCTTTTTTGGGGTATATTTTGCTAAGTATTAGATCTTTAAAAATAATAGTAAATGCAAAACCAGAATTACTTTGCATTTAATATTATTGCTCTTTTTTAATGTAGCAGGTAAATTTGCATTGATGGCAAGTTTTAAAAATCCACTACTTAGGCAAATGCACACACCTCCCCACCACCCAAATCCCCTTGCTACGCTTCACATTCACTCGCATGTGCAGCAACAAAGGAAAAATCATTAGATTTATTTATTTATTTATTTACAGGTTCTTATATAGCGCAGCAGATTCCGTTGCGCTTTACAATAGTAGACATTGATAAAACAAACTGGGTAACAACATACAGAGTTGGAGGTAGGAGGGCCCTGCTGCAAGCTTACAATCTATAGGGATATAGGGGGAAACACAAGGACAGGCACCAGTAATACCATAGCAGTCCCACCAAGTTACAAGTCCAGAAGGGTAGCTATATAATACATAAGTGCCTCAGAGGGTTATGCGTGTAGAACTTAAATATGATAGGCTTGCCTGAAGAGGTGAGTTTTCAGGGAACGCTTGAATGTTTGGAGGCTATTGGAGAGTCTTATTGTGCGTGGAAGGGCATTCCATAGGATGGGAGCAGCCCGATGAAAGTCCTGTAATAGTGAATGGGAGCTGGTGATCCGTGCAGAAGAGAGACGCAGATCTTGTGCAGAGCGGAGTGGTCGAGATGGGAGATATTTTGTGATAAGTAGAGAGATATATGCTGGTGCAGTATGGTTAATAGCTTTATAAGTTAGTAGAAGTGTTTTGTATTGAATACGGTAAGATACAGGTAACCAATGGAGGGACTGGCAGAGCGGATCAGCAGATGATGAGCGTCTTGCAAGGAAGATCAGCCTAGCAGCAGCATTTAAAATGGATTGTAGTGGTGAGAGTCTGTTCTTGGGAAGACCAGTCAGGAGACTATTGCAATAATCAATGCGGGATATAATGAGTGCATGTATAAGAGATTTAGTAGTTTCTTGTGTGAGATACGGTCGTATTTTGGATATGTTCTTTAGATGCATGTAACATGATTTGGAGACAGATTGAATGTGGGGAAGAAAGGACAGGTCAGAGTCGAGGATGACCCCTAAGCAACGAGCTTGTGGGGTAGGGTAGATGGTCGAGTTGTCAACAGTGATGGAGATTTCAGGATGGTAACTGTTCTTAGTTGGCGAGAATATAAGTAATTCTGTTTTTGAAATATTGAGTTTGAGTTGGCGGGAAGACATCCAAGATGAGATGGCAGAGAGACATTCTGAAACTTGGCCCAAAGATGGTTAGATTAGATGGTTGCTCACTATCGAATTACTTTTCCTCTGTTCATAGCAGATAGTAGCCCAGCACTTACTTTTCTGCTGCAAAGTCTTCTCCGAATCGCTGACGTCATGTGATGTCATCCACCCACCCAGAGCAGGCAGGCTCATACCTGCTGTTTGCTGGGGTAAGCCCAGCATTTCTATGGGTGTGCCCACCATTTTTGTGGGGACGTCCATGACACACCGTGTGCCCACCCCGGAATGCCCCCTGCCTGTCAATCAGGCAATGAGCTCTACGTCAAATGAAAATATCGCCGAAGTCGCTCGATGCGGGGGACTGCACACCCTATGTGCAGAGCAGAGTCCTATGAGAAAATCTATACCATGCTACTCATACCTCTTTCAGACAGAAGAAGAAATTGACAGATCAACCCATTTACCTTTTGTGTGAAAGGGTCACTCCCGTGTTTTGACCAGGCTCGAAGAGCCTGAAATTGCAACTCGGCTTCATCCTGCCAAATGGGAGAAGGACACAGGGTGACCCAGCACATTGCCAGGGGCCTGTTTCAGACCCACATGCAGGGCTGCAAATTCACAGCCCTGACAATGATCAAAAGACCGTGCATGCTCACAGTCCGCTGTACGCATGGGCTAGCATTCACATGGTCCATTCGCAAGGTGACCCAGCACATGCACACAGAGTACCATGCGCATGCGTAGTCACTTGCACCAATGATATCAGGCTCAATGGTGGTCAGTAAATGCGTTGGTGGTAGGGACTATCATAATCCCCCTCCCGCGGATTAGGAGAGTCTGTGGCTGTTGCTGCTGTATCCTGACTGATTCTACTAGAGAAGAGACATTAACATAAAATATAACCGCCTGTAGACAGGAATGACCAGACTCATCCTCACACTGATATCAACAGGAATAATGCTTTATTTCATAGTCTGTTGCATTTATGTATTTTGTTTTTCGGGTGGGGGCGGGTTGAGCTTAGTAAATATTAGTAAACATTTAGGGAGTGCAACAGAGGGAAAAGAAGGCAAAATGGAAAAACGCAATTTTGAATAATTATCCCCATTGTTACTTTGGGGCGCAGTAAGGGGTTATGGCATGGGATCATGCCTGGCCCCACCTAAACAATGTCCCATCTATCTATAACCTGTTATTTATATAGCGCACACATATTCTGCAGCGCTTTACTGAGAATATTTGAACATCAGTCCATGCCCCAGTGGAGTTTACAATCTATGTTCCCTACCACATGTACATGCACACACACATTAATTCTAGGGTTAATTTTGTTAGGAGCTAATTAACCTACCAGTATGTTTTTGGAATGTGGGAGGTAACTGGAGGAAACTCACACAAGCACGGGGAGAATATACAAACTTCACACAGTTAGGAGCATACATCCCCTACATTGAATTACTTTCCTTTACCACTAAATGCCATTTTACAGGCTGGGGGCAGATGTACTTGGCCCATCTAGTCTGCCCATGTACAAAAACTTCCACACTAGCCAATTTACTTACCAGTATATTTCAGATTGCTACTTAATAAACTAAAACAATAATAAATTCAATTATTATTATTACAGGTCGAGTATCCCGTATCCGAATATCCGTTATCCGAATTATTCCGAAATACGGACATTCCAGAAAATGAAAAAAAAAATTTTTTTTGCTAAAAACTCACTGGGGACATTTGTAACAGCATCACTGGGGACATGATATGTAACTGGCACTATATATGTGCAAGACAATGATTGCTTGGCATTCAAATTCAATGCTGAGATAGTACACACATTTTGTTTCACGTTTTGAAACCTTGTTTTTTGAACAATTAAAATATATTTGTGTGTATTTTATGTGGTAATAAAATATATTTGTGTGTATATTATGTGTTTATACAGCATAAATGCAAGATACTTCAAAATACATCATTGAAATATTAAAATATTCCGAAATACGGAATAATCCGTTATCCAAAATTCTCCTGGTCCCGAGCATTTTGGATAAGGGATACTCAACCCGTATTATTATTATTATTCAAATAATATTATTCACATTTTTATTAAACATAAAATTCACTAGTAAATGCTTAAATCATTGGTTACTATAGCACATAAAACATAATAATTCTGCAATACATAAGTAACTTCAAATCCACACTAGCCCAATAGTGCAGTTTAGAAATATTTCTAGGAACAGTTATTCCAACCTCCTCAATTAAAGTCCCATATAGGCTCAAGAAAATGATCATTTGCCACAGGGCATTAGTTCTGTATAAACAGAGTGATAAAGTTATGTACCCAGGGGTTATGTTGTCTGATTTAAAATAAGCAGAGCCACCGGTTCTCAAATGTAACTCATGCAAGATGTTAATATAAGGATGGCAATGTAGCTGTTTCCTGACCACCTCCACCTTGAGGGAGCTTAGAAAGATCTAGATGTGAATGCCAGGGAGTAAGGAAAGTCTGACCTGCTGCCTGACGAAAGACTGGTGTGTTACCTCCAACTGGAAGAAGCCTTATGTGCTCTAGAAGTCGTACCCAGAATTTGCTGCAGGTCCCAACTTGAAAAGAAGTGATTGTGAAGCCGCATGCATTTCTACCTCTGGGCTGGAGGGAGCCTCACTGGCTCTAAGATTGCAAGCATCGGGTACTGGGTCCAGCTCCACTATGACAGGACCTCAAACCGGCAGCAGATGAATGACCGCAGGTCTCTGTGACAGCCACATCTTTCCACGCTGATAATGGTTACTCAGTGGCAGATGTTAATTGGAGCCCTGAGAGTCCATTGGGACTTCAGTGGGAATAATAGTAATTGGAGACCCTGAATCTTAAAGATATGATATTCAAGGAATCAATAAACTCGGAGACAGTACCAAGCTAATGTAGTACCAATATGAAAGAAAGGTAGCAAAACTAACCCTGAAAATTATAGACCGGTCAGTCTTAAGGAGCCCATAGACGCTCCGTTGCGTCCAGCTCCGTTTTGTACTATGCGATGCGCGCTCCCGCGCATCACATAGAGGGAGATTCTCTAAGCTAGAAATGCAGTAAAAAAACCGTTATCTGGGTTTTTACCGCATTTTGGGATGCTGTAAGAATCCCCCGCCGAGTTACCGCGGCGGGGGGCATCGCCAGAAAAATCTGGCGATGCCCCATAGAAGCCAATGGGCTTCTACCGCAACCCTCCGCCGCCCCGCATCGCCCCCTCACCTGTGTCCGGGCAGCACAGAGCTGTGCTGCCCGGACCTGTGACCTCCTCCCTGCACTGATCCTCTTCCGGGTGCAGGGAGGAGGAGAGCCCGGCGCAGCAGCAGCAGCGTCGGGTGTGGGAGGGAGCGGATCGCAGTGCATGCACACTGCATGCACTAGGGATGCGATCCGATGTGTACTTTAAAAGTACAGAACGGACCGAAAAAACGGACCGTGTATGGGGACATTACATTAATAAGGAATAATAAGAGATAGTATCCAAAATTTCTTAGAACAGGAGCAGATAAGTAAGGCTCAGCATGGGTTCGTCAAAAATAGATCATGTCAGACTAATTTAGTTAGCTTCTATGAGGAAGTCAGTAGGGGGCTGGACTAAGGGAAAACTGTTGATGTAATACTGGTTCATTTCGCTAAAGCTTTTGACACGGTGCTTCTTAAAAAGTTATTAATAAAAACTAGTTTATTTAGGGTTAAGAGATTAAAAATTGGTTGCACAATCGGGGACAGAGAGTGGTGGTAAATGGCATACATTCCAGCTGGGGTAAGGTCCAAAGAGGAGTTCCACAAGGTTCAATATTGGGACACACCTTGTTTAATATATTCATTAATGATATAGGAGTGACATAGAGAGTAAAATTGCAATATTTGCAAGCAACATGAAATAGAATTAAGGAATTTAACTCAGGAGCGTAGAGGATGTGGATACAAAGTGACTTAATTAAACTAGAAAGGTGGGCGGAAAGGTGGAAAATGCAGTTCAACATTGATAAATGTAGAGTAATTCATTATGGGAACAAAAATAAACAAGCTACTTATAGGCTAAATGGAGTTATTATAGGGAATTCTGCTGTAGAGAAGGACTTGGGGGTCATCATAAATGAAAAATTGGTTAATAGTGCACACTGCTCAAGTGCAGCAGCAAAAGCAAACCGTACACTTGCATGCATTAAAAAGCGGAATGGATTCCAGGGGCAACGCAGGATTTTCAGAAGGGGGTTTCCAGAGGGGCGGAGCAAAGCACAGAGATGGACACTTAGGTGACCCAGTATATGCCGGGTCAGTTAAAGTATTATAGATAGACCAAATGTATATAAATAATAATAATACCCCTGGGCATAGCAATAATACCCCTGGGCATAGCAATGTATTGGGGTCCCTACCGATACTCCAGCGGTAGGGGTGGGAGAAGCTTTGATGTCCCGCGGGTGGTAGGGGGTATTATATCAACCGCTCAGCATGTAGGGCCTGGATCATTCATTTCCACTAATTAACCCTTTACTGCACAGATGGTGTGAGATGGGGTGGGAGAAGGGGGCATTGGGCTGAATGAAGGGGCCCTGATACACAACTTCCAGGGTGGTAGAGGATGTTTAATATGCAGAGGAGGGGTGTATAGTGGAGTGGGCTTATTATTCATAAGTTTCTGGTGGGAGGACAGCTTGCTTGACTGCAGATATCTCCAGTTCCCGGAAATAGATTTCTTAAGATTTTAATTAAAAACTAGAGAATCCCATCTACCAAATGGTTTTGGGGGCTAGGGGATCAGAGTTCAGGAGGCAGAGCAATCCGCCAACGAGAATATAAAACTACATACCAGGTATGTGGAGCTGGAGCAGTAACCAGCTGCTGGAAGGATATCTCTGTTTTTGGGAACAGTAGAGACAAGTGTTCATCAAAGGGGGAGAGTCCCAGCTTTTGGAATATACCTTTAGAAAAACTCTAAGTTAGACAGAACCTGAAATATCTGACTGGGAAGAGCAATTAACAGGCTTGGATGGGGACCACTGCTTTGAAGTCAGATATCTCCGGTTCCCAAGGGCCGATTTTAAAAATTCTTGTATCCATGGAAAGAGGGGACCCGCAGCTTTCAGTCTAGGGCCCATAGACTCCTAGGGGGGTTTCTGGATACTCAGAAACCCCCCTGCGTACGCTACTGGATTCAAGGGATGCCAATGTGATAGTACCTCTTTACAAGGCATCAGTGAGACCACACTTGGAATATTGTGTTCGTTTCTGGGCACCGCACCTTAAAAAGGAGGTAAGTCTTTTTCAGCCTTTGGGGCACATTTATCAATGATTGCATTTGCAATGCGATCTGGGCGATTACCGCCCAGGATCGCATTGTAAAATGCGATCAGATCACTGGGATGTATCATCCCTGGCACTGCAGGGACAGGGCTCCGAAAGGAGCCTGTCCCTGCGAAGTGCTAAACCGGAAGCCGGGAGGTCAGCGCATGCGCGGTTATGCGCTAACCCCCGCCGACCCCTCTTACCGCACTGCCCTGCTCGGGCAGTGCGATGTGTAGCCATAGGCTACAGTGGGCTATCACCATCCCAGAATGGCGATAGCCCAGGAGTGCGAAGCCGGGCTGCCCGATGTTGACACATCGGGCAGCTTCTCATCCCCCATAGAAACCTATGGGGGATGCGGCCGGCGGCTCTCCCGGGGGGATCGCAGCAGGGATTGGAGATTCCTGCTGCGGTCCCCCTTTAATACATTTAGGTGAAACTTAATATTTGCAGTTAACCCCCGAAAATGGGTGTTTTCGGGGATTTAGCCGCAAATATTAGTTGATAAATGCGGCCCTTAATTACTATGTTACTAGAGTCCTATGAGAAAATCTATGCCATGCTACTCATACCTCTTTCAGACAGAAAAAGAAATCGCTAGTTCAACCCATCTCCCTTTTGTGTAAAAGGGTCACACCCGTGTTTTGACCAGGGTAGAAGAGCCGGTCACCGCAACTCGGGATCATCCCACCACAGAAAAGGATGGACACAGGGTGACTCTGCACATTACCAGGGGCCCGGTTCAGATTGTTATTTGGAGAATCAAGAATCTATATATAGAAAAGGCTAACTACTCCTCACCTCTATTATTATTATTATTATAATTTTATTTATAAGGCGCCACAAGTGTTTCGCAGCGCCGTACAAAGGAACAATACAGGGAGACAAAAGTTGGCATAACATTGAATAAATAACAAAATTACAGTACAAATAAAGAGCTCTATGAGGTGAATTACCGTTAGTGACCACTACAGGTCACTCCACAGACCAAATGACTCCTTAACAGAAAGTGAATTTTTTTTGCAGGAACACTGATCTGTTTCAAACTTGCTGGATATGGAGAGAGGGAGCTGAAAAGACAAAGATTGGAGGTAGGAGCAGATAGGGACGGTATACGGACTCACAAAAGATTGACTCTAGGTCGACAGTCAAAATATCGACCACTATTGGTCGACAGTCAAAAGGTCAAGAGGGTCAAATAACAGTCAAAAGGTCGGCAGGGTTAAAAGGTCGACTAAAAATGTCGACAGGGTCAAAAGGTCGACAGTCAAAAGTTGATGGGGTCAAAAGGTCAGCATGGAAAAGATCAACATGAAAATGATTGACATGAGGGTTTTTTTCAAAATTTTGAGCCAACATGTGCCAACAGGAGGTATTTCATACCCTACCATCCACTACAGCATGGCGGGAGACTATAATAGTGTGCCAAGCACAGCAAGGCACCGAGCCTGAAGCGTAGCAAGCCATGCGAGTAGAAGCGGTACACTTAGACGGTGTCCATGCCGACTTATGTCGACATAGGCAACAAAAAACATGAAAACCCATGTTGACCTTTTCCATGTCAACCAATTGAATGTCGACCTTTTGACTGTTGACCTTTTGACCCTGTCAACCTTTTGACTGTTGACCTTTTGACCCTGTCAACCTTTTCACTTTCAAGCTTTTGACCCTGTCAAGCTTTTGACTGTCGATAGTGGTCGACCATATGATTGTAGATCTAGACATTGTTGATATAATATACCATAACCGATAGGGACTGGAGGTGGAGTGGAGAGTTTGTGGGATACTGTCACAGCTGACAAGTGAAAGTAAATTGCATATAGACATCATATTGACAGGCTTTTAACTAATATAATATAATAAATAATAGGGATGAGCAAGTTTGAAATTGGGCAATCTGGACACCTCCGAGCACCCCCGATCTAAGGTCGTACCTGAGCACTGCTTGGGTATTCCCGCCTAGACTCAGAGCTCAGAATGAGGCAAAACATCATCATCTCGTGTCAGATGTCTCAAGATACAAACAGTGTTTATAAAGTCTTCACTCCACATTGGAGAGAGAACTAGGAGGAGGGGTCCATGGTACTGGTGGTCTGGTGTTGAGCACGTGAAATTTTGATCTGGGGGGGGGGGGGGGCGACCTGGTGTTGTTCTCTGGTGGTGTCATGTGCTGCTGTGCTGCCTAGTGCTGCCTAGTGCTGGTGTCCTTTCGCTGTGCCATAAGTCCAGGCCTGTGGTCCTGTGCTGTGTAGTGCTCCTGTCCTGTGGTGCTGTGCTGCCTAGTGCTGGCGTCCTGTCACTGTGCTGCCATAAGTTCAGTCCTGTGGTGCTGTACTACCTATTGCTGGTGTCTTGTGCTGCCTATTGCTGCTATAAGTCTTGGTGCTGCTGTATAAGTGCAGTCCAGTGATACTGCTGTATACATCCAATCCATTATTACTGCCATTAAAGTCCAGTGATACTGCTGTATAACTCCAATCCAGTGATACTGCCATTAAAGTCCAGTGATACTGCTGTATAAGTCCTGTCCAGTTATACTGCTGTAAAGGTCCAGTGATACTGCTGCATAAGTCCAGTCCAGTGATACTGCCGTTAGAGTCTAATGAGACTGCTAGATAAGTCCAGTCCAGTGATACTGCTGTATAAATCCAGTCCAGTGGTACTACCATTAAAGTCCAATGATACTGCTGTATAAGTCTCGTCCAGTGATAATGCTGTATAAGTCCAGTCCAGTGGTACTGACGTTACATTCTAGTGATTCTACTGTATAAGTCCAGTCCAGTGATACTGCTGTTAAAGTTGCGTGATACTGTGGCATAAGTCCAGTCCAGTGATACTGCTGTTAAAGTCAAGTGATACTGCTGTATAAGTCCAGTCCAGTGGTACTGCCATTAAAGTCCAGTGATACTGCTATATAAGTCCAGTGATACTGCCGTTAAAGTCCAGTGATACTGCTGCATAAGTCTAGTCCAGTGATACTGCTGCACAAGTCCAGTCCAGTGTTGCTGCCGTTAAAGTCCAGTTATACTACTGCATAAGTCCAGTGATACTGCTGTATAAGTCCATTCCAGTGATACTGCTGCATAAATCCAGTCCAGTGATACTGCTTCATAAGTCCAGTCCAGTGGTACTGCCATTAAAGTCCAGTGATACTGCTGCATAAATCCAGTCTAATGATACTGCTGTATAAGTTCAGTCCAATGATACTGCCATTAAAGTCCAGTGATGCTGCTGTATAAATCCAGTCCAGTGATACTGCTGTGCAATTCCAGTCCAGTTGTACTGTTGTATAAGTCAAGTCCAGTAATACTGCTGTATGAGTTGAGTCATGTGGGAGAGGGGTGCAGCTGTAAATTTTAAATAGCTTTTCTGATGGGTGATGACTCACTGGAGAGTTATCCGGGCAGTGTGGGAGAAGGATGATACTGTTTTAGATATTAAATTGCAATGATGATGATGATTGCAATGATGAGTAGACACACTGGAGTAAAACAAAGGCAAGTAGCGCAAGGCCCAACTGAAATATTGCATATTTTTCCTGCCAATATATGACATGATTGTAAGCTTGCAAGCAGGGCCCTCCTACCTCTGTATCGGTCTGTTGCTAGTACTACCCAGTTTGTTTTATCACTGTTGTTCCAATTGTAATGTGCAATGTAATATGCTGCACTATATAAGAAACTGTAAATAATAATAAATGGACTGTCTGACATGCCTACTTGGATACTGTCACTCCCCCCCATTGTTTCAATGGCGACTGCATCATATGCAGTGACAGTAGACATGTTCATCATTGTAGCAGGTGTGTTTTGAAAATGTAGTTTTCTTCAGCAGTTGCAAGAGAAATGAAAGAAGTAGATTTTGCCTTTTCACGTTCCACTTCAGCTGACAGTTTTCTGACCAACAGCTCTTTGCACTTCCGCAGATTTGTGTCCATCAGAAAGAAAGATACAGGTTTACAATACCTGGGATTAAGTACAGTGGCCAAAATACAGTGACCTGATTTCAACATATTGACCACCCTTTTTGGGCCGCCGACAACATCTCCTGCATACCCCTGTCATTTTATGCAATAAAATTAGCCTCCGGTACAATGGAATTTCTGAGTGAGGACACTAGTACAATAATACATTTTAAAAATGTCCCTTGTACAGTCTGGGAATTACTTGTCTAGTGAAGTTGAAACCAGAGTGGGCACACCGTGGGTGAAATTTACTAAGATGTGAAATACACTTCACAGGTCATGTTGCCGGTTTGTCAGACCCGGCGTGTCTCGGCGCACCGCTTGTGACGTCAGCGCGCTCGACTCACTTGGAGGAGGCTTATTGGAGGTCTGCAACAATGACTTGTGGGTGCTGTAGTCCAACGCGTCTCGGCTTCACAACATGGAACGCACACAGAAAATAGAAAGCAAGTAAAATGTCAAACTCTGTCCCCTCGCTGCAGTTTGCTGAGTTTGCGGATCATTGGGGGGGGGGGGGGGGGGGAGCCTTTATGACATGTCAATTTAATAATATCATCATTTTGGGGGAGTTTTTGAAAACTTTTCCAGAAAACTCTGCATTTGCCCCTGCTTCAAAGCTACAAGGAGTTTGTTTCCAGAATCGGTAATGAATGCATTTTCTTCAACAAAGTAGTGGTAGCCAGCAAACACTGCGGATGTGATTGCATGGTTGCATCAAAATATCCAAATAAATGGACGTAAGTTGAAAAAGGGACTGATTATTAAAGCCCGGGGGTTAACCATAGACTTATGAATCTTTGGAGTAGTGTAGGAAATGGATGCTACTGGATGTGCTGGTAAAAGTGCATCACAAAGTATAGATGGAATTATTTGTTAACTGCATCCAGTAATACCATATCCAATACCTTTCTGAATGGTTCAGTGGGAACATGAGGTAGTATGCGCAGCCAGCTTATAACCCCTTTCCTCTCACCTGGTCCTCCAGGTTGGGGTGGTGGTGTGCATCTCCATGGTTGTCATCCTATATTATGTCAGCCAGTGGAGGTCCCACCCTGGCTACTTTGACTGCCACCCTCAGCCTGTTTCCCTTGTGTGCTGCAAAGCCCCTGTCTGTTCGGGCCTTGGGCGGCACGTTTCCTGATGGCCAGGGATTAATATCTTCTCTTGTTCCCTCTGAGGTGTTTCCTGGGATGAACTTGGGAGTCTGCTGGCAGCGAGGATGGATCAGGGCCCGGTGTCCCCCCATCCCCATGCTGTTGAGCAAAGAACCGGTTTCCATCCCGACTCCCTTGGCAATCACTGCTGCAGTGCCCGATCCGGTCTTGGCTACGGGCCCAGTTTCTACGGTCACTGACCACAGTCAACCCGCTGCCGTTTCATCCTTTGTGGTGTCCAGTTCCGCCATGGTGGATGAAGCCGTGGATTGCAAATTGCATAGCGAGCGAGAGCAGGCTCTAAATAAAGCATTGGAGAGCTGGTTGGCACAGTATCCTAATAGGACCAATGCAGATTCTCTTTTAGGTGGTTTTAGTTCAGGTTTTCATTTACCCATTGGGGACGGGGTCATGGTGGGGCAGTTGGAGGATTGCATAATTTCTGCCAGAGGTAGACTGCATCAGACACAGTCCCTTTTGGGCTCCCTGAATTTTGACTGCCAGTTCATCCAGATTGGTTGGGTTTTTTGACGGATGCTAGAGAGGACCACGGCGGGGATTTCCAGTCCACACCACAACTGCTGTGATACTTGGTGCTGAAATACCTGTGGCCCCAGATAGATTTCTCTGCTGAGCATGTTCCGGGATCATTACTGCCGTCAAAGGACAAAGGTGGCCATGGGTGCAGTCTTGACAGGTATTTCATTCCATGCCCGACTGCTAGGTATACATGATCCCACCAAGTCATTTGTTTTATCTAGGGCTCTGCGTGGCTGGGCTAAAGAGTGCCCCTCTGCAGCCGATTCACACAGGCCCATTGAAGTGCATTGTTGCGAGATTGGCTGATTGCGCTTGCTATTATTACTGATGCCGCTTTTGAAGTCTCCCATTTCATGTTAGCCTTTTCACTCACATTTTTTGGTGCCTATAGGATTAGTGAGCTGGTGGCAGCCAGCAAGGTTTCTTTAGACATGGGCCTTCTCTTTATAGACATGGTTTTTGCCAAGGGTTTGCTCATGTGCAGGATACCTTGTTCTAAGGCCGACCAGCTGGACCGGGGTAGATGGTAGTAGATGGGTCACCCCGAGGGCTCATGAGGAGCCGGCGGTTTCCTCCGTGGTGCTGGCCAGTAGTTATGCGCCTTCTAGGCTATCCAGTAAGCCCCAGTTTTTGCTGCATAGATATGCATCCCCACTTACTAAGTTTCAGTTAATTGCTGTCTTATCCTGTGTTTGCGACACTTGGGCCTCAGAGAGAAGGAGTATGGGGCACACTCCTTCTGCATTGTGGCTGCCCTTTGCACAGCGGCTAGCTGACTTCCTGAGTCCGCCATTCAAGCAATGGGGTGTTGGAAGACCACTGTTTTTAAATCTTATATAAGATTGCATAAGGTTTAATTTTGTGTGAATTTATTCAATCCCCCCCCCCCCCCCCCCCCCAACTAGGGCTTTTATAACAAAGTTTTTACCTTCACTTGGGTCTCTGTACTAACTTCATTGTCTTGCTAACATGCAATTATTTTTTAATTGTCAGGTGGTCATACCATTAGATGGTTGGATGTCAGGGGCCTAAGATGGTCCGGTCGGTTAGATCTGTTGTTTTGGCATGAGCGGTGCAGGGGTGACCTGGTGTGGTGGTTATCCACATACGGAGGTAATGATCTGTATCAGATGAAGGGTGTAGAATTGGTCTTGGCTATTAAGGCAGACCTCCTGGAAGTTTTGTGGCGTTGGCCCTCAGTTAATTTGGTTTGGTCTGACATAGTTCCTTGTTTCATTTTGGCATGGCTCAAGTAGCATCCCTACAGTGGAGAAGGCCAGGAAGAAAGTGAATTTTGAGGTGTCAAAATTTATTTTTTTGCTGATGCGGGCGAGCCCGCAGTATTTCAGGTGCTACAATGTTCACCTGTCCAATTTGGGGTTCTCTTTGGGGACATTTTTCTAGTTTGGTTTAGTTAGCGTGCAGTTTAAATGTGTCTTCTTTCTGGGTGGCATGAGGCGGCTCTTAGAGCCTCTCAGGATCACCTCTGAGAGCATAGTGGTGGCAGTATGCCATCACGGTCCAGGGGTCACTTGTGGCATAAGTGTGTACTGGTAAGCAGATAAGTGGTGGTGAGACTGTCCCAGCATTGGTTATGCTATATTCAGATGGGGCATTTTCAGTCACCGCCATAGTTAGTAGTTGGGGTGTTTAAGTCACCGCCATTTTATTTGACCAGTGCTGGACATCCCGTAGCACCTTATTGCTCGCCCTTTAGGAAGGGTCATTCCAAATAATAAATAATTAGGTACTTGTGTATTTTGGCGGCGCCCATCGCATTGCATACCATAACGCATACGATGGTATGCGATGCGACGCGATATCGTAGGATAGTGCACGATGGCATACAATTTTGAAATTGTATGCCATTGTACATGGCATACAATGCCATACGATGCGATGCGATTAAACATTGTATAAGCACCCTAATGGGTGCTTATACAATGTTAAGCACCCAAATGGGTGCTTACAATGTTAAATGCACCCCCACGCCACCCCCCCACTATAAACGTGAACCCGAAGCGTGGCGAGCGCAGCGAGCCCGCGAGGGGCGGCGGTACGCGTCCTACGACCTTTTCATACCCCCACTATCCACGTCGACGTGGAGTTGAGAATAGAATAGTGTGGCGAGCGCAGCGAGCCACCGCGCCCGAAGCGTGGCGAGCGCAGCGAGCCCCGCGAGGGGACGCGGATACCTTCACAGGTAAACGCGTCCCTTCGCGGGCTTCACAGGTATCCGCGTCCGCTCGCCACGCTTCGGGCTCGGTGGCTCGCTGCGCTCGCCACACTATTCTATTCTCAACTCCACGCCGACGTGGATAGTGGGGGTATGAAAAGGTCGTAGGACGCGTACCGCCGCCCCTCGCGGGCTCGCTGCGCTCGCCACGCTTCGGGTTCACGTTTATAGTGGGGGGGTGGCGTGGGGGTGCATTTAACATTGTAAGCACCCATTTGGGTGCTCAAAAGCACCCTTTAGGGTGCTTATACGATTTTTGGTCGTATAGGGGGTCAAAATCGCGTCGCATCGCATCGCATGCCATCGGGTGCATGGCATGTGATGCGATGCGATCTGTTCGTCGTACGACGGACATCGGGGGCGCCGCCAAAATACACAAGTACCAATAATTATGACCTTTTTAAATCTAATGCTATGGTGTCCAAGTCGTTATTGTGTCAGTGTGTGTTATTTGTAGATAAGCTAGCTTTAAGGTTTTGTTAAGGTACAAACACAATAAATGTATAGACGCCTTATGGGGCCCAAGTAAAAGCAATGATACAGCAAAACTTTAATTGACAATACACAATTATTGTATCTTTACATTGATTAATTTACATTGTTGGGTGTGGTCTAAAGGCCCCCATACACTAGGGCGACTTGTCCTAAGGACAAGTCAGCCCCGATGTACCCTGAGCTTCCCCGGCAGCTCCCTGGGGGAGCTTGATAACATTTGGCACTTGATGTGCCATATTTTACATGTGATAAATCGGTTGTGATTTATCACATGAAAAATCCGGGGAGCTGCAGGCAGGGGGGGGGGGGGGGGGAGCGGCAGGATGGGAGTGAGAACTCAGCCAATCAGGGGCCGCCCAGTCCTTTGAATGGGATCTCTTTCTATTCTCGCGCTGCGCACCCGGTCTCTCTGCATCTGCGGTCCCCGCTCCTAACCCTGCCTGCCGCAGCGCCGCTACATCTGAAGAGGCTGAGGCTCTCCCAGTGCACAATACAGATAACAGCCTGCACCTACAGGTACCCAGGACCGGACCCCGCCCCCAGCCTGCTCCTGTCACTCCCCCGGACGGCTGCACATGATTATTCTTATGTGCAGACCGTCCGACATCCGGATCTGATCCGATGTACACGGGACCGCGCATCGGATCAGATCGGATGTCATACACTACGCAATTTGCCCAGTTTCACTCGATTTCTCGGCCCAATCCTCCAGAATCGGGTGAAATCGGGGCCAAATCGCGTAGTGTATGGGGGCCTTAATATACTGACAGTCAAAAAGTCACCACCAAATCGTCAACAGTCAATAAATCAACAGATTTAAGAGGTTGACAGCACAAAATGTCTACATGTAAAAGGTTGACAGGTACATAAGGTGAACAGGGTTCAAAGGTTTTATTTTGGTGATATTTTGTATGTTTAACCATATATGACCCAATTTCGGAAAAACATTTTGCTCGCCACAACTTACCATTATGAATAGTACTATACATGGATAGTAAAATAAGCAAAAGTTTATAAAACATGAAAAATAAAAACTTGTGTCAACCTTTTTTGTGTTTTTTGTGTTGACCATTTTCATGTCAACATTTAACTATGTACCTTCCAAACTTTTGTACCAATCAACCTTTAAACTGTTTTCAGCCGCATTCGATCCCAATTCGATCCCGAAGCGTGGTCTCACGGCATCCAAATCGAATAGACAAATAGACTGTGCATTCAAGACTGTTTACTGCAGATTTGTACTATATATTCTTAATCCAAAGTGTACACTGCGCCCTTAAATCCGATCCCGATTCAATCTCGATCAAATTGGGATTGAATAGAAATGAATCGCACCATGTGTATGGGGGTTTAGAGTGTAGAGCATATGGTATCGACCTATCATCCACCACCCGTTAGTAGATTTATTTTTTCTTAATAAAATAACTTCAATATGGCTGTCTCTGGAGGTTATAACTGCTACAAGTCATATCAATATCGCAGAACATATACATTTCTTTTCAAAGCACTAAGGAGCCATCTAGTGGTTATTGTTATTTTTATATGAAATGCTTCCTTTTATGTGAACAATTACAAGTAGATTAAACATTAGAGGTAAAATGTACTAAGCCTTGAATAGTGATAAAATTGAGATTGTTAAACCTCCAGCCAATCAGCTCCTAACTGTCATGCCACAAGATGTGTTTGAAAAATGATAGTAAGGAGCTGATTGGCTGGAGGTTTACAACTCTCCATTTTATCACTTTTCAACCTTAGTACATCTGGCCCTATGAATGAGATGATAATAGCATTACATCCTCAATAAATTATTCTTTTTAGAGGTTTACCTCATCACTTAAGGATACACATATGTATTATCAGGGGTCCAATGTCATACCTCCCAATTTGTCAACTACGTGATTTGGGACTCCGCATGCACAGAACTGAAGTTGCGGGCCCGAAATTTGGGGGTGTGGCCCAGTGGGAAGGGGCCTGGCATGTTCACAGTGACAGCATCTATTCAGAGCAGCACCACAACTGCGGGATACTACCGGCTCTGGCGGGACTGTCCCAAAATCGGGACAGTTGGGATGTATGCCAATGTATATATCGGAGATATACAGGAATGAGCTCTGCCTATGGCACAGAGTGTAGTAGTTTTAAGTACAGTATGATACTGTAGTTGTGTCTGGTCTGCCCTACCCTTGTAAACATGCCTTTTGGACCTTAGGTATGACTACTGCGATGTGACCAGTTGCTATGCTGCTTCTCCTGATGATGGTCTTTTTAGGACCGAAACGTCAAGAAATTCTTTGCATTGATGGTTTGAAATAAATTTATGGTCAACTTTTTAATATAATAATTTTTATTGATGAATTAGAGCAAAAAAGAATACAAAATCTTGTACAGTGCATAAAATAAAAGATTCAGAAAACAAAGCTTTGTGTGGACAATCCATTATTAAGACTGTAACAGACAACAATGGTAAAATTGAATATATACAGTTAATCATGGGAGTGATAGACATCAATTAAAAAATGCTCGGTCAGCAGTACAGTAGTTATACCCATTAATCATTATTTCCCTAGAATGGGTCACCATGCAAGTGTTTCCATATTATACCAGTAGGGGATAGTGTGCCAATGTATGGCAGCCAAGTGCCAAAGAATTTCTCGGATTGTTTTTCTTCATGTAGTGTAGTACTGTCCAGTACAGTCCATCATAAAGAGGAAAGATAATCTCGGATGGAACAATGTAAGAGTGACTGGGTCTGTGGCTATCCATTGTGATAGTATTCTTTTTTGGCTGCTCCTGTCACTTTCATTAATAATATGAGAGACAGACTGTATTGATAGGGGAACATAAGTTCCAAAATACCCATTCCTTGTCCATTTTAAAACTAATGTTTAAATCTTGGCAGAGATTGTTCTCAAAATCATTTCAGAATATTTGGACTTTTGGGCAGTTCCACAAACAATGTATAAAATCTGCGTCGGGGGTTTGACATTTATAACAATTAGAATCTAAGGAATCGACAATAATAAATTTCAATTTAGGTGTATAGTACACCCTGTGTAATATTTTCTGATGCATTTCCATATATCATGGTCAACTTTTTTGTGCAATAAAACTTCCTGGTGAGTGCCCCTTTGCTGGTGCAGGTTGGCGATCAGCACAATAGTAGCCACTCAGATGAGAGCGGCGCCATCTGTAGGTATATACACAGAGTTTGTATTAAAAGTAATGAGACCAACTTCGGTAAAAAATATATCTTGAAGATATCGCTACAAACAATTAAAATTCTTCAATTGGGACTGTAGGGAGGCTGGGGAAGCACTGTGATGCCGTTCTGGGCAAGGTAGTTGGTGACTACGAAGCTGGTGTGGCTTGGTACATTGCCATGATGCAGCTTCTTTTGGCAGCAATGCCTGGCCTCACTCGATTGAAACTTCCATTCAATCTTTCAGCACTTCCACATAGAAAGTACCCGTGAAGGTCTGTCCCTCAGGTAAAAATTAATGGTGGACCACACCCTTGGCATCAAAGAAGTTTGTACTTGTTTCCTAGCACGGCGCCCATCACATACCATACTTAGTGGTGTGCGATGCATGCGATGCGATGCGATATTCATGTTAAATTAACAGGAGTGCTTGTACAATGAAATGCAAATGGCATGCGATGCGAGTTTTTATTGTACAAGCATCGTGATAGGGTGCTTATAATGTTAAATGCACCCCCATTGTCAACGCCACCCCCACTATCAACGGCAACCCAAAACGTGGCGAGCGCATTGAGCCCGCGAGGGGCGGCGGTACGCGTCCTCCGACCTTTTCATACCCCCACTATCCACATCAGAGTGGAGTTGATTTTAGATAGTGTGGCGAGCACAGCGAGCCATCAAGCCCGAAGCGTGGCGCGCGGAATACGAGCCCGAAGCGTGGTGACTGCAGCGAGCACCGCGAGGGGCCGTGGAATACATGTAAAGTAATCCATGTCCCCTCGCGGGCTCGCTGTGCTCGCCATGCTTCGGGCTCCGTGGCTTGCTGCGCTCGCCACACTATCTAAAATCAACTGCACGCCGACGTGGATAGTGGGGGTATGAAAAGGTCGGAGGACCTGTACCGCCGCCCCTCGCAGGCTCGCTGCGCTTGCCACGCTTTGGGTTGCCATTGATAGTGGGGGTGGCGTTGCCAATGGGGGCGCATTTAACATTGAAAGCAACCCATCAGGGTTCTCGCATCGCATGTCGCTATATTGCATGCGATGCGATTGTATTAGATGTACTACGATCAAATATTGGGCCCCGTGCTAGGAAACAAGTACCAAGAAGTTTGCCTTCGACCTGCTTATTCACGCCTTTTTTTTGGTGAGGGGATGATGGTGTGTACCATTCTGTACTTTGGTGTTTTGTATGGGGGTCATACTCAAAAACCCATGTTTCGTCCCAGGTTAGCACATTGTCCAAAAACTAAGGATCTGTTTGAATGCTCTGCAAAAGATCTTTGCAAACAAGCAAATGGCTTTGCCTTTGAACATCTGTCAAAACATTTGGGACGAGCTTGGCACAGATTTTTTTCATCTGCAAATACTCGGTAATGATGGTGTGAACACTCATTTTATCCATTCCTACATGGTTTGCGATCATTCAAACACTTAACCGCTGGTCTGAGTTCAACATATCACACACGGTGCACATTGTCCTCATTTCTGCTCGTGGACGGGCGTCCTGCGCAGGGTTTATCTTTCACACTCTCTTGACCGTCTTTGAAGCACTTGTGCCATCTCAAAACATCAGCTTTTGATAGGCTTTCACTCCCGAACACTTTCTGGATCATGGCATTTTAAACTTCAACCGAGCCTAGGGACAGGCGTCCACTAAAACCAAGATATGAACTGCTGGAAAGCTCGGTGCGTGTTGAAGCGGACTTCCCCCTCCATCGAAACTTCCTGGAGTATGCAAGCTGCAACGTACAGTCGCGTCAGAAAACAATAGGTCTCATTACTTTTTATACAAACCCTGTGTATATATATATATATATATATATATATATATATAAAGGAGTATCAGAGTGCGCCAATTCATTTGCATACACAACAAATTTGTTGAACAAACAGTATAGTAATCCAGAAAAGAGTCATATAAAAGTTTATTCAGGAATCTTCCAAATGATGATACAGACCCAACGCGTTTCGTCAAAAGCTTGACTTCATCAGGGGCATTGGAAGTAGAGCAGTACAGAGCAATTTCACACTATAGGTTTTCCATTGTTTAATTTAAAAAACAAACAGCAGAAGTTTTCATGCGAAAGACAATACTGGAAATGGTTTAGGCACTAAAGATCAGCGACAGTGGTAGAGCATGGTATAATAGCAATCCAATGGTATCCAAAGTTAATCACAGTTTCGGGGGAAGGGTAAATAACCCCAATATACAATTAGAGCAGTGCAGACCGAAAGTGAACTCCTGAGATCCAAATGCTGAAAATTCAGCATTTGGAAACTGCAGTACGGGGGAATGGACATCGTGCTGCACTGCCAGGTGAACCAGAGCACCAGGAGGGGCAGCAGTGATTAGAAGGGGGGTAAGTCTTTTCTATAAATATCTTGTGTGTGACACCTTGTGTTTATCCTGACGAAGGGGACCAGCGCCCCGAAACGTTGAAGTTTGCATTAAACACATATTTGCAGTGTTACTTCGTGTATCCAGTCTCTGAGTGCCGCTCGCAATATCTTTGTTGTATGCTAGTGGACCCAAGCGGCTACACCTAAAGGCACCAGAGCAAGTGAGTCCAGGGGGACAGCAGAGTGCCGGAGCCAGCACAGAATATATATATATATATATATATACCTTGTAGCAGACCGGCACTCTCCACAATTGGTTAAATGGTGCTGCGTGCCTTTGCCAAGAGACAATAGAAAGCAGGAACCCCCCAAGAAGGGTAAAGCACGTCACTGCAGCAATACTTAGATGAAACAAAGATGAAGTTTATTCGCCTCGACGGGCCGTTTCGGGGCTCAACCCCTTCCTCAAGAGACTTTCAAACAGGTACAATCATCACAGCAGTGTTTGTCATTTAAATACCTCCACCATTGCGGCCAGTCCGCCCCAGCCACGCTAGACACGCCCCCTCACCGCCCGTCAGCCGGCTCTGGCGCACAGCAGCAGCGTCACCGCCTCACACACGCCGACCTGCTGTCATGGTAACCAGAGACCGGCAGCCGACCAGCACAAGCCCCACAGGCGTGCGTGCACGCCTCTCTCACTGTGCGAGCGCCCACAGCCCGGGGACCTGCGCTGGCTTGCGGTGCCGGCGTGTCATTGCTGGCACCACCATCGATCGCTGCCCCGGTCTGAGCAGGCACCAGGAGCAGCTACAGGCGTCTCCCACACGCCGCAGCTGTTCCTATGGAAACCTCACTCACGACAAAGCCGTCATGACGTCACATAAGGAGCACACGCCCACGGCTCCCACCAAGTGAGCGCCGCTCCCATAGCAACGCCACAACAAGCATGGATCAGCTCTGATGGGGGATGTTACTAGGGGACAGAACGTGATCGTATATCACACACTAGGCACATAATCATCAAAACAACAAGTAACATCAAGATGTGGACACGGCCAGCATGTTGCGTGACCCAGCATGCCTTCACACAGCTGTGGTCACCCACCTGGTCGGTTCCACACCAAAGTCAAGCTGGCAACCCGGGTACTCGCACTATCCCGGGACTACCAGCACGACTGCAATTTGCCTATATGATATACGTAAAACCATCACCAATAGTGCATAGGACATAACCAACATATTAACTCCAAAATACACGATACAAAAATACAAAAAAATTAAACATTTAAATTAAAATATACAAAAAATCAAAAAATATAGATACATAATACATTCATGTATCAACTTTAGGTATGGGTGGTATCATATATCAGATAATGTCTAAAGAGTCGGGAAGTAGCAAATTGCTCCAAGTGAATTAACCCCTTCCCGACATTTGACGTACATTTACGTCATGGTCGGGAAGCACTTCCCGACACATGGCGTAAATGTACGTCATGGATTTAAACTGTCACCGCGTCTATAGACGCGGTGACAGTTTCAACATGTCTGCTGTCCCTGACAGCAGACATGTCCGTGCATGCCCAGGGGGGGCTGCGATGCCGCCCCCCCGTCGGCGATCGCTGTGATTGGCTGTTCAGTGTGAACAGCCAATTACAGCGTTTTCCTGTGTCACCGGCGAATAACGTTCGCCGGTGACACGGGATCAGAGGTGATTGGTGCTGTAAAGTACAGCACCAATCACCGCGGGGTGTAAGGGTGACACTGGTGTCACCCCACCTCACCCCGCCCGCCCCCAAAGGCCGTGATTGGTCCGTCGGACCGACGGACCAATCACAGCCAAGGAGGGGGATTTAAACTAACGGTGACTGCACTGCAGACGCCATTCCGGTCTGGAATAGCGTGCAGTGCGGTCACCGTACCCCCCTGCCGCCATACTGACCAGAACCTTGCTCCATACTTGCTCCATACTTACCTGATCGCTGCTTCATCACTGCTTCCTGGATCCTGTTGCTACTTGTGCCTTCCTGTGAAATTGTGCTGCTGCAGTGTACTAGCTAGATAGAGAGAGAGATAGAGAGAGATAGAGAGATAGAGAGAGATAGAGAGATAGAGAGAGATAGAGAGAGATAGAGAGAGATAGAGAGAGATAGAGAGAGAGATAGTGTCAGAGAGTGCTATATTTTGTGCTGCTGCAGTGTGATATAGTTATAGATAGAGAGAGAGAGATAGAGAGAGAGAGAGATAGAGAGGCCTAGTGACAGAGTGCTATATTTTGTGCTGCTGCAGTGTGATAGTTATAGAGAGATAGAGAGAGAGAGATAGAGAGAGAGATAGTGTCAGAGAGTGCTATATTTTGTGCTGCTGCAGTGTGATATAGTTATAGATAGAGAGAGATAGAGAGAGAGAGATAGATAGAGAGGCCTAGTGACAGAGTGCTATATTTTGTGCTGCTGCAGTGTGATAGTTATAGAGAGATAGAGAGAGATAGAGAGAGAGAGATAGAGAGAGATAGTGACAGATTGTGCTATATATTTTTTATATAACTGACTGCTGCCCCCTCCTTTTGTGCTGATCAGTATAAATTAACTGATCAGCAACTTTTTGGGGGCGCAGGTTTTTTTTATATATAGATATACCTGTCAGTGCTGCTGCTGCAGTGTCATAGAGTGATAGATAGTGAGAGATAGAGAGATAGAGAGAGATAGTGACAGAGAGTGATAGAGAGTGCTAAATTTTGTGTCTGCTGCCCCCGCCTTTTGTGCTGATCACTATATCTGAGGTGATCAGCAACTTTTTTGGGGGTACAGAGGTTTTTTTTTTTTTATATATACCTGTCAGTTGCACCAAAGGTTGTGCACCTGCTGCACCTCACTGGTAATCAGTGTCGCATCACTGATCACCTTTTTTTTTTGTGTGTGTGCTGTGGGGTATTTTTTTAATTTTTTTTTTACACACACTGTGATTTTGTGGGTGTCCTGTGGCCGCTGTGCGCTGATCAGTGACGTACATCACTGATCATCTTTTTCGGCACAGGGTTGATCGATTTTTTTTTTTTTTTGATCAAATTCCTGTTGCCTTTGAGCGCTGTTCAGTGACAGACGTTACTGACCAACATCTGTGCTCAATTTTTGGCGCAGGACCTTTTTTTTTTTTTTTAACCCCTTAAATTTTTTATTTTTAACCCCTTCATTTTTTTTTTTTATTGGTATAAAGTATTTTTTTTTTTCTGCACCACATACACACTACACACTACATACCCCCCGGATTGAAATAAAGTTTGTACCCCCCCCTACACTATACACGTGTTGAAACATTTCACTACCAGTAACACAAAAATAAAAATGGCATCCCAAATGTCCTCCCAAATGTCCTCCTAAATGTCCTCCCAGTCATCCAGGAGAATGTATTCAGTGGAGGAGGCATATGCCATGCTTGCTTCTGACTCTGACACAGCCAGTGATGCAAGCGGGGAATTTGAAGGATTCGCCTTAAGCTCCTCTTCCTCCTCTGGTGATGAGGGACCCCCTCAAAGACGCCCCCGTAGAGCAGCTGAGACCCCCCCCCCAATAATTGATCTCGTATGGACCCCACCACCAGACAATTTTGAGCCCCAGGTTCCTGAGTTTTTGGCCATGCCAGGAATCCAATTTGATTCCACAGGTCTCAGAGAAATTGACTTTTTCAAATTATTTTTCTCTGATGATTTTATAAATTTAATGGTGGACCAAACTAATTTATATGCCCAGCAGTTTATTGCTCAAAACCCCACGTCATCATTTGCTAGGTGGACCCCTGTAGATGCAGTAGAGATGATGACGTTTTGGGGTCTGGTGTTTCATATGGGCATAGTAAAAAAGCCAGAAATTAGGCAATATTGGAGTACAGATGTTCTGTACAGTACTCCATTTTACCGTATGGCCATGACCCGGACTCGATTTGAGACAATTCTTAAATTTATACATTACACCGATAATGCACAGTGCCCACCCAGAGATGATCCCACCTTTGACCGGCTATTCAAAGTCAGGCCGGTCATTGATCATTTCAGTGCCAAATTTGAAGAGGTGTACATCCCTGAAAAATTTATTTGTATCGACGAGTCCCTTATACATTTTAAAGGAAGGGTTAAATTCCGCCAGTACCTTCCCAGTAAGAGGGCAAGGTATGGCATAAAAATGTATAAACTGTGTGAAAGCACCTCAGGGTACACCCACAGGTTTAGGGTTTATGAAGGGAAGGATTCAAGAATTGAACCGCCAGAATGCCCCCCCTCCCTCGTAGGTGTTAGTGGGAAAATTGTCTGGGATTTAGTGCACCCCTTCCTGGATAAAGGTTATCACCTCTATGTGGATAACTTTTACACCAGCATCCCCCTGTTTAAGGCCCTTGGTTCAAGAGGTACAGCAGCTTGCGGTACTGTGCGCAAGAACCAAAGAGGCCTCCCAAAAACGCACATTGCCCAAGTAATGAGAAGGGGTGAAAGCAGGGGAATATGCAACGAAAATATGTTGTTGGTCAAATATAAGGACAAGAGGGATGTCCTTATACTGACAACAATTCACGGAGACAGTACCACCTCCGTCCCTGTACGAGGTACCAGTACCCACACCTCAAAACCTAATTGTATCCTGGATTACAATAGGTACATGGGCGGAGTGGATCTTTCAGATCAGGTACTGAAGCCGTACAGTGCCCTGCGGAAAACAAAAATCTGGTACAAGAAGGTGGCCGTGTATATCATCCAGATGGCACTGTATAACGCTTACGTGCTATTCCGTTCTACCGGCCAGAGGGGGACATTTATGCACTTTCAAGAGGAAGTCATAAAGGGCCTAATATTTGGGAACCAGCAGGCAGAGGGCCCCAGTACTTCTAGTACTGGCCCCCGTATTGTACCAGGGCAGCATTTTCCTGATGAAATCCCCTCCACTGGAAAAAAGGGCAGGACACAAAAAAGGTGCAAAGTTTGCTATAAAAAGGGAATAAGAAAGCAAACTATTTTCCAGTGTGACACTTGCCCCGACAAACCCGGCCTATGTATAAAGGAGTGTTTTAAAATATACCACACATCTATGGAATATTAGGTTCATAATTTCACCGTGCTTCGGGGGTCTTGCTAATGCCACATAGCACCCACCATTCATTCCACCAGAATCTGAGCCGCAAAATCCAAAAATCACTCCTTCCCTTCTGAGTCCTGCCATGCACCCAACTGGTATTTTTTGGTCACATGTGAGGCATTGCCGTACTCGGGAGAAATTGGGGCACAGATTTTGGGGTGCTTTGTCTCCTTCATTCCTTGTGAAAATGAAAAATTTTGAGCCAGAACTGCATTTTTGTGTAAAAAAATGTAATTTTTCATGTTCACTGCCCACTTGTATCAAAATTGGTGAAACCCCTGGGGGTTTGAAATGTACACTATACCCCTAGATGAATTCCCTGAGGGGTGTAGTTTGCAAAATGGGGTCACTTGTGGGGGGGTTCCACTGTATTGGTGCTTTGGGGGTCTTGCTAATGCGACATAGCACCCACCATCATTCCACCAGAATTTGTGCTGCAAAATCCAAATATCACTCCTTCCCTTCTGAGTCCTGCCACTTTTTGGTCACACATGAGGCATTGCCGTACTCGGGAGAAATTGGGGCACAGATTTTGGGGTGCTTTGTCTCCTTCATTCCTTCTGAAAATGAAAAATTTTGAGCCAGAACTGCATTTTTGTGTAAAAAAATGTAATTTTTCATTTTCACTGCCCACTTGTATCAAAATTGGTGAAACCCCTGGGGGTTTGAAATGTACACTATACCCCTAGATGAATTCCCTGAGGGGTGTAGTTTGCAAAATGGGGTGACTTGTGGGGGGGTTCCACTGTATTGGTGCAACATAGCACCCACCAAAATTCCACCAGAATCTGTGCTGCAAAATCCAAAAATCACTCCTTCCCTTCTGAGTCCTGCCATGCACCCAACTGGTATTTTTTGGTCACATGTGAGGCATTGCCGTACTCGGGAGAAATTGGGGCACAGATTTTGGGGTGCTTTTTCTCCTTCATACCTTCTGAAAATGAAAAATTTTGAGCCAGAACTGCATTTTTGTGTAAAAAATGTAATTTTTCATTTTCACTGCCCACTTGTATCAAAATTGGTGAAACCCCTGGGGGTTTTAAATGTACACTATACCCCTAGATGAATTCCCTGAGGGGTGTAGTTTGCAAAATGGGGTCACTTGTGGGGGGGTTCCACTGTATTGGTGCTTGGGGGGTCTTGCTAATGCAACATAGCACCCACCAAAATTCCACCAGAATCTGAGCTGCAAAATCCAAAAATCACTCCTTCCCTTCTGAGTCCTGCCATGCACCCAACTGGTATTTTTTGGTCACATGTGAGGCATTGCCGTACTCGGGAGAAATTGGGGCACAGATTTTGGGGTGCTTTGTCTCCTTCATACCTTCTGAAAATGAAAAATTTTGAGCCAGAACTGCATTTTTGTGTAAAAAAATGTAATTTTTCATTTTCACTGCCCACTTGTATCAAAATTGGTGAAACCCCTGGGGGTTTGAAATGTACACTATACCCCTAGATGAATTCCCTGAGGGGTGTACTTTGCAAAATGGGGTGACTTGTGGGGGGGTTCCACTGTATTGGTGCAACATAGCACCCACCATTCATTCCACCAAAATCTGTGCTGCAAAATCCAAAAATCACTCCTTCCGTTCTGAGTCCTGCCATGCACCCAACTGGTATTTTTTGGTCACATGTGAGGCATTGCCGTACTCGGGAGAAATTGGGGCACAGATTTTGGGGTGCTTTTTCTCCTTCATACCTTCTGAAAATGAAAAATTTTGAGCCAGAACTGCATTTTTGTGTAAAAAAATGTAATTTTTCATTTTCACTGCCCACTTGTATCAAAATTGGTGAAACCCCTGGGGGTTTGAAATGTACACTATACCCCTAGATGAATTCCCTGAGGGGTGTAGTTTTCAAAATGGGGTGACTTGTGGGGGGGTTCCACTGTATTGGTGCTTGGGGGGTCTTGCTAATGCGACATAGCACCCACCAAAATTCCACCAGAATCTGAGCTGCAAAATCCAAAAATCACTCCTTCCGTTCTGAGTCCTGCCATGCACCCAACTGGTATTTTTTGGTCACATGTGAGGCATTGCCGTACTCGGGAGAAATTGGGGCACAGATTTTGGGGTGCTTTTTCTCCTTCATACCTTCTGAAAATGAAAAATTTCGAGCCAGAACTGCATTTTTGTGTAAAAAATGTAATTTTTCATTTTCACTGCCCACTTGTATCAAAATTGGTGAAACCCCTGGGGGTTTGAAATGTACACTATACCCCTAGATGAATTCCCTGAGGGGTGTAGTTTTCAAAATGGGGTGACTTGTGGGGGGGTTCCACTGTATTGGTGCTTGGGGGGTCTTGCTAATGCGACATAGCACCCACCAAAATTCCACCAGAATCTGAGCCGCAAAATCCAAAAATCACTCCTTCCGTTCTGAGTCCTGCCATGCACCCAACTGGTATTTTTTGGTCACATGTGAGGCATTTCCGTACTCGGGAGAAATTGGGGCACATATTTTGGGGTGCTTTTTCTCCTTCATACCTTCTGAAAATGAAAAATTTTGAGCCAGAACTGCATTTTTGTGTAAAAAAATGTAATTTTTCATTTTCACTGCCCACTTGTATCAAAATTGGTGAAACCCCTGGGGGTTTGAAATGTACACTATACCCCTAGATGAATTCCCTGAGGGGTGTACTTTGCAAAATGGGGTGACTTGTGGGGGGGTTCCACTGTATTGGTGCAACATAGCACCCACCATTCATTCCACCAGAATCTGTGCTGCAAAATCCAAAAATCACTCCTTCCCTTCTGAGTCCTGCCATGCACCCAACTGGTATTTTTTGGTCACATGTGAGGCATTGCCGTACTCGGGAGAAATTGGGGCACAGATTTTGGGGTGCTTTTTCTCCTTCATACCTTCTGAAAATGAAAAATTTTGAGCCAGAACTGCATTTTTGTGTAAAAAAATGTAATTTTTCATTTTCACTGCCCACTTGTATCAAAATTGGTGAAACCCCTGGGGGTTTGAAATGTACACTATACCCCTAGATGAATTCCCTGAGGGGTGTAGTTTGCAAAATGGGGTCACTTGTGGGGGGGTTCCACTGTATTGGTGCTTGGGGGGTCTTGCTAATGCGACATAGCACCCACCAAAATTCCACCAGAATCTGAGCTGCAAAATCCAAAAATCACTCCTTCCCTTCTGAGTCCTGCCATGCACCCAACTGGTATTTTTTGGTCACATGTGAGGCATTGCCGTACTCGGGAGAAATTGGGGCACAGATTTTGGGGTGCTTTGTCTCCTTCATACCTTCTGAAAATGACAAATTTGGAGCCAGAACTGCATTTTTGTGTAAAAAAAATAATTTTTCATTTTCACTGCCCAGTTGTACCACAATTGGTGAAACCCCTGGGGGTTTGAAATGTACACTATACCCCTAGATGAATTCCCTGAGGGGTGTAGTTTGCAAAATGGGGTCACTTGTGGGGGGGTTCCTAACTTTTAGCATCTTATGGTGCCTTGAAACCTACATGGTGCCTAAAAAATAATCTCATAAAAAGGAGGCTCCAAAATCAAGTAGGTGCTCCTTCTATTATGAAGCCTGTGGTTTGGTCACCGTGCACACTAGGGCCACATATAGGATATTTATGAAAACAAAAGAATTGGGGGAATCAATTTTTAGTCACATTTCTCTAGTAAAATGTACTGTGTTCCTTAGAAAAATGTATTAAAATTGCAAATCTGCAAAAAAAAAGAAATTTTGAAATTTCACCTACACTTTGTTTTAATTCCTGTGAAACACCTAAAGGGTTAACAAACTTCCAAAATGCTGTTTTGAATACTGTGAGGGGTGCAGTTTTTGAAATGGCATCATTTATGGGGGTGTCTCACATACAAGTCCCTCAAAGTCACATCAGAACTGAACTGGTCCCTAAAAAAATCAGTGTTTGAAATTTTCTTGAAAATTTGAGAATTTGCTATTCATATTGTAAGCCTCCTAGTGTCCCAAAAAATTAAAAGGAAGTTGAAATAATGATGTCAACATAAAGTAGACATATGGTCTATGTTAGTTATTCACTATTTTGAGTGGTAAGATTATTTGTCTCACAAGCAGAAAATTTAACATTTTGCAAATCGCTAAATTTTCCATTTTTTCACGATATTTTGGTATTTTTCACAAAAAAACACAGACTGTATCGACCCAAATTTACCACTAATTTGAAGTACAATGTGTCACGAAAAAACAATCTCAAAACCACTGGGATAAGTAAAAGCAAAAAAAAGTTATCCCCACTTAAGTGAGACATGTCAGATTTGAAAAAAAGGGCTCTGTCAGGAACGCAAAAACTGGCTCTGTCAGGAAGGGGTTAAATTCAAACTACCACAACTGATTCATGATAAGACAATGCTCACATAAAAGAACTCCATACCAAACGCTCATTAAGACCATGGGGGGCTACTGTATTTAAAGTGAAAATCCACTTAGCTTCTAGTCTAAGTAATTGTTTATAGCGGTCTCCACCCCTGATAGATTCCGGTACATGATCTATAATTTGATATTTGAGAGATGACAATGAATGGCCCTGTTCTTTAAAATGCATCGCTACTGGTTGCTCAGCAACCTTACTTGTCACTTTGCCACTGACGGAAGCTTTAATAGCAGAGCGATGCATCGCCATTCTCTCCTTGAACTTACGCGATGTCATGCCAACATAGCATAAGCCACATGGGCAAATTACCATGTACACAACAAAGCGTGTGTCACAAGTAAGAACATGTCGGATGGAGTAGAGTTTAGAAGAATGGGGATCTTTAAATTTGGTACCCGCAATCAGGAAACCACAGGTGACACACTTCGGGCACCTGTAGCACCCTGGGCTTTCACAACTGTATTTGCTGATTGAACTTTGTCAAAGCCCGACATATCCGTGTGCACTAAAATATCTGTCAAGTTCCGTCCCCTGGTATAACACGCCAGCGGGCTGACTTTTTTAAAGGCTGGTAAATCTTTGTCACTGGCCAAAATTGGCCATAATGCCTTACTAGCAATCGGTACCACTGCACTCGAGGTGTCGAACTGGGAAATAAATGGGAAAACTTCCCCTTGTGTCCTAACAGCAGGTTTAGGTAAATCACCCCTCTTTAACTTCAGAGCCTTCTCTTTGGCCATCTTGAGCGTCTTCAGGGAATATCCCCTCTGCCGGAACTTCTCCACAACTCTATCCAACTCCTGCTCTACTGTATTCCGGTCACTACATATCCTGACTGACCTCACCATTTGTGAATATGGCAACCCCTTCTTTAGTGGAGGGGGATGATGGCTACTGGCCAACAACAGAGTGTTGCGGTCAGTGGCCTTGCTAAACAATGATGTACTAATGCTACCATTATTAATCATTATTGACACATCTAGAAAATCAATTTAACATTCACTAGTTTTGTAGGTGAACTTAATTGGTGTGTCGGCTGCATTAATCTCCTCCATCATAATGTTAAACAATTCAATGCCACCATTCCAAAACATAAAAAGGTCATCAATATATCTACAGAACGCCCGGATGTGCTGGCCAAACCTGTGTTGAAAGAAATGTTTCTGTTCAAACTCGAACATAAACACATTCGCGTAGGCCGGAGCTACCGATGCTCCCATAGCACACCCGGACGTCTGTAGATATATCTCGCCATTAAAAATAAAATAATTTTTGGTGAGGACAAGTTCCAGTAGCTTAAGATACAAGTCAACATTAAATTGGAAGCTGTCTACATTGCACAGAAAGTCCCGCATGGCTGATAGTCCCTGATGGTGCGGAATGGACGTGTATAAACTGGACACGTCCATTACACACATAATTGTATGTGGTTGCAAATCATCAAATGCATTAATGTGATTAAGAAAGCTAGTCGTGTCCTTCAGGAATGTAGTTTGGACACAGATGTGCGGTTGTATTAACATATCTAGTAATTGTGACACTGGCTGCATGATACTCCCCCTAGCAGAGATAATCGGTCTGCCAGGGGGGTGTGCACTATCCTTGTGCACTTTGGGTAAAGTGTAGAGCACAGATGTAACAGGGAAGGCTGGTTTTAGCGCCACCCCACATTTGTCACTAATTAACCCCTCAGTTACAGCAGCGTCTACAATCATAAACAATTCATTCTTAAATACTCGAGTAGGGTCAGATGCCAGTTTACAATAAATATTTACATCAGCTAACTGCCGATAAATTTCTAAGCAGTAATCGCTCAAGTCCTGTATCACTATCCCGTCCCCCTTATCGGCCGGGCGGATAGTGATACTTCTGTCCTTGCTTAGATTCTTAAGAGTTGTCTGCTCATCCCGGCTCAAGTTCCGATGTATCACATCTGACGCCGAATTAAATCGGGTCATAGAGTCAACAAATAATCATGTATAAGTTTTAATAGATGTATTAGAACTCACCGGGTCGAACTTGAACAGATGCTGGCGTGAAATGAATTTGTCAATGACACCTGAGTCCTGGATAGATGAAGAGTCTTGGAAATACTCCCGCAATCGCATGTTTCTTCCCATTCGCTGAAGGCTACATTGCCACTCAAATCTGTCGTGGGTAGTAGTAGGGATGAACGATAAGCCCTTGCTCAGGACCCGACGTTCACTCTCCGATAATTCCCTTGTTGATAGATTAAAAATTAATTCATCTTGGAGCTGCCCGCTCCTGTAGATTCTCTCGCTCTGCCCGCTTCGGCGGGTTCTCTGAAGCGAGGTCCTTCCTTTCTTCTGGTGCTCACCCCTAAAGAGGGCCTTGCTGCCGATGGGTCATCTGACTCAGGCCAGGCAAAATCGCTATCCGATGACGATCTCTGCGGCTCCCTTCTGCCTCTCCTATTACGCCAGGAATTCTCACGTCGGTTTTGCTGAAAGTTGCGCTTTGGTGCAGTCTGTCCACCAATCCATCTGTACACAGAATTGTCTTCATAATTTGGCATTCTCCTGACTATTAAGGAGAGCGGTATGTTCAGAGGATAATGCTTCAATTTTGTCTTTAGTGACTTTCAGCTCGCGTCCTGCTTGTTCAATCACTAGCAGCATTAAATCCAGTCCACATTTATTTAGCACCGCTACCCATCTCCTACAAAAGTCAGGGCTTGATCTGCCAATCATGGGCACATTATGTACACGAAATCCTCGTGGAATAAATTTTTGGCGGAAGTAGTCTGAGAACGATTGACCATGAAGTAGAAAATCTACCTCACGTTTGCGCAATTTAAGCAGCCGGTGATAAATGTCCTCTGCATCTAGGATAGAGTTACCAGGAGTTTCTGCAAACAATATTCCAGAGACTTCATCATGATTAAAGCTCAATGTCTCTCCCACGGGTAAGCTTGCATTACCAGATATCTGGATACCTCCCAGACCCAAATCATGTTGGGATCCGTCCATGATAAATAAGTGTCAACACGTGTCGATATCTCAGGAACAAACACTTTGTAAAAAGTCCAAAATAATTGGGGTGCCTTGACCCTAATAATGAGCGTGAGCCCACCAATAGTATACCTTGTAGCGGACCGGCACTCTCCACAATTGGTTCAATGGTGCTGCATGCCTTTGCCAAGAGACAATAGAAAGCAGGAACCCCCCAAGAAGGGTAAAGCACGTCACTGCAGCAATACTTAGATGAAACCAAGATGAAGTTTATTCGCCTCGACGGGCCGTTTCGGGGCTCAACCCCTTCCTCAAGAGACTTTCAAACAGGTACAATCATCACAGCAGTGTTTGTCATTTAAATACCTCCACCATTGCCGCCAGTCCACCCAGCCACGCTAGACACGCCCCCTCACCGCCCGTCAGCCGGCTCTGGCACACAGCAGCAGCGTCACCGCCTCACACACGCCGACCTGCTGTCATGGTAACCAGAGACCGGCCGCCGACCAGCACAAGCCCCACAGGCGTGCGCGCACGCCTCTCTCACTGTGCGAGGACCACAGCCCGGGGACCTGCGCTGGCTTGCGGTGCCGGTGTGTCATTGCTGGCACCACCATCGATCACTGCCCCGGTCTGAGCAGGCACCAGGAGCAGCTACAGGCGTCTCCCACACGCCGCAGCTGTTCCTATGGAAACCTCACTCACGACCAAGCCGTCATGACATCACATAAGGAGCACACGCCCACGGCTCCCACCACGTGAGTGCCGCTCCCATAGCAACGCCACAACAAGCATGGATCAGCTCTGATGGGGGATGTTACTAGGGGACAGAACATTATCTGATATATGATACCACCCATACCTAAAGTTGATACATGAATGTATTATGTATCTATATTTTTTGATTTTTTTGTATATTTTAATTAAAATTTTTAATTTTTTTGTATTTTTGTATCGTGTATTTTGGAGTTAATATGTTGGTTATGTCCTATGCACTATTGGTGATGGTTTTACGTATATCATATAGGTAAATTGCAGTCGTGCTGGTAGTCCCGGGATAGTGCGAGTACGCGGGTTGCCAGCTTGACTTTGGTGTGGAACCGACCAGGTGGGTGACCACAGCTGTGTGAGAGGCATGCTGGGTCACGCAACATGCTGGCCGTGTCCACATCTTGATGTTACTTGTTGTTTTGATGATTATGTGCCTAGTGTGTGATATACGATCACGTTCTGTCCCCTAGTAACATCCCCCATCAGAGCTGATCCATGCTTGTTGTGGCGTTGCTATGGGAGCGGCACTCACGTGGTGGGAGCCGTGGGCGTGTGCTCCTTATGTGACGTCATGACGGCTTGGTCGTGAGTGAGGTTTCCATAGGAACAGCTGCGGCGTGTGGGAGACGCCTGTAGCTGCTCCTGGTGCCTGCTCAGACCGGGGCAGTGATCGATGGTGGTGCCAGCAATGACACGCCGGCACCGCAAGCCAGCACAGGTCCCCGGGCTGTGGGCGTTTGCACAGTGAGAGAGGCGTGCGCGCACGCCTGTGGGGCTTGTGCTGGTCGGCGGCCGGTCTCTGGTTACCATGACAGCAGGTCGGCGTGTGTGAGGCGGTGACGCTGCTGCTGTGCGCCAGAGCCGGCTGACGGGCGGTGAGGGGGCGTGTCTAGCGTGGCTGGGTGGACTGGCGGCAATGGTGGAGGTATTTAAATGACAAACACTGCTGTGATGATTGTACCTGTTTGAAAGTCTCTTGAGGAAGGGGTTGAGCCCCGAAACGGCCCGTCGAGGCGAATAAACTTCATCTTGGTTTCATCTAAGTATTGCTGCAGTGATGTGCTTTACCCTTCTTGGGGGGGTTCCTGCTTTCTATATATATATATATATATATATATATATATATATATATATATATATATAATTATAATAATAATAATTTATTGTAAGCACACAAAGAAAAAGCTGTCTACAAACAAACAAATATCCACACTGTAAAATACTATAATATTTGAAGATTAGATTTTCTCAGTCTTAATGATTTTATGCAAAGTGACAATGCAAGCTCATATGTATGCAGGGCTGCCAAGAGAAATCCTGGGCCCCGGTACAACAGCTTCCCAGGGCCCCGCTGGCGGGGGTGAGACCACATCATTTTGGGGGCATGTTTAGCACATAGGAGGATGGAAAAGTGAAGGTTGAAGTAATACGTGCTCCTAAGGCACATGCTACGTTCAAGGGGTGTGGCCACTCAAAAGGGGGCATATCCTTGAGTGTAGTGTACCACACCATATACCCCTTATTCAATACAATAGTAAACCCCCTTACACATTATGCTACAAGGAATGAGCGAAAATTCACATTATGCCTCACAGAATAAGCCAAAAAACACAGCATGAGCCAAAATTCCCATTACGCCACATAAATTGAGCCAAAATTCACATTATGCCACATGGCGGGGATGCAGAGACAGAGACGCCATGGATGCAGAGACAGACATGGTGGGGACGCAGGGACAGACATGGTGGGGACGCAGGGACAGAGACGGCGGGGATGCAGGGACAGAGACGGCGGGGACGCAGGGACAGAAATGGCGGGGACGCAGGGACAGAAATGCATTATAGTGGGCTATTTAATGTGTAAGCCTACCTACCAGTGGTCCAACGATGGAGTCCGGTGGTGCTCCAGCAGCAGTGGGGATGGGGTGGGCTCCAGCGGGGTTTGTAAGTGGTGGGAAACACAGCCTTGCAACCAGCAGGATCCAGCAGCAGCAGAAGGGCCCAGTGGCAGCTCCAGCTGTTGTGGGGATGACAGCCTAGTGCACTGTGCAGGGTCCTGGGCTGACACACTCGGTAGACAAAAAAAGCAAATGCGGTGTCCTGTAAGTGCAGCCAGAGGGGTAGCGTGTACCCCTTGTGCCCAGTGCAGGTGCGTGCAATGTCCCACCCCCTCCAAGTGTGCATATGGGGATAAGTTAAAGGAGAACAACAATAAATAAGGAATTGGGGCTACATGGAGAGAGGGATGTGGCAGAGGCATACATGGGGAGAATGTGTCATAGACACACGAGGAGGGGAGGTGGAGGCATGCATGGGGAGGTGGTAGAGGCACACATGGGGAGAGGGAGGTGACAGGCATACAAGGGGAGAATGCAGCATAGATAAACATGGGGAGGGGAGGTGGAGGCATGCATGGGGAGGGGAGGTGGTAGAGGCACACATGGGGAGAGGGAGGTGGTAGAGGTACACATGGGGAGAGGGAGGTGACAGGCATACATGGGGAGAATGCAGCATAGATAAACATGGGAAGGGGAGGTGGAGGCATGCATGGGGAGGGGAGGTGGTAGAGGTACACATGGGGAGAGGGAGGTGACAGGCATACATGGGGAGAATGCAGCATAGATAAACATGGGGAGGGGAGGTGGTAGAGGTACACATGGGGAGAGGGAGGTGGTAGAGGGTCACATGGGGAGAGGGCGGTGACAAAGGCATACATGGGGAGAATGTGGCATAGGCACGCATGGGATGGGGAGGTGGAGGCATGCATGGGGAGGGGATGTGACAGAGGTACACATGGGGAGAGTGAGGTGACAGAGGCATACATGGGGAGAATGCAGCATAGATTAACATGAGGAGGGGAGGTGGAGGCATGCATGGGAGGTGGAATAGGCACACATGGGGAAGAGGGAGGTGACAGAGGAATACATGGGGTGAGGGGCTAAATGATAAAAGGGGGAGTAGCCCAGCCAGCTTCCTGCAATTCCATTCCCCAGGAGGGGGCACACAACCCCCCCAAGACACATTCTAAGACTGACACAGAGATGCCCAGTGGTGCTGATGATCCCAGCCCCAAGCTACTTCTTCCACTCTGAGACTCAGGCTGCAGCAACTGCAGAAGCATCAGTTGGCACCCTTATGTCAGTGGCACTTCCTATCTGTGAGTATGCCCTGCATGTTAGTCCCCTCACCTCTCCTCTGATGACAACCTCCTCAGTCAGTTCAGCAGCTTCTCTCTCATCACGATCACAGCCTCTGAGTAAGAAGACACAGCTGCTCCTTAAGCTCCGCCCACCATAAGGGCCTGTCACTCAACCTGACCCTTAGCTGAGCAGCTCCTTCGTTGCCTAGTCCAGTTCCTTCTCCAGCAGCAGCCTGCCATGTGATGTGACACAGCACACCCGAACTGATAGAGGGGGTGGGGAGAGGAGCAGTCTGATCATGATGAAGCAGTGGGGAATGACTACCGTCACTGTGGCTGGGTATGTTTGGCAGATGGCAGTGGTGTTTTCCTAAGTCTGCCACCATTCTCCTCTCCCCCCTCCTCACAGCCTCCCTCAGCTGCCCCTCCCTCCCTATGTCCGTCCCTTTCCCCCAGCTACAGCTTCCTGCAGACTCCGCAGCGGTGGACAGGACTGGTGGCTGCGTGTGAATCACTTGTCATGGACAGGCAGTCAGTTCACCGCTGCGGAGTCTGCAGGAAGCTGTGGCTGGGAACGGATGTAGGGAATGAGCAGCCGATACACAGCTCATCAACCTCCTCCCGGCCACACCAGCCACAGGTACACCTGCCGGCCGAATAAAAAAAAAAAGTGTGAGTGAGCTCAGACCCGGGCCCCCCTGACATGCCCGGGCCCAGGTAATATGTACCCGCCCCCCTCCCCTATCGGCGGCCCTGTATGTATGTTATGTAAACAACTGAGAGCGGCGTGATACAGGATAAAGAAATCGCCCAACCCAGGGGTGTCCAAACTTTTTGTGACGAGGGCCAGATTGGTGAAGTGTAAATGTGTGGGGGCCGACCATTCAGCCTGACATTCTTTGAATCATTAATCACATCAGAATGGTCCACCTCTCTGCCCCCATTCACTGTTTGTCCCCCAGCCTGCCCCTCCTTCACTGTATGTTCCCCACTCTGCACCCATCACTCTGTCCCCCAGCCTGCCCCCTTCTCTTAATGTCCATCAGTGCCTCCATTCATTGAATGTCCCCAAGCCTGACCCTCCTTCACTATATGATTCCCATTCACTGTATGACCCCCATTCACTATGTACCCCACTCTGCCCCCATTCACTGTATGTGCCCCAGCCTGACCCTCCTTCACTGTATGTCCCCCACTCTGCCCCCTCCCTTCTCTGTATGTTTCCCAGCCCCTTCTGTGAGCCAGAGGATGGAGAGGCAAAGCAGGCACTGCAAGGACAGGAGATGCTTGGGCTCCTGCTGCTGCCCTCCTCCTCTCTGCATGTTACGGGAGCAAGCTTCCCCCTTGCTGCCCTCCTCCCCAAACACTGCAGTCACTGTGATTGTGGAGTAGGGTGATATACAATTGCAGCTGCAGTGGTTGGATGCATACTCACCTGAAAGATGCCAAACACATCTCACTGTGGTAGCCAGCACCTCCTCACTGTAGCAGACAGCAAGGTAAAGGCACGCTCACCGGGGCCCCACCTTTAGTGTCCTGTGCTGTGCTTCCCACATCTGATGCTCTGCCCGCTTCCATCTGGAGGCTGCGGGCCGCTTCAAATGACAGCACGGGCCACATTTGGCCCCCGGGCCTGACTTTGGACATATCTGGCCTAGCCTGTTTCAAATAAAAAGACTTTGACAGGGGTTGTAGGACAAACTGGATTGTGCTGATATTTAAACCCAAAATGGATCATAGCACGCATGCACAAGGTCAAACAGCAACAAAAAATTATGACTTCTTTCACAACCCCCTCTCAACTCATCCAACAGGAAACCGAGGCCTGTTATTGGTAACCGGCCATTTTGATCAGCCTGTCTCTGTTGCAGACTTGTAGAAGGGTCAGAGAGTTACACATGCTTGACTGGGAAATCATTCAATGGTAAGTGAGTTGTGTATGGATTTGCAGCTGGCCGCAGATCAGCAGTATTTTCGCGAGTCATTTGCAGACTTGTGCAGGGATGATTTTCTCTGTCTGGGCGGCAACTATCTGATAGCAGAGCTCTGCAAAATTGCCCAGCAGCAATCATGTCTGAATCAGGACTTAAACCCCTATGTGTGCACCAGAAGCTTTTGTGCATTCCTTTTTGTATTCTGTTGTGTAGTTTTAAATAGCTCATGTTGTCTTTTTTCATTTTCTAAAAACTTTCTAAACATGCTTTTAAATTTCAGATGAACATTCAACCAAAACCCCAAATTTCCAATGAGAAGGGTGAATAATTTAGCAAAATGATCCTCGTTAGACCCACTCATCTCTAATTCATAGCTTGCTACTGTCTATTGCCATTCTACCTACCATTTTTCGAAAGTCAATGTATGCAAAAGAGATATTCTCAGCAAAATGAAAAAATTAAATCTCTACTGATTGTTTATAGAAAAAATTCTGCTGCCAAACAATATTATAACTTGTCTGTTTAATGCCTAATGCCAAGCTTCGCTGAATTCTACAGAGCTTATATCCACTTATTAATAATACATACAGTAAGACAATTACAGTCACAGTGCATTGCTATACAGATAGATACCATAGCAATCATTCCAAGGCTGGTGTGTACTGCCCTCTGCTGTCTGTTGACTTGTACTGAAAATAAACAAATGTAAAATAAATAGATATATTTAAAAATAATAGCCTTTGACAAACAGCACTGTAACATCTGCAGTGATATTGGATAGTTTATTGTAGATTTTAGTGTGGTCCCCAAATAGTACTCAATCCTACTAATAATTTATTCAAAATCAGTATTGGCAGATGCTGTATGTGCATGGTCACCTTCCAAAAGCACTAAAAGGACCCAGAGATTCAGCTGCCTATTCAATGTGACCTCCTGTGCATATGAGCAGCTGGACCTAAAGTCCAAGTACTAAGCAAAAGCATAGTTGCTGACTTCTCAGCTGCCCTCTCTGGGATAGGGACGTACGTCCATCAAGTTCAACCTTTTACAGCACACGTTAGATATCCCTATTTGAATTATTTACTATGTTTCAACTTTGGGGTAAATAGTGGTTATGCTTTGTATCCCTGAATTTTTTTGTCCAATAAATGTTTGTACAACCTTATTTTAAATGTATTTATTGTGTCTGCCATCACAGCCTTTTCAGGAAGTGTAAACATTCCTAATTTGGCTAATCCATACCTCCCAACTTCTGTCCTGAAGAAATAGGGACACTCTCGAAAAGGGGGCATGGCGTATGCAAATGAGGGTGTGACTTATGCTAATTAGCCGCAACCTCATTTTCATACGAGAATAGATGCTGTGCGCATGCGCACAGCGGTCTATTCTACTAGATTGGGGGGTCTCCCAACTGCCACCCCCCGCAGCGGGACAATGCCTGCCGCGGGTGGGACAGCGGGACAGGACCCGAAAATCGGGACTGTCCCGCTGTAATCGTGACAGTTGGGAGGTATGCTAATCTGTCATTGTAATTTAAAGACTCCATCCCTTTTATTAGCTTGGTTGCCCTTCTCTGGTCTTTTTCCAGTTCTATAATGTCCTTTCTGTAGGCTGGGGCCCAGAATTGCATTCCAAATCCCAGATGAGGTCTAATCAGTGCCTTCAAGAGTAGTATAATTACATTGTCGACCCAAGTTTCCATATCCCGTTTTATACAGGCCATTTTTCTGTTGGCCTTAGTGGCTGCACCATGGCACGGAGCACTGCACCCAGAGGTGTAACTAGACCTTTGTGGGCCCCATAGCAAAATTTTTAATGGGCCCTCCAACTCAGGAGAGTCTGTATGGCTAGTGAAGCACAAGAAGTGTGGTTAGTGTTGCCTCTCATATATACATCCATACACCACTGCTCTCATACATACTGTATAAACATATGTAAGCCCCAGCACAGTAGGGGTTAATATGGACATCAGCACGCCGGCCACAGCCCGCCCTGAGAGGGTTAATGTGGGAGGAGGCAGGAGCAACCCGTGATGGACAGCTCAGCACGACCTGGGATAGGCTGGGACAAGGGGAAGACAAGGACCGGAAGGAGGGGAGAGGAGGCTGGGAGAAGAGACTCACGTGGAAGGAGAGACGAGCGGCGGCACGGGAAGAGGATTGACGCAGCGCTGTCGAGAAGGGAGCAAGCAGCGGGACCCCCTGCCGAGCGGAGAAGCCGGGAGCGGAGGACGCGGCGCAGCAGTGACGTCACCGCCGGGAGAGACAGAGACGCCGGGAGCCGAGGACCGCGGGCAGGAGCGACGTCACTGCCCAAGAAGAGGAGGGAGAGTGACGCTGACCCCCGCCGACTGCCGGGACGACAAGGGAGCGGGTAAGACTGTGATTGAGTGAGGCCACCAGCAGCCCCAGGTCCCGTCACACCAGGCCACCAGCAGACCCCCACCAGCACCAGGCCACCATCAGCCTAGGGCACCAGCAGAGGCCCCCCTTGGGAGTGTCCCAGACCACCAGCCGCCCAGGCCACCAGCAGCCCAAGCCACCAGCAGCTCAGGCCACCAGCAGAGGCCCCTTGAGAGTGTCCCAGGCTACCAGTGTCCCAGGCTACCAGAAGCCCAGGCCACCAGCAGAGCACTTTGAGGGCCACACCAGGCCACCAGCAGACCCCCCCACCAGGTGCCCGTACAGTAACAGAGGGAGAAAGGAGTGCAGTAGGGAGAACTGCAGAGCCCAGCAGTAATTGCAGCCAGACAGAGGACCCAACAGCAGCCGGGGGCGCAGTGTAGCGGAGTGTGGCAACGCCTGGCACCCACACTAGCAATCCCATCGGGGTGCACTGCGACCGGTGAATATCTGCCCACACCCAGCGGGAGCTGGCACCGTGCCACAGGTACTTTACCCCTGACCTTAACAGTTAAGCTCCGTACTTTGCCACTCCACTTTCCGAATCTGAGGAAAAGGTTGCTGGAGCAACATTGCCACCCGGTGGCCAAAGGATAAAAGTACAGAGACCCATAGACCTAAATAAATCCTATGCATAGGCTCTTGTTGAGGACTGACCGGTCTTAGCTAACAATAGTACCCAGGTACATAGGCTTAGGTGGTGCGAAGTAATATTTCATGATATGTATGTTGCGATAGGTAGAGGTTAAGAAAAGGCCTAACTACTGCTGTGTTGGTGATAATCGTAAATAATTGCCGTCACTGTTCTAGAGCTATTGTCCTGTTTGTATTGCAAATGATGTCTGCACTTTGATATTGTTTTATACTGTTACGTGGTGTTCACCCCATTCAAAGGTTAAAAACAAAGCTGGCGCCCCTAGTTGCAGGCCCAGAATAAAGCATCAATTGAGAAAGTGTGTCGATTGATTTGTGTACCTGTCACGCGCCGCCGCGGCGGTACACGGCGGGTCCTGTACTCACCCGTCCGTGTCCGCAGTCGGCTGGCGTGTGTCGGCCTCCATGTCAGGTGAGGCGGCAGGCAAAGGTCCGGCAGTGTTGGAGGGCAGCATGGAAGTCTGCAGCGTGGTCTCACTCTAGGCTATGGGTGCCGTGAGACCAGCGCCGCCATCTTGCTTAAGGGCAAACAGGGGATTGGGCCAGGTCAGAGCTGCACACCTGTTCCACTGTGATAGCCAATGGCAGCCGCCTTCTATGCATATAGAGGATCTGCCCAGGTAACTCAGTGTCAGTGCAAAGAGTCTTCTGTGCCGTGCACTTCCTGGAAGGCTCCTGACTCATTGTGTCCTTGCTATCCCAGCTGTGTCCGTCAGCTCGCTTTGGCTTCAGATCCAGTGCTCCTTTCCAGTCACGCTGGTCGCCAGCTTCTCTCTGGTACCCTTGGGTGCTTCCTCCTGGATTTCCCAAAGACCTCCTCTTCAGCTACCTCCAGCCGCAGTCACCTCCCATCTTCTTCCAGTTCCGGATCCTCTATTTGCCACCATCTTTTCATCTCTTCATCAGGATTTTCCTCTTCATTGTCTTCTGGACATTCATCCTCATTGTCTTCTGGACATTCATCCTCATTGTCTTCTGGACATTTATCGTTTGCCATTTACTTTGATTCCTATTACAGTTGTTCTCAAAGAAGTATTTGAGTCCTGTATGACAGCCTTTATTAAACCTGCTCGTTTTAACCCTACTACTGCCTCCTCCTCAGTCCCTGAGCACCACACGACCTCATCAGAATCTTCGGCCGTGACAGTTTGCACTGACCCGATGGAGTCGGGTGAAAATCAGGGATCTCTGGCAAACGTATTGCAAGGCATTATGGGCCGCCTGGAAAAAGTGGAGTCTTCACAGCGGCAAGTGGCGCAATTTTTACAATCACTGACTTCCTCACAAACCACCCCTCCAGCGGCTACAGCAACATCTTCAGTATCCTCGGGAGGAGTTTCCGCCACGCCACCAGTCGGGTCCATTATTCCCCCTCGGTTACATTTGCCAACCCCCAGCAAGTACGATGGGTCTCCTAAAGGATGTCGCGGGTTTTTGAATCAGTGCGATGTGCACTTCACTCTCCAAGCCTCCAACTTTCCAACTGACAAGGCGCGTGTAGCCTACATTGTCTCCCTCCTCTCGGGATCTGCCCTAGAGTGGGTTTCGCCTCTGTGGGAGAGAACAGATCCTCTACTAAACAACTACGATGATTTTATTGCCTCCTTCCGACGAATCTTTGACGAACCAGGTCGAGTGTCATCAGCCGCTGCAGAGATTCTGAGAATTCGACAAGGTAGCAGATCGGTGGGCCAATATGTGGTGCAGTTCCAGACACTAGCATCGGAGTTGGAGTGGAATGAAGAGGCTCTCGTCGCCGCGTTCTGGAATGGTCTTTCCAGCCGTCTCAAGGACGAACTAGCTACCCGTGACATCCCTTCCACTCTGACAGCGCTAATCTCCTTGTGCAATAAAGTTGATCTGCGGCTTCACGAGCGACAACTGGAAAGGACTCGTTCTGAACGTTTTCGACCTCGTTCTTCTTCTGTGGTTACTTCTCCTGTAAAGATTGGATCATCTACTCCTTCTGCCACAGAAGAACCAATGCAAATAAATCGGTCCCGTCTCTCTCTCGAAGAAAAGAACCGACGTCGCAGAGATAATCTCTGTATGTACTGCGCTTCATCTTCTCATCTTCTGATCTCTTGTCCTCTTCGCCCGGGAAACGACCGCTCCTAATCTCCACGAGGGAGGCTAGATTAGGAGTGTTATCGCCTGCTCCCTCCACCATAGACTCTACCATCTCAGTCACCCTGAGTACTCCTCAGGGACAAACGTCCATGCAAGCTCTACTGGACTCAGGTGCGGCTGGGAACTTCATCTCGGCCGACATGGCTGCACAACTCTCCATACCTCTCCAACCACTGGAACAACCTCTGGTCCTGACAGCCGTCGATGGCAGCCACATCTCCAGTGGCCATGTCACCTCACAGACGGTACCGATCCATCTTCAAGTTGGAGCCCTGCACCAAGAGAAGTTAGAGTTTTTGGTTCTCCCTCAGTCCTCTCACCCTGTAGTCCTAGGGATGCCGTGGCTTACCAAGCATAACCCCCATGTCGACTGGCTAACTATGGAGATTAAGGCCTGGAGTAAGGACTGCTTTTCTTCTTGCTTATCTCCTGTTATTCCTATTCTTCTGAGCAAACCTCAAGCATTTTCTCCCCAGCTTCCTGCCTCCACCATACCCGCACCATACTCGTCTTTTTCAGATGTCTTTAGTAAAGGAGGTGCCGATACATTGCCGCCCCACCGGCCATGGGATTGTCCCATTGATCTCATTCCAGGCAAGACACCACCACGGGGAAGAACGTACCCTTTATCGTTGCCTGAGACCGAGGCCATGTCGGCATACATCCAGGAGAATCTGGAGAAGGGATTTATCCGGCCATCCACCTCTCCGGCAGGAGCAGGCTTCTTCTTCGTCAAGAAGAAAGATGGCAGCCTGAGACCGTGTATCGATTATCGGGGGTTGAATGACATCACCGTTAAAAATCGCTATCCGCTGCCCCTCATCACTGAATTGTTCGACCGAGTTAAGGGGGCCACGGTCTTCACCAAACTAGACTTGAGGGGAGCATATAACCTGATCCGTATCCGCCAGGGGGACGAATGGAAAACGGCCTTCAATACCCGAGATGGACATTATGAATACCTCGTTATGCCGTTTGGTCTGTGTAATGCTCCAGCCGTTTTCCAGCAATTCGTGAATGACATCTTTCGGGACTTGTTATATATTTCCATTGTTGTCTATTTAGATGACATCCTCATCTTCTCGTCCAATCTCAGCACTCACCGGCACACCGTTCGGGAGGTGTTAAGCCGTCTTCGCCAGAACCAGCTTTTCTGTAAGCTCGAAAAGTGTGCCTTCGAAGTCTCGTCAATTCCCTTCCTGGGTCATATTCTTTCAAGTACTGGGCTGGAGATGGATCCTGAAAAAGTCCGCGCTATTCAAGATTGGACACCCCCAACCACTCTCAAAGGTTTGCAAAGATTCCTCGGCTTTTCCAACTACTACCGCCGCTTCATCCGCAATTTCTCCTCCATAGCAGCACCTCTGACGGCTCTTACCCAAAAAGGGGCCAATCCTGCCCAATGGCCGTCCGCAGCTACCAAGGCTTTCCAACTACTGAAACAGGCGTTTATCACCGCTCCAATTCTTCTTCAACCTGATGTGAACCGACCCTTCATCCTGGAGGTTGACGCCTCTTCTGACGGAGTAGGAGCAGTTCTTTCGCAAAAAGGAGAGGATGCAGAGCTTCACCCTTGCGCATACTTTTCCAAGAAATTTCTCCCGGCAGAAAAGAACTACCCTATTGGAGAACAGGAGCTGCTCGCTGTTAAGTTAGCCTTCGAGGAGTGGCGGTATCTGTTAGAGGGGGCTCGTCACCAGATCACAGTTTTTTCCGACCACAAAAATCTTTCTTTCTTAAGACAAGCACAATGTCTCACTTCACGCCAGGCTCGTTGGGCTATGTTCTTCGAACGCTTCAATTTCCAAATCAAGTATCGTCCAGGTGTTTTAAACAATAAAGCTGATGCCTTGTCTCGGTCCTTCAATCCCAGCTCAGATTCTGAACCACTTAAACAGTCCATCCTGAACCCTGTCGTTTTTGCTCATGTCTCTCCTCACCCTACACCACCTGCAGGCAAGTCCTTTGTGCCGCCCAATTTACGCAAGAAGCTGTTGACGTGGGGCCACGCCTCCCGCTTTGCTGGACATTCCGGGGTACAAAAAACTTTACAATTTCTCCTACGATCATATTGGTGGCCAACCATTCGACAGGATGTAAAACACTTTGTATCTTCATGTGTCAAGTGCGCCCAACACAAGACGTCTCGGACTCCCCCAGCTGGGGCTTTGCTACCACTGTCCATCCCAACGGAACCATGGACTCATCTGTCGATGGACTTCATTTCTGAATTACCCTCCTCTAGCGGTTACACTGTTATCTGGGTGATAGTCGACCGATTTTCCAAAATGGCCCACTTCGTGCCCCTAAAATCATTACCTTCGGCTCCAGTACTAGCCCAACTCTTCATATCCACCATCTTCAGGCTTCATGGGTTGCCCAAAGAGATCATATCCGATAGGGGTGTGCAGTTTGTCGCCAAGTTCTGGAGAGCTCTGTGTACTGCCGTTCAGGTGAAATTAAAATTCTCCACCGCCTTCCATCCTCAGACTAACGGGCAAACCGAACGTGTCAACCAAGACCTAGAGACATTTATTCGACTTTTTGTGTCCTCCTCTCAAGATGAATGGAAGGATCTATTACCCTGGGCGGAGTATGCACACAACAACTCTTATCACTCCTCTTCAGGTACTACACCCTTCTTCACAGTCTACGGCAAACATCCACGGTCCCCTGATTTCTCAAGTTTGCCGTCTCCGGAGGTTCCGGCAGCTTCCATGTCTCTTCATCGTTTCAAAAAGATATGGGCTGAAGTTCACAAAGCTCTTCTTCAAGCTTCTGCCAGATATAAGAAAGCAGCTGATAAGCGAAGAAAGGCAGTTCCACCATTTAAAGTAGGGGATCGAGTGTGGCTGTCTACCCGCAATCTTCGACTTCGCGTACCCTCGATGAAACTTGCCCCTCGTTTTATTGGTCCATTCCCCATCACCCAAGTCATCAACCCGGTGTCCTACAGATTGCAGCTTCCATCTTCTATGAAGGTATCTAATTCGTTTCATATATCTCTTCTCAAACCATTGAAATTAAGCATCTTCCAAAAGAAAGTACCCCGACCCTCAAAGGTCAATACCGAGAAGGATGCTGAGTTTGAGGTCAGACGAATCATAGACTCTCGTTATCGCAACTCTCGACATCAATTTCTGGTGGAGTGGGCTGGTTTCGGACCGGAGGAGAACTCCTGGGTGGATCAAGCTGATTTACATGCCCCAAGTCTCGTTAAGCGCTTTTTTCAGAAGAATCCTCACAAGAAGCGCAAATGTCCTGAGGTTACCCGAAAAGGGGGGGGTACTGTCACGCGCCGCCGCGGCGGTACACGGCGGGTCCTGTACTCACCCGTCCGTGTCCGCAGTCGGCTGGCGTGTGTCGGCCTCCATGTCAGGTGAGGCGGCAGGCAAAGGTCCGGCAGTGTTGGAGGGCAGCATGGAAGTCTGCAGCGTGGTCTCACTCTAGGCTATGGGTGCCGTGAGACCAGCGCCGCCATCTTGCTTAAGGGCAAACAGGGGATTGGGCCAGGTCAGAGCTGCACACCTGTTCCACTGTGATAGCCAATGGCAGCCGCCTTCTATGCATATAGAGGATCTGCCCAGGTAACTCAGTGTCAGTGCAAAGAGTCTTCTGTGCCGTGCACTTCCTGGAAGGCTCCTGACTCATTGTGTCCTTGCTATCCCAGCTGTGTCCGTCAGCTCGCTTTGGCTTCAGATCCAGTGCTCCTTTCCAGTCACGCTGGTCGCCAGCTTCTCTCTGGTACCCTTGGGTGCTTCCTCCTGGATTTCCCAAAGACCTCCTCTTCAGCTACCTCCAGCCGCAGTCACCTCCCATCTTCTTCCAGTTCCGGATCCTCTATTTGCCACCATCTTTTCATCTCTTCATCAGGATTTTCCTCTTCATTGTCTTCTGGACATTCATCCTCATTGTCTTCTGGACATTCATCCTCATTGTCTTCTGGACATTTATCGTTTGCCATTTACTTTGATTCCTATTACAGTTGTTCTCAAAGAAGTATTTGAGTCCTGTATGACAGCCTTTATTAAACCTGCTCGTTTTAACCCTACTACTGCCTCCTCCTCAGTCCCTGAGCACCACACGACCTCATCAGAATCTTCGGCCGTGACAGTACCCATCCTAAAGTAAGAGAAGACTTCAGACCGTGAACCGGAGAAGACTAGTGGGACCGATTCCAGGCGTACCAAGTGAGGTAATTCCCCTTACGGTGCCCACACATACACCGTTCCTCTCATACACACACACAGCCTATATTTTACATACATACACGCACATACACATATAATTAGCATCTCTTTTTTAATGTACATACACTGCCTCCTTAATACTAGAAACATAGAAACATAGAATTTGACAGCAGATAAGAACCACTTGGCCCATCTAGTCTGCCCCTTTTTTAAACATGTTACCTCAAACCATATTCGATCCTTATTTTTTTGTAAGGATATCAATATGCTTATCCCAAGCATGTTTAAATTGTATTACTGTATTTGCGTCTACCACCTCTGATGGCAGGCTATTCCACTTATCTACTTCTCTTTCTGTGAAGTAATTCTTCCTCACATTTCCCCTGAATCTTCCTCCCTCGAGGTTCAGTGCATGTCCTCGTGTTCTGTTGCTCCTCTTCCTGTGAAGAATGTCTCCCACCTGTACCTTGTTAAAACCCTTGATATATTTAAAAGTTTCTATCATGTTCCCCCTTTCCTTCTCTGCTCTAAAGTATACATATTAAGATCTTTTAGTCTTTCCTGGTACGTTTTGTGATGTAGGCCATGCACCATTTTAGTTGCTCTTCTTTGTACAGTCTCTAATGAATTTATATCCTTCTGGAGATATAGCCTCCAGAACTGAACACAATACTCTAGGTGAGGTCGTACCAATGACCTATACAGTGGCATTATTACTTCTTTCTTTCAACTGCTGATACCTCTCCCTATGCAACCAAGCATCTGACTTGCCTTCTTCATTGCTTTGTTACATTGCCTACCTGCTTTTAAGTCCCCTGAAATAGTGACACCTAGACCCCTCTCTTCCTCAGTAGTTTCCATTATAGTGCCATTTATACTATATTTAGTCTTTGGATTTCTGAGACCCAAGTGCATGATTTTGCATTTTTTGGCATTAGTTGCATACATGCATTCATACACTGCCTGTCATATACTGTACATCTTACCCCCTCCACACTAGCGCACACGGAGACCACCTTCCCCGGGTGGTGACTCTGAGCAGCCACCACTACAACTGGGACGAGGACACTGCCATTGGCCGGCTTAATGCTGTTACTAGAGATATCATCCAGAGCCGGCAGAGGACGCAAAGCAGGTAGGCGCCGGGCAGAAGAGGCGCTGTCTCTGCTCTACATCCCCTGCTGTCTCTGTGGCTGCCGGCTGCTGCTGCGCCTGTCACACTGCAGGGCAGGCAGCAGCGCCGGAGGCACAGAGCTCCTTCCAGGCTCCTAAACAACAGGTCTGCAGCACGGTTGAAAAGGGGCAGGGCTACACAGACGGAGGGGGCGGGGCTACGAGGGAGCCAGGCTGAAGACACAGGAGAGGCTGAGCTGCATTGCCAGGAGACTAAAGTAGGAGTGTACTATGTCGGCAACTGGTGTGAGCATGTGTATAGGTACTGCTAGTAATGCCGGCAACTGGTGTGAGCATGAGTGTAGACAACGCTACTAATGTCGGCAACTGGTGTTGACAGGTGTATAGTCAGCGCTACTAATGTCGGCAACTGGTGTGGGCACGTGTATAGTCAGCGCTACTTATGTCGGCAACTGGTGTGGGCACATGTATATTCAGCGCTACTAATGTCGGCAACTGGTGTGGGCACGTGTATAGTCAGCTCTACTTATGTCGGCACGTGTATAGTCAGCGCTACTAATGTCGGCAACTGGTGTGGGCACATGTATAGTCAGCGCTACTAATGTCGGCAACTGGTGTGGGCGTTATGTATAGGCAGCGCTACTAATGTCGGCAACTGGTGTGGGCACATGTACAGGCAGCGATACTAATGTAGTATGGAGATAGAGACATCTTGCGCTGCTTTGTGGATACTGTATATTGCTCTGAGAATATACCCCTGAACAAAATGTATACTGGACACACCGTAAGATTACATTGTTTTTATAAATTCAATAATTAATAGGAAGAGCAATACCCATTAAAAAATAATACACTTAATACAATAAGAAAAATATGAAAAAAAAAAACTAAATTAGCGCTACTAATGTAGGCAACTGGTGTGGGCACGTGTATAGGCGGTGCTACAACTGTCGGCAACTGGTGTGGGCACGTGTATAGACAGTGCTACTACTGTCGGCAACTGGTTTATGTCTATAGTCAGCGCTACTTATGTCGGCAACTGGTGTGGGCACGTGTATAGGCAGTGCTACTACTGCTGTTGGCAAGTGGTGTGGGCATATGGTTACACAGTGCTACTAATGTCGGCAACTGGTGTGAGCACTACGTATAAGCAGAGCAACTACTTTTGGCAACTGGTGTGGGCATTATAAATAAGCAGCCCTTCAAATGTGGGCATATCCAGGAGTACTCGGGGCATTATGTGTAGCATAATGTGTGTCATATGGGTGTTATGGTGCATGCCATTTTGTAAGGGGAATTACGGTGTGTGGCATAATGTGTAATGGGCATTATGGTGTGCTGCATATTGTGTAAGGGGCATCATGATGTGTGGCATGATGTATAATTTGCGGTTCTTGTGTAGTTTCACGGCGCCAGCCCGCAGCGTGGGCGAGCGAAGCGCCGTGAAACTACACAAGTACCTAATTTGCATTACTGTGTGATAAAATGTGTAATGGGCATTGAGGTGTGAAGCATAATGTGTTATGGGGATTACGGTGTAATTGGTATTTTCATGTGACCATGCAGCGGTGTAGCTTGGTGCCATGGTGCCCGGAGCAAGGTCATATTTCGCGCCCCCCCCCCCCCCCGTAATGAATTGGGGGCGTGGCTAACATGTGTTGGTATGTTACATTTGAAATATATGACAGTGGCAGAATCTACTGCGATATATAAGACGCTATAACGGAATCTGCTGCGCTTATAAGACACTGTAACGGAATCTGCTGCGCTATATAAGACACTTTAATGGAATCTGCTGCTCTATATAAGACACTAACGGAATCTGCTGCGCTATATAAGACACTGTAACGGAATCTGCTGCGCTATATAAGACACTGTAACGGAATCTGCTGCGCTATATGAGACACTGTAACAGAATCTGCTGCGCTATATAAGACACTGTAACGGATTCTGCTGCGCTATATGAGACACTGTAACGGAATCTGCTGCGCTATATAAGAAACTGTAACGGAATCTGCTGCGCTATATAACACGCTGTAATGGAATCTGCTGCGCTATATAACACGCTGTAACGGAATCTGATGCGTATATAAGAACCTGTAACGGAATCTGCTGTGCTATATAAGACACTGTAACGGAATCTGCTGCTCTATATAAGACACTGTAACGGAATCTGCTGTGCTATATAAGACACTGTAACGGAATCTGCTGCTCTATACAAGACACTGTAACGGAATCTGCTGCGTTATATAAGACACTAAAGGAATCTGCTGCGCTATATAAGACACTGTAACGGAATCTGCTGCTCTATATAAGACACTGTAACGGAATCTTCTGCGCTATATAAGACACTGTAACGGAATCTGCTGCGCTCCCTATGCCTCTGTGACCATGTCCCTTCCCCATGAAGCCATGCTCCTACATTTTTGCACGCTCCTACGGCGCAAACTCTCCCTGTTTTTTTAACTCATGGCACCAAAATGGCTAGTTACAGCTGTGTAAGGTGAATAATATTGTGCTACTATGTGGTGTAATTTGGAGTGGGAGTACTATAGTGTGGCCATTCCCCTTCCTTGTGAGATCACTCATTTTTCTTTTGGTGTGCGCTGTCCCTTTGTAAAGCTTGGGTGAGCGCAAATTTATAGTTTGCAGGAGGACACCGAACCCCCTAGCACTGGCCCTGATATCATTAGCTCATTGTGTTGCTTACCAGAGGCGCTGCTACGTCTAAAGAGGGGACACTGGCTGTTCCGCAATGCTGCTGCTTTCTCTGTAGTGACACTGGCCGACAGTGGCGTAGCTTGGTTTGGGGCGCCCCCCGCTGTTAATGGGGGGTGCCCCCTATCACCGCAGGCTTACCTGTCTGCGCGTCCCGGAGGGGAGCCTCCTGGCTTCAATTAATCACGATAAAATGGACGCCCCCAAACCGCAGACAGTTTCAGAGAACTGTCTGCTTTATGGGGCGGCCATTTTATCGTGGTCCGTCTCCATAGAATTGATTGAAGCCAGGAGGGGAGTCGGGACGCGCAGACAGGTAAGCCTGCGGGGGATGGGGGGCGGGGCATTACTATAGCACCGCACCTCCCCCGGCGCCCCCACATGCACAGCGCCCCCCCCCCCCCAAGCGAGGGGGCTGCGGTGCTATAGTTATGCCCCTGCTGGCCGAGTTGTGCTGCAGTGCTTATCGGGCTGGTGCTGCTGCTGCTTCTAACAGTAGGACACTGCTGTACCTTGCTGCCGCTGTTTCTATAGTGTCGCTTGTCAGCTCGGCAGTCCTGCTGCTGGCGGGAGATGCGATGCGCGGCAGCTGTCACTCATTTTTGGCCTGCTTGGCTCCCTGGGACCCTGCGGCGGTGTGTATACACGAATGTGACCCCATATTGTCAGGGTCCCAAATAGGGATATTGAATAATATATAAAAATATGTGTATGGTGTATTTTGGAGGTGTATAAATATTGAAAAAATAACTGTTACAGTGTTATAATATCTACCAAACATTGGACAAGATACATGACCTCTGTGTTAGGATTTTGTACACTCCGTTACTGTACATGGTTATGCTGTTAATATGAACTTCTTTCATGGCTTGATTATTAATTATCCCTCATGAGGGAGCAAAATTTAACCAGAACTTTTCACAGAAAATGATGTGAAATAGTTAGTACTTGTTGGAAAATGCATGTGGACCAAACCCCCCTCCATTATAATGAGGTGGTATTGCCCTTCCAGTATATGTATAGCAGTTGGTAAAAGGACTGTTCCATTCTTCCTGGCAGTTGGGGGAGAGACTTTGGATTGAACTTATTGTACCCCAGGTAAATAGTTAAATAAAGTTGTTGTACATTCAAACTGAATGTATAAAACGGGGGAGCAGGAGAGAGAGGGGGAAAAAATTATCCTGAGGAGATTGAGGGCAGAAGTGTGCAGCCCTGGCAGATAGGAGAACTGACCTGTGAGGGAGAAAAGACTACTACCAGAGGCTCCGTGTGATGGCAGCTTCTACAGCTGACCAGATGCTGACAGGTGGCCTAAATCTCTGGCTGGGCAGATAGTGTACATTCCGGTGGGAGGTACCAGAGGTGTGGCACATCATCACTGGAGGTGGCATCTGGGAGGAGATTGGGCGGAGGCCTAAAGAGGAAAGAACGGGGAGTGGTGAGTGCTGTCCAAAACCCTGCATCACTCATAGCTACACAGGGAAAGATTCCTAAGTGCAGACTGACAGGTGATATATGACACCTCACTGCAGCTGCCTTACAGCAAGGGAAAGATCACTACTACTCTGAAGGTGCCCATACACGGTCCGTTAAACGGATCCGTTTGGGTCTTAATTAGTATGCATCGTATCGGATCGCATGCCTAGTGCATGCAATGCGATCCGATACGATGTTTAGCTAGTACAAAAAGTATGTGCAGCACATACTTTTTGTACCGTACTTTGTGATGCGCGGGAGCGCGCATCGCATAGTACAAAACGGACGGTCCGGGAACGGACCGTCTATGGGTACCTTAAGTTAGAGTATCATAAACATTGCACAGGTTTTCAGCACAGCTTTAGATCAGCAACCCCTGAATAAAGAACTATTAACCCCTTCAGTGCTCACAGTGAAGTAATAATAAAGGCATCCTGACAGTCAATAGTCTACAAGATCATTACAGCTCCAGCAGCACAAAAGTGAGATAAGGAGAGTGAGAGGGAAAAGGAGTTTAAGTACAATACAGAGACATTGTATTTGGGTATAAAGAGAGCAGCTAATTATACTTCAGCAGCAGAGAAATTGTGAATGACAGACTAAGGGTTAAGCTGTATACAGGGAAAATTTGAGAAAGTACAGAAGTCCTATTTGTAATGAGCACAAGGTGATAAGATATAGATATAAAGGATACCACTCTGGGATTTTATACAGAAAGACTGCACTACAGATGATCTTGGGGAAAACCTTTCCAGAGACTGCAGATAAATTACATCCGGAATAAAAATGGTGTATTTAATAATAGACAGCTGCATACAGTAGATCTTTGGGAACCTAACAGTGCAGTATTACTAGCAGGATACAAAAAGTTTCTTCGTAGAGCAGTATTAAAGTTTTCACTCCAAACAGCTATGAAACTGACACTTTGTGGACTGGAAAAGTGTCAGACATTGTTACATAGTTACCTACCCTCCTGCATTCTGCAGGAGACTCCCTGAAACAGCAGCAATCTCCCTCTCTCCCTCATTAGTCTAGCAATCTCCCTCATTTCACCTAGCCCACATTACATTGTTACATTTTTTTGGAAAAAAGGAATGAGAGATGCATTTACATTGAATCATCAGCGCCATTTCCCAGCACGTTACCAAGTATAGTAGCTCTTACTAACGGCTTTGGGGCTCATCTACATTTGGATATAATTCATTGTAAAAGATTCCTCTCAGATGTAGCAGTACACACCCACGCTTCTAGGTGCCACGTACACAATCTCTCCATATATGGAACTAGACACACCCTTTGGGTGGAGCATGGCACGCCCCCTCAGTGGGGCACTGTGTAAAATTCTACTACCAACTATAATCTCCCTGAAACTAGTTTTCAAAGTAGGCAAGTATGCATTGTTATTACACTAGTATCAGCTGATAGTGTTTCGTTAACAGAACATAATTCTCTCTAGCATCTAAGAGAATATACTCCTTTTTGCATACAGCAGCAACAGTTCCTTCAAACCAATATAGTAGAACTATATAACATTGAATACAAGTGTGGATTGTTTAATAACACAAATTCCATTCAGGAAAGTACAGCCTGTTAGGAGAGAGCGGATCCTTTATAGTGGGAACTCATTTCTTGAATCCTTCAGTAAATATCTTGCAGTCTATTTCTAGATTGGATTACAAACACTTCATATAAGTTCAACTCCTATTACTTACAAACTCACCTTACAGGACTCAGGTGGGAACTTTAGATTGCTCAGGAACTGCAGTATATGGTTAACAAAGGAACAAAATACAAAAGCGCTTATAGTAACACCAAGACTAGTGTACACTAACTAAAATACATATTATTGCGCAATAATAGTTTAAGGTTTATTACTATATGTTTGTTTTATTGTTGGTTGAAATTGTTGTTTAAACGGTGAAGATATTAATTCACTTGCATGTGACGTATAATATGTTTATTTGTTTCAGCCGACTAAGGTAGGCTTGTATAATCTTTTTTACTTGAGGAAGGTGTAAGCCCCAGGAGAGGAAGGGGTTAATACACCCTGACACAGCGCGCCAAGTGACGTCAGGGAATGGTGGGACGGAAGAGCCTGAAGGAGAAAGGAGGAGTGGCGTGCAGCGTGGAAAGGCAACGGAGGGACTGGCACAGGCACAATTGAACTCCGCAAGCGCTGAGGAGCTGAGCCGCACGTGTGAGACGGGCGGCAGGAGATTGAAGCGGGGGAACGCAGCCACAGAGCCGGGCACCGGGAACAGCGAGCGGCAGAGCGGTGACGTCAGTGTGACCCCCGCCGACCTCCACAGCGCGAAGAGGAGACGCGGCGCTGGAGACGGCCGCAGCCATGACAAGTGAGGGAGCGCGGAGAGGTCTGTGACCCCCGCTGACCTCCCTGGCTGTCAGCAGCACCAGCCACGCACGTAGGGGGCGAGAGAAGGAAGAATCCCTGTGCGCCCAGCACCCAACAGCCGCATCCACAGCGCGGGAGGGTGGTGACCCCGCTGACCCCACCAACTAGCAGCACCCACAGAAGCGAGAGGGGACTGCACTGCACCTCAACCATATCAGCAGCGCAGGGGGACCGAGCCTGAGGGTCCCAGCGTGTCTGGCCTTGTGTGGAGGAGCCAGTAACAGAAAGAAGCCAGCTGTCCTAGCAGGGGTGCCAGACCCACAGCCCAGCTTCAGTGTGACCAGCCACTGCCCTGCAGCAGAAGCAGCCGACCGTCTGCCGCGATCCAGTGTGACCTACCTAACCGTGAGTCTGCCTGTGGGGCAATTAATGCTAAAAGTTCCCTGGTACCAAGAGGGGAGAACCAGTACAGGGAGGCCTCTTTACTGTAGTATTGACTGTGTAGCCTGACAGACATTTTTGCTAGTTAAACCGATTTATTGGGGACTGCTTTGCTGTTAAATACAGGCTGGGACATTATTCGGCTACCCTGGTAAGGAAACAAATGAAACTATAAGGGCCACGGAGGCCTCCTTGCCATGCGGGGTTTGCTGTCTGCTAGTTAATCCTTCCAAAGTAAGGGAGAGACTTTCCTTGGAGAAACACTGCCACCCGGTGACCCAAGGACCAAATTGCATCCTTGTATAGGATTTACCGGAAATGCAATTGATTATTTTAAGTCCTATGCATAGGCCCTTGTCGGGACTGACCGGTCTTACTGATAGAGAGTGTACCCGGGTACTTAGGGTTAAACACGTATTATTGTGACGTAATGTGCTAAAGTTAGTCGTTAAGGTAACAATCTGTAACTCCATAGTCTTTGAGTGGTATATCACCGTGGTTCATGCATTATTGAGTGTGTTAATGCTGTTTTTGCATAGAGTAAGGTATACTGCATATTGTATTGTGATGTGGTGAAAATATTGTTAAGTCAGTACGTGAAAGAGGTTGACGGTCTCAGTGACCGGTTTTAGAATAAAAGGTCAACCTGATCCCGTTGTCGATTGTTCTGTGTCCATTCCTGCATCACGAGAAGACTCCAGACTAGAACCCGTGAGATCGAGGAAGCACGGCCCTCACCGCATTCCATAAGGTAACCCCTCTTCAGGTGTTTACAATTCTGTGGCGTCACGAACAGGATCTAGTCGACGCGGAGTATAATCTGATCACAGGATGGACGCACCACAGGCCGGGGGTGGGCAACCGCCCGGTGTGCCCCCCAACGGCGACCAACAGGCTGCCCCGCCAGTGGCAGTGCCTGCCCCAGCAGCAGCTCCTCACGCCCCCATCACGCTACCCTATTACTTTGGGGCCCCATGGATGCTGACCTACAGTGGGGATCCCAACAAAGGCGCAACGTTCACGGCATTCAGGAATCAGATGAAGTCCATGGGTCAGCTCTATACCCCAAGTGAAGAGCAGAGAGTGCAGATATTAGTTGGCCAACTCACGGGCTCCGCCCTTAGCGAGGTCGAATCGTGGGAGGACGACCAAAAGAAGAACGCCGACCAGATCTTGACTCGGCTAGCCACGATCTTCGAGACCGCCACCCTCCCGGAGTTGAAGATGCAACTCTACGGTCGGAAACAGCGACCAGGCGAAACCCTCCGGGACTTCGCCATAAGTCTACAAAAGACCCTGAGGCTCATCCAAGGGGCCGACAAGGATGAGGTGCGTAACAGTGATGAGGCGCTCACACTCCAATTCGTGGAAGGGGTGTCGAACTCCAACATCAAGACCCAACTGCGACTCCTAAGGATGCAGATGTCGGGGAAGTCCTTTGCTGATTTTAAGAACGCCGCCATCTTGACCGTCGGGAACCACGTGGACCCCGAGGTGGAATACCCGGAGATGGTGGGGGCCCGAGGAGCCGTAGCCTCGAGTTCGGAACAAGTCGGCCGACTGAAGGGCCCAGCCAGCCGGGGTGGCCAACCACCAGCGGATGATTCAGAGCAGGCCCTCCAACGTCAGGTAGAAGACCTGGCCCTCGAGATGGCAGCTATGCAGCGGGACATACGCCAGCTGGTGCAACAGACCACGTCGAACCACGAGGAAGCCAGATGGAGGGCGGAAAGGCAGCCGTCAAACCGGAGGCGATGGGACCCACCTCAGGAATATGGGAGGCGAGCCTCGGACCAATTTGACCATCAAGGTCGACCCATCTGTCGCCACTGTCAGGAGGCCGGGCACGTCGAGAGAAGCTGCCCCTCGCCCGACCATTTAAACTCCAATGCCCCGAGGGAGAGGGCCGAACCTCGGGGAGAACACCGGGAGTAGACTCAGACCCGGAGGAATGGTGGGCCCAATATGTAGGACAATGCCCGAGGATCCCAGTAGTGATCAACGGGATAGAGACAGTGGCCATGATCGACACCGGGTCACAGGTATCCATGATACAGTTACCCACTCTCCAAAAGTATTGGGGAAAAGTACCGTTTAGACAGCCCCCCACGCAAGTGAAGGTGGTCGCTGCCAATGGCCGAGAAGTCGTCTGCAACGGGTACTGGGAAGCAGATTTGCAGATTGGACGAACACATTTACCCAGGCAGGGGTATTTAGTGATCACCTGCGGGGAAGAGAGAGTTGCCCCCATCATCCTGGGTATGAACATACTAAGGAATTGCCCAGAAGAGCTGATTGCAGCGTTAAAACAGGAACCAGTGAACCAAGACCAGGCTGGGGAGATCACCCAACAGCACATAATCTGCGTCCAGGGGAGCCAAGTGGAGAAGAGAGTGAGGGCCCCGCGTATCCAAGGGACGGTCAAGTGGTTTAACATCCGAAGGGGATATGGTTTCATCAACCGGAGTGACACAAGGGATGACGTTTTTGTCCATCGGACAGCCCTAAAGAAGAGCCACTCGCGGAGACTTCTGTGCAGTCTCAGAGAAGGCGAGACGGTGGAGTTCGACGTGGTGGAGGAAAAAAAGGGCGCCAAAGCGGTGAACGTGACTGGTCCAGGTGGAGTGCCAGCAAGAAGAAACCGGCTGGGCCCCGACAGGCGTCCTTTCCGCAGGCGTGCCCATTGTTGCCAAAGTGGACAGATGGGGGCACCGATTTCCCTCAGCCCAGTCTCACGGCATCTACTCTCAGGGGTGAACCTTGTCCCCGCCAATAGAGGAGAGAAGCCGGTCGCTGAAGGGGTATGGAATCACCACCCCCCTATCGTTAACAGTCGTCCATGGCGTAGATTTCACCATACCTGGGAGACCGAGCCCTACGTGGTCACCAAGAGCCCGACTGCAGCAATCGAAGTCCGCCAAAGTGGAGAACCGGACGGGACTCGACTGCACTGGGCACATCGCAACCAGCCTAAGTCATACCCTCGACAGACGGAGACGCCTACCGTCACCCCCGGGGGCATGCCCAGGGACCCGCAGGAACTGCTGTTGAACGTAGGGTGGAGCATACCGTCCATCCCGGCTACACTGACCACAGAACCTGTAGAAAACTACGTGACCCCAGCGCCAGGAGAAGAAGCGCCCGCATTACCGGCGGGGCGGTCCTCCCGAAGTACTAAGGGTACGCTACCAGCCCGATACCAATAATAAATTCCTAAGCCCTAAGGGCCTGTCATTATTGTATATAAATATGCTCTACTGTTATTTATGATGCAGTCCTTAATTTACAGTTGTTGTGATGTTATACCCTTGTGTGAGAAAGAGACTTTACTTATTCGGAACTTTGAACAGTTCAGACTTGCCTTTTCGGTAACGTGGTGTGAGGACACGACCACGAAAAAGTACGGGCGGATGTAAGCCCCAGGAGAGGAAGGGGTTAATACACCCTGACACAGCGCGCCAAGTGACGTCAGGGAATGGTGGGACGGAAGAGCCTGAAGGAGAAAGGAGGAGTGGCGTGCAGCGTGGAAAGGCAACGGAGGGACTGGCACAGGCACAATTGAACTCCGCAAGCGCTGAGGAGCTGAGCCGCACGTGTGAGACGGGCGGCAGGAGATTGAAGCGGGGGAACGCAGCCACAGAGCCGGGCACCGGGAACAGCGAGCGGCAGAGCGGTGACGTCAGTGTGACCCCCGCCGACCTCCACAGCGCGAAGAGGAGACGCGGCGCTGGAGACGGCCGCAGCCATGACAAGTGAGGGAGCGCGGAGAGGTCTGTGACCCCCGCTGACCTCCCTGGCTGTCAGCAGCACCAGCCACGCACGTAGGGGGCGAGAGAGGGAAGAATCCCTGTGCGCCCAGCACCCAACAGCCGCATCCACAGCGCGGGAGGGTGGTGACCCCGCTGACCCCACCAACTAGCAGCACCCACAGAAGCGAGAGGGGACTGCACTGCACCTCAACCATATCAGCAGCGCAGGGGGACCGAGCCTGAGGGTCCCAGCGTGTCTGGCCTTGTGTGGAGGAGCCAGTAACAGAAAGAAGCCAGCTGTCCTAGCAGGGGTGCCAGACCCACAGCCCAGCTTCAGTGTGACCAGCCACTGCCCTGCAGCAGAAGCAGCCGACCGTCTGCCGCGATCCAGTGTGACCTACCTAACCGTGAGTCTGCCTGTGGGGCAATTAATGCTAAAAGTTCCCTGGTACCAAGAGGGGAGAACCAGTACAGGGAGGCCTCTTTACTGTAGTATTGACTGTGTAGCCTGACAGACATTTTTGCTAGTTAAACCGATTTATTGGGGACTGCTTTGCTGTTAAATACAGGCTGGGACATTATTCGGCTACCCTGGTAAGGAAACAAATGAAACTATAAGGGCCACGGAGGCCTCCTTGCCATGCGGGGTTTGCTGTCTGCTAGTTAATCCTTCCAAAGTAAGGGAGAGACTTTCCTTGGAGAAACACTGCCACCCGGTGACCCAAGGACCAAATTGCATCCTTGTATAGGATTTACCGGAAATGCAATTGATTATTTTAAGTCCTATGCATAGGCCCTTGTCGGGACTGACCGGTCTTACTGATAGAGAGTGTACCCGGGTACTTAGGGTTAAACACGTATTATTGTGACGTAATGTGCTAAAGTTAGTCGTTAAGGTAACAATCTGTAACTCCATAGTCTTTGAGTGGTATATCACCGTGGTTCATGCATTATTGAGTGTGTTAATGCTGTTTTTGCATAGAGTAAGGTATACTGCATATTGTATTGTGATGTGGTGAAAATATTGTTAAGTCAGTACGTGAAAGAGGTTGACGGTCTCAGTGACCGGTTTTAGAATAAAAGGTCAACCTGATCCCGTTGTCGATTGTTCTGTGTCCATTCCTGCATCACGAGAAGACTCCAGACTAGAACCCGTGAGATCGAGGAAGCACGGCCCTCACCGCATTCCATAAGGTAACCCCTCTTCAGGTGTTTACAAAGGCATTCCAGAAATATTACTGAACACGACTACACGTCTTAAGTTCCAGTCAAATAAAATTGGTTGTGATGATTAATGCCATTATTTCACCTATTTTTGTTGTGTGAAATTACCTATGTAAATAATATTATTGTTATGCAAATAACTTGTTAACTTTATTGGTTACTGGATAGTTCAAAGGGTGTTTCCCCGAGCTCGCCCTCATAGAAATATATACATATCGATATAACCTATCTTTATACCATCAAAGCTTGGGGTGGAGGCACATAAACTCGCTTATACATACTCAGTGCTGAAGACAGCGTTACACGAAGTAAATTTTATTTTTAAAATCACAGTGCAGGGGGGCGCTTGCTGGACCCACGGGTACCCGAAACACCTAACTGGTGGCGGGCCCCATAGCAAGTGCACCCCCTGCACCCTCCATAGTTATGCCACTGACTGCACCTCAGTTTGTTGTTAACTTGGACTCCTAGGTCCTTTTCCAACTTTGATTTGCTTAATTCTACCCCCATTTTGTTAATAACTAGCACACTGGTTATGTCTCCCAAGATGTATAACCTTACATATATCAACATTGAACCTCATTTTACCATTTATCTCTGCACTCATCTAGTGTATTTAAATCCTCCTTTAGCATGGAGACATCCTCAAACATTCTAATCACCCTACACATTTTTGTGTCATCCACAAAGATGGTAACTTTGCTTAGTATTCCATACTTTATATCAGCGGTTCTCAAACTGTGGGTCCCGACCCCAAAGTGGGTCCCGACCTTCTCAGCACGGGGTCGCGACTCCGTGTTGCTGACCATCAGGCTGATGACTTTTCTAATCTCAGTCAGTGATTCAAGGAGTCTGAAACATCTGTTGAATTGTCTGTTATTTTAGACTCCTCCCATCATTCCACAATGCTGCCATGTACAGTATGTGCTGTCTGCTGACTACACATGTGATGTGATGGCCTTCTGCAGTAACTTGCTGGGGTCCTGTCATTATTTTTATTGTCTGATGGGGTCCCAGAGCAAAATAGTTTGAGGACCACTGCTCTATATCATTAATGAATGTATTATACAGAAGAACCCTGCGGTACTCAAATTAGTACTAGCATCCAGCTTGAATATGCACCATTTACACCCTCTGGTTTCTATCCTGCAGACAGTTTCTTGCCCAGCTACAAATTTGAACCCAGTCCCAAATCCTCCATTTTCTTAATCTGCTTCTTATGTTGCACAGTGACAAATGCCTTTGCAAAATCCAGGTAAATCACTTCTACAGCACCTAAGTGTCCATCTCTGTGCTTTGCTCCGCCCCTCTGGAAACCCCCTTCTGAAAATCCTGCGTTTGCCCCTGCAGCCCACACCAGTCCTTACACTAGCATATATGCCAAGCACATTGCAGTTATATGTACTCAACTCTCAGATACAGAGCGGAGCATCTATACAGGTCTGTCTTGTGAGCAACACCCTACTAGGCCTTTTATAGGCTTAACTGAAAGCTGCCATGATAGCACTGGGCAACTTGATTTGAAACAAACAAAAACATGATATATGACTATGCTCTATTTTACCGATACTATACTGTACATAGTTGAGTGGCAATATAAATGCCATATAAGTATACAAAAGAGAAAGTCTTTTGCTATCAGCGCTAATAATAATATATTATAATTATATAGAGGGCGTTTTTGTTATATATTTATCAAGGAATCCCAATTTTCTGCAAGCCCCTACCTCCCTACCCTAGCATGCATGCTCATCACACCATTACATTGCAGTTATGTGGGCTGGGACTGGTAATGCATGATTAATGTGCATGGTCCAGGAGAGGTGGTAGAACTCTCCCAATATGTCACAGCAAGGGTGAGTGCTAGGGTGTTTGCCCCCCCCCCCCCCTCCAAGCTTTAAATTTATGACCTATCCCACACACCCATGAAAAGAATAATGCGTGCCCCATAATACCATCCCTAATTTAAATTATGCCCCACAGTGCAAAACAACCCAACAACTAAAATAATTGCTCGATGCCCAGTGCCAGGGTTACTTTACATGCACAGTGCCAGTTACTGTGTGTACTGCACTCACTGTGCGGTAAAGGAGACAATCATTCAGAGTGGTGGGAAACCCAGCTGTCTCTCTCAGAACCAGTCCATCTGTATGTGGCACAGCTATTTCAAATGACGCGCCGGGCCCGGCTTGCGGCTCACAAACCAATCAGAGCTCACGGCCCAGCAGCCAATCTGGAGCCATCGCGAGTTGCAAGCCAGGCCCGGAACGTCATTTTAATTAGCCGCAATGCAAATGGATGGGCATACTCTGAGAAAGACAGCTGGGTTTCCCACCACTCTGCCCAGCTGTCTCATTTATAGCAATGCAGGCAGAGCCAGGGACAAACAGCGAGGCAAGGTTAGCGGACAGAGGAAGAACCATTCCACTCCAAAATGGAACTGACGGAACGCAGTTCTGCCCTGTTTAGGGTCACTTTAACCCCTGCATGACCCTATTTATTGGACTTGTGGAATACATTCTGCACTCATCTTCTAATAGATTTTATTAGACTTTGCCACCCAAGGCGTGTGGACTGATCATGGAGTCTGTCACTGATTTCTTTCTTCTTCATAGGTCTTTCAATTCCCATTTTTTCTTTTTTCTTTCAGAACTTATTTGTATATTAGGTACTTGTGTATTTGCAGGGCGCCCAATTTACATACGTACGGCACCATAGTAAAATCGCATCGCATGTAATTTTGCTGTGCGATGCGATGTCACTAGTTAATATGGTACTTGTATATATTAGCATGGCGCCCGTTATGCAGTTAGCGTAGTGGTGCTGTCAGAATCAGCAAAGTGTTTGCGCAGGCTGCGTAAATAGCATGCGATTTTGCATGTGATACAATTTAGCAAAACACCCCCACTGTACATGTCTATGTGATCTAATGGGATTTACCTCACCCCACTATCCACGTCACCCTGAAGCGTGGCGAGGGGATGCGGTTACTCATCCTCCCAACCTTTTCATACCCCCACTATCCACGTCGGTGTGGAGTTGACTCTATAAAGTGTGGCGAGCGCAGTGAGCCACCGAGCCCGAAGCGTGGCGAGCCCATGAGGGGACACGGAATACATGTAAAGTTATCCGTGTCCCCTTGCGGGGCTCCCTGCGCTCGCCACGCTTCGAGCAAGGTGGCTCACTGCGCTTGCCACACGTGGATAGTGGGGGTGTGCTAAATCCGATTACATCACATAGACATGTACACTGGGGGGTGTTGTGCTAAATCGCAATGCATTAAAAATCACATGTGATCGGCAGTCAGGGTGCAGTGAATAAATTAACTAGTGCCATGCGATGCAATGCAATTTCACTACGCAGAATAGCCCACTAAGCAAATAGCGTAGTGAGTGCCGTGCTATTACACGGGATGCAGTTACCATCCCGGCGGTCGGGATCCCGGCGTTCAGAATCCCGACGCCGGAATCCCGACCGCCGAAATGCCGACATTTTCTCCCTCCGTGGGTGTCCACGACACCCCTGGAGGGAGAATAAATTAGCGTGCCGAGCGTAGCGAGGCACCGGGCCCGCTGCGTGGCGAGCGCAGCGAGCCCGCAAGGGGGGGCGATCCACGTCCCCCCCTTGTCGGCATTTCGGCTGTCGGGATTCCGGCGTCGGGATTCTGAACGCCGGGATTCTGAACGCCGGGATCCCGACCGCCGGGATTCAATACTGAATCCCTATTACACAAGTACCCTATTTTACATTGTTCTAGTGCCTATACCGTGTCCTCATTCGGAAGAGATTTGATCATTTCCTCCAGTTGGTCATTGGTCTCTGCTACCAGGCTGTTACAGTCTCCTTTCTTGGTGTCTTCCCTTGGGTCACCATCAGGCTCATTTGTGGCAGTGGTGACCATTTCTGCTCGCTCATTGAGTGTCCACATTGAAAGGTATTCCAGCCTTTATGGGGCTTATAACGGTCAAAATGATGTGCAGTAGTCGCAACGAACATTGAAATATCTAGTTTTTCTTTCTCTGTGATGACCCTCAGATATTCCTCCTCAATTTCTGGAGCTGTCAATAGTCTTTAGGGGCCGATTTATCACCATCCTAACCGGGGGCATAGGGAGACTCCAGTGGAGAGCAAGCTCTGGGCAGCAAAAAGCCAGAGGGAATGTGCTGGAAACATATACAGACACAGTTGGGTCTGTGCTTTGTTCTTCTTTGTAAATACGCATCACTGGCTATATTTTATTAGTATTTTTGTAAATAATTGTATAGTCATTATTTATGATGCAAACCGAACCTAGGTTGGTAATCAATGGATCCGGGATGTTGCATTTAAAGTGTGAATATCTTTTTGCTGTGTATATGTAATGATGTGGTGGCAAGCTTGACCATTTTTGGCCAAAATATCTGATGAAGGGAGAAGGGGGGTGTTCAATTGTCTATATGGTCAGTTCCCCGCTCCACAATTATAACCCCAACTAAGGGTTAGACATTTATACTTTTGTACAAATATATGATTGTGTACTTAATACTTTTATGAAATTGTGTGTACATTGTATATGTAAATGTTGAGCTATTATATATTAATATTATAATTTATGGAAGTAAATTGGTGGCAGTGACTATAGGGTTATTTTCATGTATAAATGCACATTGGTGGCCAGGGCTGACAGAAGGATCTAGAAGCCTCACGTACACTAAGCAGCTGTCAATCTAAACAGCTGCAGCTTGAGACAGAGGCGGGAAAGCTAACCCCTTACTCACTGGACAGTAGAGGTCACGTGCTAACTTGAGAGGGTTATATAAGGGCTGTCAGTAGCAGCTGACGGCCAGTCTGGAGATCCCATCCTCGAGTGCTCCTCCCCCTGTGCCTGGTATGCCGGAACTGTGAACATCTGAGCTGTAAGTGGGCGGCCAGGCACATGGGAGAGGAGCCGGAGAGGGAGCCTGGATCACAGCAGGACCTGGGAGTCCCCAGTGGCTCTGTGTGGGCAGCGTCACTGACCAGCCTGAAGTCTCCTCTCAGTGCTTGCCCCTTCTGCGCTACGGCAGCTGTGGTGATGAGCAATGTAGCTGGTTGCTGTTGAGCTGTGCAGCCAGAGAATGTTCAGCGGTAAAAAGTGGGCAGAGCCAGTTAAAGTTTTTAAGTGCATAGGACCTATTATTGCACAAACTTTTAGCAGCAATGTATTAACTGAAATGCATAATAACACCTGAAATAGACAATCATAGCAAGACCTGGGTGTTATATGCAACTGGACACTGTGACAGCTGAGGGTACTGCTCAGGCAGAGGAAGACTTAATGGCAGTATATATTAGAACTCTCTCCATGGCTCGTAGGGGAGGAGTCCGGGGAGAGAGACGAGTCAGTGCAGAACCATTATCAGAGTGTTGGCTTTAGAAGCAGCCACAAGACATAAATGACTGACAGCTTCCAAGATATTGTATGTAGCATAGCATTTGCATTAGGTACAAATGCAACTTTTCAGTGTGACAGGAAGCAAGGAACTAGCCTACTGGAACTGGATACATTTGTATCTGTGAACCATGACATTACTGTATATACCTGAACTTACTGTTTTATGGCTTCAGCAAAACAAAATCTACAAAATCTACTGGAAGGAGCAGATATAAAGCGAGTTACATCCATGGCAGGTTAAATAAACTCTACAGTTTAGTAAACTTCCAGTTTGCATATTTAAAGGCCACAGCTGGATTCAATTATATTCAATCTATATCATAATAAAAAAAAAAGGTCATAAAGGAACATGCATAAAATAATTGAACAAGTTACTGTATTTTATAGTACTGTCATCAACAGACTAGGATATCATGCGCACCAACTAAACTGCAGTATAAAACTAAAGTAGCCTTGGCGCTAAAGACTTTTAACATTCTTTACAATGATATTTGTAATTATAAGCATGTTATAATATTGTATTGCATAGTAAGATATTTAAGAATTGTACTTACCTGTAGGGTAATTTGAGTATATTGTGGGTTAGGATTATAAACTACAGTATGTTTGACTTGGTTTTTATATGGCGATATAATAGTTTTATTTCAAAGTATATGCATGGAAGTTAAGGTATCACACGTTACTGTTTATGTCACTTGTGTTCATAATATAAATAAAAGTGTTGTAATTAATGATAAGTGGAGAGGTGTACTTGAGAAGTGTTATTTGCTGGAGCTGCAGTGTAAATCAATATTTAAGTATAAGTGGTAAATACTTAAGTACTTTATACTACGCTACTGTAATTTACCTAATGATTACAGAGAACATAGACATGTCCTTTACCCAATGGGCTTTCCCATGTAGGCCCAATACTTGGGTGGAGGCACTGATGATATTCAATAGGCACATTCCTTTAACAGCAGGTTAAGGGTCTGCTTACATTTGTGACAAGGTTATTGGTAACCTAAAGTCCCTTTAAATGTTACACAATTCCTGATGGCGGCCCTGTCTGCGGCCAAGAGCTGTCTAATCACAAGCATGGTAGGCGCCCCCAAGGGTTTGAATGCACTCACTCCCATGGGGCTTGTCACTGCAGGATTCTGATGTCAGAGACCCGATTGTCAAAGAGGTATACCATGCCGTCGTTATCTTTGTGTAAATATGTAATGTGTGGATAGATAGTATTTGTATATACATATGGGTAAAGTTGTGACCATGCCTCTCTGTTCTTTTGGATCAACCCTATATTAGTTCATTTGACTGTATTTTCTACCTATGTAGGGTGCTGTATAAAACGTCTGGTGCCATATACATATCAAAGATAATATATAAATAAAAAGTCACCAAGTAGCTTATGAAACCATAATAATCCCTAAAAGGCAGCAGTTGTTTAACATACAACTCCTCCCAGTCAGTTTATTAGTAATGATTACAATATGAATGGTAAAAACATAATTACAAAAAAGTTATATATTACATATGGGGAATTCCCAACCAACGACACAACATGTGTGTTGCTTCACTTCCTCAGGGGATAATGTCCAAAGATCCCCATGCATTTCAAGGACTGCTAATGATTAATTTCTATCCCAAAAGAGGAAGATGACAACTGTTTGTGTGAAAATGGGGCAGCACAGGACCGGCATGAAGGAGCAGTATCTCTCTGTACCAATGGTAAGTGAATCCAGCTCCGTTTGGCCACAGTCAAATGTTCCTCTTAGTTTTCACCAAAGATCCACAAGGATTTACCAAAGATCCAATGCATTTTGCTGCAGGGAAAAAATAGTTAGCTGAGTCTTATTTATTGCTAATAAAATGCCAAATCACAACACTTGCTAAAATTAAATACACGCTAAAAGATGAGGGTCAGCCAGCAGTGAAGCATGTCTGAGAATGGACTACAGCAGGAAAGACAGGTACCCCAGTAAATCAGGAAACACAGGTGAGGAAAGGATCCAGGAAATAGTATTTAGTCAAAGAGCAGGTATAGTCAAAGATAGATTTATACCGCAACTGGCCCATTTCCACCATAACATTTTTGGATTTGGGGATTTTGCTGATCCCCATACAAATCTCAGATCATCAGAGCACGCCATATGGTGTATTGAATCGACATCAGCAGAATGGGGAATTGGCATGTATAGCCTGCATAAGTATTCTCATGAGCAGTGCCTTTGTTCTGTAGTCTGGGTTTATTACAGTATGTCCACATTATAGGAGCTAATTTTTGTTTTCCCATTATATTTTTATTGGGTTATATGCAGTGCAGTGATCAGGCGGCCTGTAGCACCCCATCCCCACCCAGGGTCTTCTGAGCAGGCAGCTCCAGGCTCGGGACAGGGGGGTTACAAATGGTACACTTGTCCCAGACCAAAATTCAACAGGGCCTCCAGGTTCACAAGGGTGCACACAAAATGGCTGCATGCCCATACCAGCCCATAATCAACTTGACCAGTGTACTTCCCCTCCCCCATTCTTCCCTGTTCTGTCCCTATCTCTGTGCACTTATTCGGTTTACTATGGAAATTTGCAAGTAACTGAATAGCTCCAGGCTTTAAACCCAGGAACTGCAATTGCACAGTAAGTCCTTTATCTAAATCAATCTGCCCCAAAGTATAAATGAATGCCTGATGGCTCATGATTCTATTATGTGAATACAATACCTTTGCCCATGTTATTGGTCTTTCTTCCACCCTACATACAGTATGTGCAGATACTTGTATAATCACACAGGGGAGGGATATCAGTGTACAGGGCCCCAGGATTTCTGCTGCTAGGCCTGGGCAGCCTGAGGCAGCCCCCCTTCCCCTCACCACCAGACAGCTCAGTGCAGAGCAGGTAACCTGTGGCACCTCCTCTGCGCCTGGTGGGCAGCTGCAGAGCAGTAGCCTGAGGCAGAGGAATGGTGGGAGCAGTACAATGTGCTGACAATGAATATTGGCTGAGAAAGGTAATGAAGGGTGAGGATGGTGATGAGAAGAGGAATGTACTGACACTGAAGAGGGGCTGATGAAGGTAATTGGGGGACTGATGGAAGGTGACTAGGGCTTAGAGGAAGGTGATAAGGCCTCCGTTCTGTGATCAAGGTTCAACAAACCAGTCTGCCTCACCATGCCTGCCAACCTATTAAGGACATGCCACCTTTCGGGTGGCCATGCCCTCATATTTTCAGTGTGTGCAGCAATTCACCCTAGAGCAGTAGTTTCCAACCTCAGCCTCAAGTATCCCTAACAGTTCAGGTTCCAAAACACCCAGCTGGTGCACTATTAATAACTGTCACCTCTTTAAAAATCCACAGGAGACTTTGAATATGTGAAAAGTTGGGGGTACTTGAAGACCGCAGTTGGGAACCACTGCTCTAGAGTGAACATGAAATCCTCTTAAATTTTCCGTACCCACACTTCCAAAATTCCGCTTCAACCACTGGTTATATAGACATATTGTACATAACAGATAGGTACATTCTAACAAGTAAAAGCATCAAACGTTATGCTTAAATGGCTACAGGACTACATCAAAAGAAAATACCATGTGGCAATTGGCAAGTGATCAGTAAAACTGTAAGTTATTAACCTTGAGAAATTGGGGGGAGAAAGTGGAAAGGAAGGAGAGTAAGGAACATCTTGTGTAACAACCAGGGTTGCCAAGAGAAATCCTGGGCCCGGGTACAAAAATTTCCCGGGGCCCCTACGGAGGGTGCTCCACGCACAATCCACTGGCGCTGGCGTCGGTCTGCGGCGGGAGCTTACTGAGTTTCAATTATTGCATTGCCACTCTCTCTCTCTCTATATATATATATATATATACACAAGGGCTCGCTAAATTTCTTTAAAATGTAGGATACAGAATGAAAATGTAGAGCCGGAAAAAAGGACAGTGCACTTAAAAAATGTCACTGTAATGCCTATTACACATGTCAAACACCCATTACAGATTATACCATATGCCATAATGCCCATTACTCGTTATGCCACACACGGTAATGCCCAGTACACATTATGCCACACATTGAAATACCTGTCACATATTTTACCACACGCCATAATTTCCATTACATGTTATTCCACACGCAGTAATGCCTATTACATATAATACCACATCCCATAATTACATATTATGCCACATACAGTAAGTTCCGCTTAACTACATGCTCATTGCTATGGGCTTACATGCTCTGCCAGGAGTTACATGCTCTGCTAGGAGTTAACATGCTCATTTCCATGAGGTTAACATGCTAGTTGCCATGGGGCAGGAGGACTACATCACTGCAGGCGGGTGGCTGGAGGTTTGGCAGAGAAGAGTTGCACTGACACATCCACGGCTTCCCAATACTGGGGCCGTGGCTTTACCGCATGTGGCAGGCCCCGGCATTGGAGAGCGGAACACGATTGTTCGCTATATATGGCCTCCTTAAGCAGGAGCTCAGACACACTGCCGCTGCGTCCTATGTCCTATCTCCTCGGTTGGAGACAAGCTGTACCCCTAACAAGATCTGGTCACCAGGGAGGAATATCTGGTCACCATGGCGACCTGTACCCCGGGGTTTGTTGAGCCCTGATATATATATATCTCTATAGATTTGTATCTACCCAGTTTGTTTAATCACTGTTGTTTCCAATTGTAAAGCGCAACGGAATCTGCTGCGCTATATAAGAGACTGTAACGGAATCTGCCACGCTATATAAGACACTGTAAAGGAATCTTCTGCGCTATATAAGACACTGTAACGGAATCTGCTGCACTATATAAGACGCTGTAACGGAATCTGCTGCGCTATATAAGACACTGTAACGGAAACTGCTGCGCTGTATAAGATGCTGTAACGGAATCTGCCGCGCTATATAAGATGCTGTAACGGAATCTGCCGCGCTATATAAGACATTGTAACGGAAACTGCTGCGCTATATAAGACGCTGTAACGGAATCTGCCGCGCTATATAAGATACTGCATGGGTCCTCAAACTGCGGCCCTCCAGATGTTGTGAAACTACAAATCCCAGCATGTATTGCCACAGTTTTAACACTCCCTTATAGCAAAACTGTGGCAAGGCATGCTGGGACTTGTAGTTTCACAACATCTGGAGGGCCGCAGTTTGAGGACCCATGAGATACTGTAACGGAATCTGCTGCGCTATATAAGACACTGTAACGGAATCTGCTGCACTATGTAAGACACTGTAACGGAATCTGTTGCGCTATATAAGACATTGTGACGGAATCTGCTGCGCTATATACGAAACTTAATAAATAAATATATACAAGAAAAACTGCAAGGCAATCTCGTGCACCTATCACCTGTGCTGCCCCCTGCGGGGTACTGATGACGTCATTGGTGCTCAGGCGCTGGTTTTCTCATGGTCACTAGGGGGCATGTGTTAAACACCGTGATTGAGGTTACAAAGGTAATGGGATAAACAACAACGTGTGGACTATATATACATATATATAATATAGTTAGTTGCTGGCGGCACTCGCAGAAATAAATAACACACACGGAGGTGTAATAATAATAATAATATATATATATAAAATACATAAATATATATATATATATATATACATTTTATATATATATATTAATATTATATATCAATTTATATATACAGATAAATCATACATATTAAGCCAGGCAGAGGAGACAAATGCACTTACTTGGAGCGTTTTTAGAGTGGGTCAGTCTGAGTTTTCTGTGTCACTGTCAGCAGTTTTTCACAGTGAGCTCAGCTCAGCCTCTGAGCTCCTCCGGCTCCACACCGCACCTTCCCCTTCCTGGTGTCCCACAGGCAGGCTGCAGAATCCGGTCCCAGCTGCTGGCATGCAGTCTGCTGATTCACAGTCAGGAGACCTGCGAGATGATGATGTCATCATCTCGCGGGGGTCTAAGCACGGAAGCTCCGCACTGGAATGTCCCTGCCTGCCGTGCACTGTCTGCACACAGCAAGACAGAGACAGTTAGCACCCGCTCCCCGGCGGCCTCTCCTCCTTTGATGTATCGGCGCGCCGCAGCCGACCGCGCTACCACTACTCAGAAATGCGCAACGCACCAGTTGCTGGAGGAAAAGAAAGTTATTTTGTGTGCTCTCGGACCCGGGCCCCCTAATAGGCCCGGGCCCAGGTAAAATGTAACCGCCCCCCTCCCCTCTCGGCGGCCCTGGTAACAACATTTTATGTAAATCAGTTTAATGCCAAAACAGTTTAATGCCAAAAAATGCAAAATCATGCACTTGGGCCTCAGAAATCTAAAGATTAAATATAGTATAAATGGCACTATAATGGAAACTACTGAGGAAGAGAGGAATCTAGGTGTCACTATTTCAGGGGACTTAAAAGCAGGTAGGCAATGTAACAAAGCAATGAAGAAGGCAAGTCAGATGCTTGGTTGCATAGGGAGAGGCAGGGGCGGATCCAGGAAAAAATGACAGGGGGGGCACCAAGATAGGGGAGGGGGGGTGTTAGTGGTGCCAGTGTGCACGCTCAGAGAACAGAGAGAGAGAGGAGGAGAGCAGAGAGAGAGAGAGAGGAGGAGAGCAGATAGAGGGTGGGAATGGGTTTAAAAATAGGCCCTGGCATTGAAAGTACGCAGGCCTACCTTGGCGTTAATAGTGAAGCACGTAGTTGTGCGCACGCCGAAGGCGCGCGTCGAAAAATGGGGTGGGGCCACTCAAAAGGGGGCGTAATCTTGAGTGTAGTGTACCACACCATATACCACTTTTACACATTATGCAACAAAATAGTACACCTCATTATACCCGCTACATAAGTGTTGCTTACCTTCATGCTCGTTGCCAGGGGTTCCATGCTCGTTGCCAGGGGTTCCATGCTCGTTTCCATGTGGGATTCCATGCTTATTGCCATGTGGGATTCCATGCTCATTGCCATGTGGGATTCCATGCTTGTTGCCATGTGAGAAATTTATTTTTTTTGTTCCGGCCAATGATGCTTATGCAGATAGGAATAGTGGGTCCTGGACTCCTGGTGAGTATGTGTGCGGTGCGGGGGTGGGCACACTGGCACCCAGTATTGGTGCAGCATAGTGGGCACAGGGGGCACCCAGTATTGGTGCAGCATAGTGGGCACCCAGTATTTGTGCAGCATAGCAGGCACAGGGGCAGAGAACAGATGGATTGCTGGATCAGTGCTGCTAGCAGTGAATAGCTGGAGTAGCCACAAGTGCCCCTTTGTTCCCTGCTGCTGCAGGTGGGTGGCTTATAGCTAAACGTTATCTTTCCCCCGCAGTGGTGTGCACAGTGCACTGCCCCAGCAGGTGCCACATTCTAATGGTGTGACTATACAGCAATGTTTCATATGGTCGCCTACATGGTGTACAGGCAGCATTGCTACTGTCTGCTCATGATAACGGTCCCCACAGAGGAAACTAGTTCTTTTGTCAATGCAGTGAGTGGTGTGGAGGTTCAGGGGGTGAGGAGTGAGAGGTGTGGAGGGCAGGGTGTGGGGAATGAGGGGTGTAAGGGGCACAGTGTGTGGGGAGTTAGGGGTGTGGAGGTTGTAGGGGCGCAGGGTGAGGGGTTCAGGCTGTGGGGGGATGCAGGGGCCGTGCACAGTAGTAGAATTTTTGCCTAGGGCTGGGGACGGGTGCTAATAAATCTTCCACATACCCTGTCTGTACTAGTGTCTTCACAGCTGGGCAGAGAGCAGAGAGCTGCCCGGCTGTTACATAGTTACATAGTAGGTAAGGCTGAAAAAAGACTTGCGTCCATCTAGTTCAACCTGGTATAGATATCCATTGCTGATTTGGTAGGTTCTGATATTTTACATACAGATTATATTTCTTATTTGTACCCATGGATGTTTTTCTCCAGTAAATGTTTTGCCTTGAACGCATTTAATGAGTCAGCCGTTACCACCTCTCTGGGAAGAGAGTTCCAGAGTTTGACTGTTCTGACCGTAAAGAAATTCTTTCTACTAGCTGAATTAAATCTTTCTTCTTCTAATTTATACTTATGCCCTCGTGTCCTAGATTCCTTTATAGTAGAAAAGATGGTGTGTGACAGTTCCTTATATTGGCCCTTGATATACTTGTACATGTTGAGCATGTCCCCCTTAAACGTCTCTTTTCCAATGTAAAAAGTCCCAAATTGCTTAATTTCTCCTTAGCTTAAATTCTCCATTCCCCTAATCAGCTTTGTTGCTCGCCTTTGGACTTTTTTTAATTCTATGATGTCCTTTTTATAGTGTGGGGCCCAGAACTGCACTCCGTACTCGAGGTGAGGTCTCACCAATGCTTTATACAGTGGCATAATTACCCTTGAGTCCCTAGTTTCCATTCCCCTCTTAATACATGCCAGAATTTTGTTGGCCTTTTTTGTAGCTACATTACAATGGGCACTACATCCCAGTTTGCTGTCTATTTGGACTCCTAGATCCTTTTCAAGTATGGAATTACCCAGTTCCTCTCCGTTAAGGTTGTAACTTGCACACTGGTTGTGTCTCCCAAGGTGCATAACCTTACATTTATCTACATTGAACCTCATCTTCCATTTTTTTGCCCACTCATCTAGAATTGCAAGATCATTTTGAAGCATGGTGACATCTTCTGATGATTTGATGACTTTGCTAAGTTTTGTATCGTCCGCAAAGATGGATATATTGCTGAGTAACCCTATCCCAATAACGTTAATAAAAATGTTAAACAAAATGGGCCCCAAAACCAAACCCTGGGGCACTCCACTTAGTACCGGTATCGTATCTGATACGGCACCATTCACAACCACTCTTTGTTTTCTATTACATAGCCAATTCCCTACCCATCTGCAGATATTTTCACCCAATCCTAGGTTCTCCATTTTATTAATCAATCTCTTGTGTGGGACAGTATTAAATGCTTTAGCGAAATCTAGGAAAATCACATCTACAGCATTTCCATTATCAAGGTTTTTGCTAACCTCTTCATAGAACCCTAGTAGATTAGTCAAGATCAAGAGGACACTGCAGCAGCCCTAGGTCCCGTCCTCCTGACTACCCGCTATTTTAAAACTTGCAACAGCCAATCAGGAGTGGTGTCTCTTGATTGGCTGCCAGACCGCGAACGAGGTCCGATTGGCTTGCGGACCCGACAGGCTGCTGCAGCAGCGCAAGTTTTAAAATAGCCGGGAGTCAGGAGGACGGGACCTAGGGCTGCTGCAGTGTCCTCTTGATCTTGACAATACAGCCGGGCAGCTCTCTGCCCGGCTGTAAATGCTCTCCGGCGGCGGGCGGGAGTTAAAGTTAAAAAAAAAAAGTGTCAGAAATGACAGGGGGGCACGTGCCCGGGTGCCCCCCCCCCCCCCCCCCTAAATCCGCGCATGGGGAGAGGTATCAGCAGTAGAAAGAAAGAAGTAATTATGCCACTGTATAGGTCATTGGTATGACCTCACCTAGAGTATTGTGTTCAGTTCTGGAGGCCATATCTCCAGAAGAATATAAATACATTAGAGACTGTACAAAGAAGGGCAAGGTGCATGGCCTACATCACAAAACGTACCAGGAAAGACTAAAAGATCTTAATATGTATACTTTAGAGCAGAGAAGGGAAAGGAGGGACATGATAGAAACTTTCAAATATATCAAGGGTTTTAACAAGGTACAGGTGGGAGACATTCTTCACAGGAAGAGGAGAAGCAGAACAAGAGGACATGCACTGAAACTAGAGGGAGAAAGATTCAGGGGAAATGTGAGGAAGAATTACTTCACAGAAAGAGTAGTAGATAAGTGGAACAGCCTACCATCAGAGGTGGTAGACGCAAATACAGTAGTACAATTTAAAGATGCTTGGGATAGGCATATTGATATCCTTACAAAAAAATAAGGATCAAATATGGTTTGAGGTAACATGTTTAAAAAAGGGGCAGACTAGATGGGCCAAGTGGTTCTTATCTGCCATCAAATTCTATGTTTCTATGTTATGTTTCTATAAATCTGAAAGAAAAAAAAATACACAAACTGTGGTTACAACACTTTTAGTGCTGAGCTCCTAATGAAACACTACATATTTGACACTTTAACTGCTTCTTCTTACTAGTATGATGCCCTGGGGCAATTGTGTTTCATGCCCACATGCAACTACTGCCTAATTGTGATACTGTACTGATGGTACCTGGGGCAAATTAGGATTTTAAACAATAAGGTTAAAGTTGAGACAATGGAGAAAATGGAATTTGAAGCCTGTCCCAACAAACCAAAATTTGATTGATTGATTGATTGATTGATTGAAACATCTTCGGCAGCCATTCCTGTGGTTAGATAACCCAAACAGACAAATATTTTACAAACAGGTTATAATTTAGTACTCACTATTGAAGTGTATTTCTTTATTAGTATTGCTAAGGGAATATTGCTATTACAAAATTTTAATTGTGTATTATTAGGTGATACATGTTTGGCAGTCACGGACATACTTTGATTGATTTCCACAGAAACTGTTCCTCAAGCATGACCCTTTTTGTCCTTCTTTACTTTTGTCCATTCTAAAACATGCAAGAGCATTTTTGTGGTAAGCAGAAACATGGGACAGCTAACTAAAAGCTTTTCATGGTTCCATTCTATTAACCCTGGCAAGAGACTCCATACAAAGTACTCAGTGGTGAGGACATTCTTGCCGTTGCCTCGTAAAATTTGTGATAAGAAGCAGCTCAGAGAGTAACACTCTTAGTTTTATTAAAGAAAGGGTTTAGGGAACCACTGGCGCTTAAAAAAGTGACTGCAATAACAGGTCACTAGCTCCAATACCAAAATGTATGGAAGATCCGTCCAATCCCGGGACGCTACTACTCTCACATGTGATAAGACACTTACTTCAAAGTTCTGTCTCGCATGCACATAATGGTTTCTTTTGGGCTGGATGACAGAGTCCTTATGTTCAAACGGCTGATTTATTCACAAGATAAAAAAGGTATTCACAAAATCTGTATATACATAGGATTGGATACAAAGTAGGCAGACAGGAAAAACGGAACCCCAGGATGGTGCTGCTGATCCGGCGGCAAGACGCTGCAGACGTTACCGCTGATGTACGCTCCTGGGTGCAGATCTCCTGTCCTCTTTGTGTGCAGACTGTCTTAGTGAAAAGGCAGAGGACGGCAATCAACTCTTAGGGCCTTATTCTGGTCGGTGCGGCCGGATCCGATTATGCGGCCAGGACCGTGCGTGCGAAACCCCGCCTTCCATACCGATCGCCAACTCCGTCCGTACGCGGTAAGAAGCTGGCCGAACGGACCGCACGTGTATTTTACACGGAATACGCCTCCTCCATCTAAGGGAACCTCCCCCATCATTCGATGGTCGCAGACCATCGAATGCAGGACCGAGTGCTCCACCAGCTCCCGCAACCTCAGACCACACAGACATTTTTCCGTGTAAAAGCAGGGATCTGGGCGGGCAGCTGACATCCGGCGATGTCATATGTCCGCTCCCTTCACGTGCGTCACGGCCGCATTACCATACGTACGCCCAGCGTTTGCATGGGAACGCCCATGAAACGCGGGGCGTATGCATATGGTAATGAGCAATGTTCCCTCTAATTTTTCGAAGGCTGTGTGCGGCAAAAGATTTTGGCTGTGCAACTTTTGAAGGAAATTTTAATTTTTGTGCGTCACTTACATAAAACTGGAAAATGACATTCAGCATTTGTGTTAAATTTACTTCAAAATGATATTAAACATTTAAAACACAGCACACAATAAAGTTAATGGGTGAAACATACATTAATTGAGTCCACAACTGCAAAAAGGGACCACTGCTGCTTTGTGCGCTCTGTTGTAATGTCTGTGCGCACGCTCGTCAAGTTGTGTGCGCGCGCACAGCTTAGAGGGAACACTGGTAATGAGCACAAATAGCCCTTCACGCCCCTCTCCACCCCCTGTTCGGAGTGTTCACATATCATGCGGGATTTGGCCGTACGCCCCGCTCGCACATGCGCAGAGACGCCTCTGCACATGCGCAGACACAAAACATCGGCGGCCCGAACGCACGCGGATATATCCGCACCAACCAGAATAAGGGCCTTAGTTTTATATTAGCTTAGGTATTTTTACAAATATCAAAAATTTTATGTAAAGAGGTTGTGCTCAAACTTATATGTGGTATCTGATGGCTCATGATTCTATAATCTGAATACAATACCTTTGCCCATGTCATTGGTCTTTCTTCCACCCAGGGCCGGCGCTACCCACTCAGCAGCTTCTGCAAAGCAGGGAGGCGCCATGCTGATAAGGCGCTGTCTCCCTCCCTACTCTGCTAAAGCTGCCTCAGCCCTCACTGTCACTGCCTCCTGCACACCGCCTGCAGTGCCTGTCTGACAGCGGGCGGCAGTATGGAGAGGCTGAGCAGCTCCCTGAACCACGCACACACTGTCCTCCTCCTGCGACCTGCCCCCTCTTCCTCACGGACACTTGCGCTGAGGCATGTAGCGCTGTCTGTGAATGCCTGGATGACATGTCATGTCCGGATGCACCCCCTACCCATTGCTCCCTGCGCCTGTCAGCTGTCAATCAAATGACGAACAGGCAGCAGCGCCGCCCTTCCTTCCCTCTTCTCAGTGTGCTGTGCCAGTGCCATTGCCAGTCCTCAACACTCTGCCCCCTCTATCTCCTCCCCTCTTCTTCCATCTCCGCCTTCTCTCCCCTCCTTTCCCCCTCAGTCACGAGAGGGGTGTAATGGCGTCCTCAGCGTCCTGCCTACGCAAATAGAAGAGAAGGGACTGCACAAGAGTTAAACAGCAAAAGAACAGTGAGTCTTTTATTATAAATGTTTATAACAAATTTTTTAATAATTGTAGATTTTTTTATATTAATTTAGACACTTTTTAAATAATGGGCTGGGTTATGTGCCTAAAGGTAGCCATACACGCTGCAATCGGGCATCGCATCGCACAGTACAAAAAGTATGTGCTGCACTGAGATGGTGTATGCATACATGTACATGCAACCGAGATCCTCCATAGGATCGCATGTTGCATACACTCCCACAATCGGGCTGCAGCTTGTTGCAATGGCAATGTGAAAGGGCGCAAAATGTATGGTTTGCAGGAGGGCGCCAGACACCCTACCACCGGCCCTGCTTCCACCCTACATATGTGGAGATACTTGTATAATCACACAGGGGAGGGATATCAGTGTACAGGGCCCCAGGATTTATGCTGCTAGGCCTGGGCAGCCTAAGGCACCAGGCAGCTCAGTGCAGAGCAGGTAACCTGTGGCACCTCCTCTGCGTCTGGTGGGCAGCTGCAGAGCAGGAGCCTAAGGCAGAGGAATGGTGGGAGCAGTACAATTAATGTGCTGACAATGAATATTGGCTGAGAAAGGTAATGAAGGGACGGATGAAGGTGATGAGGAGAAGAGGAATGTATTGACACTGAAGAGGGGCTGAGGAAGGTAACTAGGGGACTGATGGAAGGTGACTAGGGCTTAGAGTAGAGAAAGGTGCTAAGCAGGGCCGTCTTAACATTAGGAAGGGCCCCTGGGCAACCTAGTTCACTGGACCCCCCCCCCCAAATTAGTTTGCCCAGGAGCCCACAGTCACCTCCCCAACCCTCACCTCTCTGGCTCCGTGCGGCAGCCAGTCAGCTTCCGGCGGCCGGGGATCCGATCATCTTCGCTGGGGGATCCGGGCAGCGGGATCAGGGCAGCGGCGGTAGCTAGGAGCCTGCCCTGAAGTGGCAAAGCGCTATTAACTGGCGGGGCGGGAAGCGCTGTTGCATTTGAAAAGACTGGCCAGACGCTGATTGGCTGAATTCAGCCAATCAGCGTTCGGCCAGTCTTTTCAAATGCAGCAGCGCTTCCCGCCCCACCGGCAAATATCGCTAATGGGAAAGATGGTGGCCGGGTGGCGGGGATCCGACCATCCTCGCTGGGGAAGGGGATCAGGGCGGCGGTGGCGGTAGCTAGGAGCCCGAAGCGGCGAAGCACTATTTGTCGGCGGGGGTGGGAAGCGCTGTTGAATTTGAAAAGACTGGCCGGATGCTGATTGGCTGAATTCAGCCAATCAGCATTCAGCCAGTCATTTTAAATGCAGCAGCGCTTCTCGCCCCCCCTGCCGGCAAATAGTGCTTCGCCGCTTCGGGCTCCTAGCTACCGCCACCGATGCCCTGATCCCCCTGCCGGATCACCCAGTGAGGGTGATCAGAACCCCGGCACACGGACCCCCGAAATTAAATTCACTGCTAGCTAGGAGGTGAAGCGCTATTTGCCGGCGGGGTGGGAAGCGCTGTTGCCTTTTCAAAGACTGGCCGGATGCTGATTTTCTGAATTCAGCCAATCAGCGTCCGGCCAGTCTATTCAAATGCAACAGCGCTTCCCGCCCAGCCGGCAAATAGAGCTTCGCCGAATCAGGCTTCTAGCTACCGTCACCGCCCTGATCCCCCTGCCCGGATCCCCCAGCGAGGGTGAGCGGATTCCCGGACCCCGGCCACCATCTTTCCCATTGGGCTGGGCCGGGGGCCCCTAGGTCCTAGGGCCCCCGGGCAACTGCCCATCGTGCCCAATGGGAAAGGCGGCACTGGTGCTAAGGCCTCCGTTCTGTGATCAAGGTTCACCAAAACAGTCTACCCCACCGTGCCTGCGGACCTCTTATTTTCCCTCATATTTTCAGTGTGTGCAGCAATTCACCCTAGAGCAGTAGTTTCCAACCTCAGCCTCAAGTATCCCTAACAGTTCAGGTTTTCCAAGACACCCAGCTGGTGCACTATTAATAACTGTCACCTTTTTAAAAATCCACAGGTGACTTTGAATATGTGAAAAGTTGGGGGTACTTGAAGACCGCAGTTGGGAACCACTGCTCTAGAGTGAACATGAAATCCTCTTAAATTTTCCGTACCCACGCTTCAAAAATTCCGCTTCAACCACTGGTTATATAGACATATTGTACATAACAGATAGGTACATTCTAACAAGTAAAAGCATCAAACATTATGATCAAATGGCTACAGGACTACATCAAAATAAAATACCATGTGGCAATTGGCAAGTGATCAGTAAAATTGTAAATGAAAGTTATTAACCTTGAAAAATTGAGGGGAGACAAGTGGAAAGGAAGGAGAGTAAGGAACATCTTGTGTAACAACATCTTATGCAAATCTGAAAGGAAAAACAAACAGATACTGTAAATGGGGAAAGGAAAAACCCGGCATGTACACAAACTGTGGTTACAACACTTTTAGTGCTGAGCTCCTACTTCTTATTAAGGAAATACTATTTGACACTTAGTACATTAGAACATGCCGTAAAAACCACTTAAGGAGGATTTTTATCACATATTTGCTTTTGTACGTACCACCCTAAAAGAGAAGTGGAAAGCTAAAGGGGTCCTGGTGTCAGAAGCAGTCTTAGAGCGAGATTCAAGTAGCTCTGGTAATTAACCATGGACTGATGCGGTGGCCAGGGTTTTTCAATTACAGCCCACAGCAGCCTGTGAAAAGACCACACAGCACAACTTAAAATACGATATATTTCCATAATTATCCAATAAGTACCCTTATACCTGGTGGCGCAAACACATTTTTTAGCTCATAGTTAACCCTATGGGTTAACATGCGTTACCCGCAGATTTATGGTGCAAGAAAGTGTGGTAAGCTTTCTAGGCCTAATTCTCCCTATACTATACATCTCCTATATATTTGGCTACATCTGTCACTCAAAGTGGGTGTCTGTGTCTATAACGCTCTGTTCCTGGACTTTCCTCTTAATGTGTGATTGCCTTCATCTGTGCTGAACACTTTTCTGAGAAATTAACCTGTTTAAAACAGGTGATGGCAATCATACATTAAGGGGAAGTCTAGAAACAGAGCATTGTGTCCCTCCTGGAGAGGGTCATGTTGGGAGATATGTGACAGAGAACCAGCCCAGTGAGCCCACAGACAGTGCCAGACCCCCACTGCCTTCCCATGTTGCCCAGCACTGCTACTCCACAGCCACCAGGTGAGCGCCCCCCTCCCTCGATTTGCGGCAAAACCTCCCCCCCCGCCCCCCCCCCCCTCCCGCGATTCGCGGCAAAAACACCCGCTCCCCCGCGACCCCCACTACCGCGATTCGCAGCAAAAACACCCCCGCGACCCCCCCTCCCGCGATTCGCTGCAAAAAGAACCCCTCCACGACCCCTCCCGCAATTCGCGGCATAACCACCACCCCGCGACCCCCCCCTCCCGCGAATCGCGGCAAACCCTCCCCCGTGACCCCCCCCCGATTCGCGGAAAAAACCCCCCCCCGCGACCTCCCTCCCGTGATTCGCGGCAAAAAGAACCCCCCGCGACCCCCCCTTGCACGATTGGCGGCACCCCCCCTGCGACCCCCCTCCCGCGATTCGCGGCACACACCCCCCCCCCGCGCAATTCGCAGCAGCCCCAGGATTAAATGGCACATGCAAAACACTGACATGGCTATGGTCGACAATGAAAATGACATGAGTTTTTGAAGATTTATTTTTAATTTTTTTAATTTTTTCATATTCATTGTCATGTGTCGACATGGACACCAATGAAGTGGCACACTTATGTCAACATTTACATGTGTTGACCTTTCTGTGTTGATTTTTTCTTGTGGCGATTCGCGTCACACCCCCCCGCAACCTCCCCTCCCGCGATTCGCGGCACCCCCCGTGACCCCCCACCTCCCGCAATTCGCGGCAAACCCCCACCGGAACCCCTGTGAACCCCGCCCTCCCGCGATTCGCGGCACCCACCCCCGCGACCCCCCCTCCCGCAATTCGCGGCACCCCCCCTCCCGCAATTCGCGGCAGCTCCAGAATTAAATTGCACATGGAAAACACTGACATGGCTATGGTCGACAATGAAAAAGGTTGACATGAGTTTTTGTCATTTTTTGAATATTTTCATATTCATTCTCATGTGTCGACATGGACACCAATGAAGTGCCACACTTATGTCAACATTTACATGTGTTGACCTTTCTGTGTTGATTTTTTTCTTGTGGCGATTCGCGTCACACCTCCCGCAACCCCCCCTCCGGCGATTCGCAGCACCCCGGCACCCCCCCGCGACCCCCCCCCTCCCGCAATTCGCGGCAACCCCCCGCCGGAACCCCCATGAACCCCGCTCTCCCGCGATTCGCGGCACCCACCCCCCGCAACCCCCCCCCTCCCGCAAATCGCGGCACCCCCCGCGATTCGCGGCAGCCCCAGGATTAAATGGCACATGCAAAACACTGGCACGGCTATGGTCGACAATGAAAAAGGTTGACATGAGTTTTTGAAGATTTATTTCATTTTTTGAATGTTTTCATATTCATTGTCATGTGTCAACATGGACACCAATGAAGTGGCACACTTATGTCAACATTTACATGTGTTGACCTTTCTGTGTTGATTTTTTCTTGTGGCGATTTGCGTCACACCCCCCTACCCCCCCCCCCCCCACAACCCCCACTCCCGCGATTCACGGCACACACACACCTCCCCCGCGATTCTCGGCACCCCACCCCGTGATCCCCCCTTCCGGTATTCACGGCACACCCCCGCGACCCCCCCTCCCATGATTCGCCGCAACCCCCGCCCCGTAACCCCCCCTCCCGCGATTCGCGGCACCCACCCCCGCGACCCCCCCTCCCGCAATTCGCGGCACCCCCCCGCGATTCGCGGCAGCTCCAGAATTAAATTGCACATGGAAAACACTGACATGGCTATGGTCGACAATGAAAAAGGTTGACATGAGTTTTTGAAGTTTTTTTTTTCATTTTTTGAATGTTTTCATATTCATTCTCATGTGTCGACATGGACACCAATGAAGTGCCACACTTATGTCAACATTTACATGTGTTGACCTTTCTGTGTTGATTTTTTCTTGTGGCGATTCGCGTCACACCCCCCCACCCCCCCGCAACCCCCACTTCCGCGATTCACGGCACACACACACACCCCCGCGATTCTCGGCACCCCACCCCGTGACCCCCCCTCCCGTGATTCACGGCACACCCCCTGCGACCCCCCCTACCATGATTCGCCGCAACCCCCGCCCCCGTAACCCCCCTCCCGCGATTTGCGGCAACCCACCCCCCCACAACCCCCCCTCCTGCAATTCGCGGCATCCCCCGCGACCCCCCCTCCTGCAATTCGCGGCACCCTCCGCGACCCCCCCTCCCGCGATTCGCGGACACCTAAGTTGCAATACAGGGCATCTTTCATACAATTCTAACCATATTTCTCATATACAAACGTTCACAAATTAAGGGGGCGCAGCCCCTTACGACGGTGTGAAGAGCGCCCGCAGGGCGCGATGAATCACCTAGTCCCTTATATATTTGGCTACATCTGTCACTCAAAATGTGTGAGTGTGTCTATAACGCTGGGTGGAGCCTCTGACTCCGCCCACGCACACTCAGATAGTGACAGAGAACCAGCCCAGTGAGCCCACAGTGCCAGACACCCTCTGCCTCCCCATGCTGCCCAGCAAAGACACTGCTACTCCACGGAACCCCCCGTGACCCCCCCTCCCGCGATTCGCAGCACCCACGCGACCCCTCTCCCATGATTCGTGCCCCCCCGCGCGATTTTCCGCCCTCCCACTATTCGCAGACCCGCCTCACGCGATTCATGGCACCCCCTCCCGCAAATCGCGGACCCCCCATGCTCCCCCTCCCGCAATTCACACACCCCCTCCCGCGATTCATGGCACCCCCCGCGCCCCCTCCCACGATTCATGGCACCCCCCACGCCCCCTCCCACGATTCGCAATCCCCCCCCCCCTCCCGCACTTTGCGGACCTCCACCCCCTCCCGCGATTCTGCCCCCCCCTGCGCCCCCTCCCGCAATTTGCGGACCCCCCTTCCCACGATTCACGCCCCCCCCTCCCACGATTTGCGGACCCCCGCACCCTCCGCAATTTGCAGACCCCCTCCCGGCTATTCCACCCCCAGCGGACCCCCGCTCCCGCATTTCACATACCCCGAAAGAATGGGGGATCCTGTACCGCCACAAGCAGGTGCCGCCCCTAGGTGGGAAATCTGGCCCTAGCTGCCGCGCTGCAGGTTCCCCCACTGCCAGAAGTGTCCCTACGGTCCTCTGCACCAGAGCCACAACTTTTATAAATGTCTTGCCCACATACCACTATTATACAGCCTCCTGCTCTCATGCACGCTCACTCCCTCCCAGTGGATGCATACTGTCCCCCACCCTCTTCCAGTTCTAGGGATGCCCATCGACCATCAATGATTTCAAATAATCAATGGTTTATGGCCGATGTTGAATACTTTTGCCATCGATGTGGGAGGACCAGATGGTTTCCCTACATTGATGGCAAAGGAGAACTGATCAAGTTTCAAATTTTTTAATGGTGCCGGGACACAGAGCATAGCTCCTCCCCCCCACACCCGACAGTCCCGCCACCGAGTTCTGATTGTCCCACGGCCTATTCAGTCAGATATAATGGATGACCATCGATAGCTACAACAATTGATGGTTATCCAAGTAATACTTTACTATTATCGATGGCAGGGTGCAAAAATCGCCATCAATGCCAACCATCGATGGCGTCTGCACCAATGCCCATCCCTACTCTGCAACAGGGAAAAACCTTTACTACCCCTCATGCCTACACACCTCTATCACTGCCCTGCCTCCTGTTCTCCTGCCCCGTAACTTCCGCCAGTGGGGACCCGCTCACCCTGTGTTGCCCACATTCCCCTATCATGCTTTACCACCCAGCCTCCTGCGCTCCTGAACCGTAACTTCCACCACTGGGGAGTCGCTGACGTTGTGTTGCCCACATACCCCTATCATGCCTCATAGCCCAGTCTCCTGCTCTCATGCACCCTGTGCAGGAGGAGACACTGACTCATGGGCACCGTCCTGTACTCTTGTGCTGCCACGCTGGACCCTCACCCACTGGCAGAAGCTGCACAGTGTCCCCCACCCTCCTTTTTAGTCCCCCTTATGCCCACACACCCCTTTCACTACCCAGCCTCCTGTTTTCCTGTGTCGTGACCTCCGCCAATGGGGAGCCGCTGACTCAAAAACACACTACTATACTATTGCACACACACCTAAACAACACGCACACCCCCCCCCCCCACACACACACACACACATGTCACTGTACCCTCCACACTATCAATGTACATCTTACTCTGTAATCGCTTTTTAATTAAACAAAACAATACAATACACACCCCCTTCCACATCATATGCTCTCTATTTAACACATTTCACCTATAACTCAAGTTGCAATACAGGCCATCTTACATACAATTCTAACCATATTTCTCACAATACAAACGTACACAAATTAAGGGGGCGCAGCCCCTTACGACGGTGTGAAGAGCGCCCGTAGGGCGCGATGAATCACCTAGTATACATATATATAGCTAAGCCCTGCCACCTATTGGATGTTTGAGACATTACACAGTTCAGACAAGTTACTGCATGGTTTGCCACCCATGCATGGGTCAATAGAGACATTCCAGTGATTAGATAAATCAAAAAGTCAGAGCCATGAGCCAGCAGTAAGATACACTGCATAAAGAGCAGCAGAATTATTCAAACCTAAAACACAAGGCAATACTCTATAATAATCATAATATACTCGCCTATCTCTGATACTGCGCCAATACAATAAATATCAGTGCAACACACTAAAGTGGGTCATGAAATTGAGGAGTCTGACACGATACACACTGTCAGACCACCCATACGACTTTAACATACTAGGATCACAGAGCAGCAAAGAGTGGCGAACTTGTAACAAGCTTACAAGCCTTTAAACAACACGGCTTCCACGCAGTAGCAGTAAGATACACTGCATAAAGAGCAGAAGAATCATTGAAATATAGGCTATACTTTACAGTAATTGTAACATATCCGCCTATCTCTGATACTGCGCAAATAAAATCAGTACAATACACTAAAGTGGTATTATCTAATCAAATCTACAGAGATAGGAAACTGAGCAAAAGAATCGATAAATACACTACAGATCTATCACATCTTGCACAAAAAGAAACACCCAACCAGCGCGTGCATCAATTTTATATTTATTGTTCAATGTTTGTTTGTTTAGTCATGTATGTGGTACATATTTCACTCTAACGGTTTTTATCTACACATATAATTAAAAGTTACATTTTAAAATTCTTCTCTTCAGTGCGCCAGAAAAAAAGACAATCCTTTTCTTTTTTTGTTCTCTTGAATCCAATTATTGTCTTTAGCAGCACCCCCATCTGTGTATCAATTGTAATAAACACGGCAACTACAATTTGGGGATATTAACATTCCCAAAAAGAAGCTTGTGCAGAAGTCCTTCACATCTTCCCCCAGCCCCTCTTTTAAATACCATAATGATATCACCAGACTTAAAGATCCTCCTTCCAGTAACTTTATGGTCTGCAAACCGGGGTGCTATAAGTGCATACACTGCACTACTAGTAGCTTCTTGGAAACCGGTGATAGCTGCTCACACCCACATACAGGGGCCCACATTCCCATACGACATGTGATGACATGTAGTACTACCCATGTCATCTACATAATACGCTGTCCGTGTGGGCTCCTGTATGTGGGTAAAACAACATGCCAGTTCAAAGAACGGATGGCAGGACACAGGTCCCATATTAGAAAAGCACTTGAAGGGAAGATACTACCCCAAGAACAGCCTGTCCCGCGTCACTTTCGTGAATTTAAACATGGGTTAGCCACCCTAAGATACAAAATGATTGATCACATCCCCAAAACCTTAAGGGGAGGTGATTGGGATACCAAACTCCTGCAGCGTGAGACCTGGTGGATACACCGCTTAAACACGGTGGCTCATCGGGATTCAATGAAGCCTGCAGCTTTCTTCCTTTTTTGTAATTGCTTTGATCCATTATGTATATACTATTTTCGTGGCATTTATGATATGACCGCCCCAGAATTGATGTCCTAGGCTTTTCTTCTTACCATATTGCTTTTGTTGATTACGTACTTTGCCGCATAGGACTCTCTGTTAGATCTGCTCATCTTTTAAACTGCACATTGGTTTTTGTTTTTGTTTATAGGTCGCCTGGCAACCCGTCCACGTTCTGGCATACCGACTGGTATGCGTCGCTGGCTAGTGACGTCATAATGACCCGGACCTCTGGCGGCGACCTGGCGACCGTTGTAACGGTGTTTGGTGAAGGTATAAAGGTATGTCCATGATATGTTATGTGTGAGCTTGAAAAAGGTCATTAAAGACCGAAACGTCACACGGACCGAAGTGTCTGTATCATTCTTTTCACAAGTCCCATGAGTGCCTCCATTCCCACCCCCATATGTGTATATATATATATATATATATATATATATATATATATATATATATATATATATAATTGTAACTCCACGTTTGTTATATATCTGCTAACCTGTGGCTCCGGCCTTAAATATGTCGGTAAGACAAAGAGATGTCTGAAGATCCGTATGTTTGAGCATATAAGAAATATTAAGCATGGTGTAACCAATCACAGTGTCTCCCATCACTTTAGTAAAAGTCACAACTGTAATCCATCCATCTTAACCTTTAAACGTATTAAAATAGTTCAGCAAGGGAAGCGAGGAGGAGATCGGGAGAAAGCACTGCTGAAAAGAGAAACCTTTTGGATTCTTAAGTTAAATACACTGTGTCCCTTCGGACTTAATGAAGGGTATGAAATTACACCCTTTATTAATTGAGTTTAACACTGTTTATATATGCTTAATCTAACATTTTTTTGTTGTATTTTACAATGAAGTTACATGTATTTTTCATGTTGTTTTTTTTAAGTGGTACTGTCTCTTTAAGAAAATTTGTTATGTAATTTTTAATCTTTTTTTATACAGTTTTCATATAAATTGTAAGACGTGACATATATTATCGCGTCTGTTTGAATCTAGAGACTTTTGGGTTCTTGTTCGTTAAAAATGGATTGTCAATCCATTGGAGTCAATTGTGCCTGTGTTTTTTAATTAGACATAAAGCGTCATGTGGGTGGAGACTCCGTGAGCTTTGGGCACTTGATTGACACCTCTGGCCTATTTAGGGGCTGTGAGTATGTGCGGTGGCCACGCCCTCTGACGAAGTCCCAGTGACGAAACGCGTCAGGGTGTGGCTATCTGCACTTACTGACTGGCTGTTCCTGTGGCTCCTTTGGACCCTTCACCCGATCCCGTTCTCCTTCAAGCGCCTGCCCGCAATCCAGTGGGGGACGCATGTGAGGTATTCAGTTCTTCGGGACCAGGATTGCCCAGCTGCTTTGCCTGGGCTTTTATATGTCATGTCATGTGGTATCCAGTCCACCCTGTTTTAAATTTGGTACGAGCATTTGCTTTGCTCTCCCTGGTCTAAAATATTTTTTACTCATTAAAACTCGTTTAATGCACCATGAAGCGCATCTTCTTATGTTTCTTTGCCTATATATATATATATATATATATATATATATATATATATATATATATATATATATATGTATGTGTATGTATATATATATATATACATACACAGTGTATGTATATATATATATATATATTTGTGTGTGTGTGTGTATGCCCTCTCACTGTGTGCCGCTGAACCATGCTCCCCTCTCACTGTGTCCCGCCAGCCGCCGCAGGTGCTCCAGAGTCCTCCTGCTCCATGGCACCCTGTAAGAGCATGCGCCGACGGAGGAGTGTGGGAGGGTACGCGCCGGAGCCGCGTGACGTCAGTGCGATGCACGCCGGCCTGGGCCTGCAAAGCACCACTGGGAACGGGTGCTAGTGTCTACTACCCGCGGCCGGGGCCGATCGAGGGAAGAAGGAAGACCGCCTGGAACCAGGCAGAAAATCGGAACATTGGTACACTTTGTTTTTTTTCCTGGTACAGACCGTTAAAAAACTGTACTGTACCAGCAAAATCGGTACAGTTGGAGGGTATGCTGTAAGGTCACTTTCAGTCATTGGTATTTTATTCATAAAAACTAGTGACATATTGTGAATTTCCACTTGACAAAACCAAATGTATAACCTGTTATAAAAAAAATTCCCCAAAAATTTAACTCAATGATCCTGAAATGTATTTTAGTTAAACTTAATGTCATTAAGTGGGTTCATTTTGTAATTTCCTAAAGCTATATTCAGAGAAACATAATGTGGGGCTTGAAGTATTTTGATCATGCTAGAGTGAATGTGTGTGTGGTTTATCTGACCTTGTGACATAAAGTGGGTTTGGTTTTCAGTGGTAAAATGAAAGAAAAAAGTACACAGCATACTTCCCCTTTGATATGCTGTTAGAGTAGTACAAAGTCAGCTGATTATACATCAGTTTATACTATACACTTCCCAAACTTGAATCACAATGCCCTAGGGCTAAAAGTATGTTATTGAGAGATTCAGCTAAAATGATTACATTTTTTAAACTGTGCTTAGGTTCAGTCCTGTGGTAGTGGACAGGGTGCAGAGGCTTACTGGCAACTTTAAGCATAGGGGCAAACACCACCAAGTGACCCTTGTGCACTGCAAATATAAAAATGGAGTGATAATATCCTTTAGGAGAAGATTAATATTTAATTTTGGCGAGTTTCAGATGGTTTTTAGTCAGTTTCACTGACTAAAAATTACTACAAAACAGAACAAACACCCATCATTTTGATAAAACATCTGGATCCCTGAGTAAACAACCGATCCAGGTGTTTAGCCCCTGCCAGATTTTTTGACCAGTCCAAAAATCGGCACATTAATTAAATAGGTCATATTCTACCTAAAAACGTCACAAAGATCTGACTAGTCAAAAAAATCCCTCTTAATTGAATATCCTCCATTATCATAATGATCTCAATATATACACAGAGCATTCTAGGAACTAAAATGCATACACTCATGAATTACCCAAGCTCTGCGGCTGGCTAAATTCAAGCCTACATTTCCCCTGGTTTTAATCAGCCACAGAACTTGTGTAATTGAGTGTCCTGGTATAAAGGGATTGTATGGTAAACTTATCATAACATAATACAAGGGCACTCTAGTGACTTAAAGTATGTACATGCCACATATTTTAATCAGCAGAAGCTGCTTGTGCATCCTGTTTGCATTCTTTTGTGAATAAGATACATTTTATTGAAAAAATAAATCAAAAAAGATGCCCAGCGCTAGAACTGTTTAAAGCAAAATGAGGCTAGCTATACATGGACACATCTGTACAATGCAGGGAGAACGTTATTAATTAATGTACAATACTGTACATGTACTGTACCAAACTTATCTCTGTAAACTGGAAGCACTTTAGTAATTATACTTTCCATAATACATATCAATAGGAAGCAATTCACATAATTTCCAGGTCCTAGACCTGATAATTATAATTTCTTGTCAACTTTTTTACAGCAATAAGAAATTAATTATTGCTGGAATGCAGCCAATTGGACATTATCTGAATTGAAGTGTGTCATAAGTGATCACTAATGTGATCACTTCTCCTATGGGATCTAGTTGTATTAGCATGGTCTGCTGACATACTGTAAGCGGATGGAGAGTGCTCGGAAGGTGCTATGGATCTCTGTCCTGGGAATCCATAGACTACATTGTGGATAGGGATGATGAAAACAGGTGTGGTACAAAATGTTAGTGTTCACATTCATAATGTCAACATGTGAAATATCAACAATGTCAACATTGACATAATGTAAACATTATGAACATTGACATTCGGCATACAGACCATATTCTTTTGCATTTGTGAGATGAGTATCTCTAACCCCAGTTCTAGCCTTAATCGTCTAAAGCTGGGTACACACACACACACAAAGATTTATCTGTCCAATCTGTCTTGTGGGAGCAAAAATCTGGGAATGCATGGGTGAAAATGACAATCGATCAATTGCTCCCAAACACTGGAAAATGGATAAAAACAATCTTCGGATTAGTTTCATAAATCAAACATTTATCCAATTTATCTGAATTACTATAGTTTTCAACATCGTATTGCCAAATTCACACTGCCGATAGTATGTCATGTCAACATTCTCAGAGGGAAATTTACTAAGATGGGAGTTGTATTTCAGATGAGATGTTGCTGTGGGCAACCAATCATCTACTATCTATTATCTTCTAGAACAGGCATGTCCAACGTTGGCCCTCCAAAAGTTTTGAAACTACACATCCCAGCATGCTTTGCCACAGTGTTGCTATTAGAGAATGCTAAAACTATTGCAAAGCATGCTGGGATGTGTAGTTTCAAAACATCTGGAGGGCCAACGTTGGACATGCCTGGTCTAGAAGGTCCTAAATAAATATGAAGTAGATTCTGATCTGTTGCCCAATAGCAACATCATATCTGAAATAAAACATTGTGACAATGTTAACATTCTGAATGTGTAACATATCATAGTAGTTGAGGTTGAAAAAAGACATGTGTCCAACCATTTCAACCTTACACAAGACTCGGTAGGTGGTATAGACTAGATGTGATATCCCCATTTTAATATCACCATCTGTTCCAACTGTGGCTAAATAGTGATTGGTTGTCCCCCTGAAAGTTTTTTTCCAGAAAATGTTTATCCTACCTTATTTTAACCCCTTCCCGCCGCAGCATGTTTTTGCCTTCCTGACAGAGGCCTTTTTTTCAAATCTGACATGTATCACTTAAGTGGGGATAACTTTTTTTTGCTTTTACTTATCCCAGTGATTTTGAGATTGTTTTCCCGTGACACATTGTACTTTAAATTAGTGGTAAATTTTGGTCGATACAATTTTTTTTTTTTTTGTGAAAAATACCAAAATGTCGTAAAAAAATGGAACATTTTGCTATTTGCAAAATGTTACATTTTCTGCTTGTGAGACAAATAATCATACCACTCAAAATAGTTAATAACTAACAAAGACCATATCTATACTTTATTAAAAAATCATTATTTTAACCTCCTTTAATTTTTTTGGACACTAGGGGGCAGCAGCGTCTAAATTTTACACTACACGCAGTTTAACGCTGGTTTTGGCTGTTCACTTTTTGACAGCCAATCGCAGCGATCGCCCAAGACGGGGGGGCAACCCTGCCCCCCCTGGGCAATGAGGGAGGATGTCTGCTGTCAGGGACAGCAGACATCGTCCCTCTGTCACCGCGTCTGTAGACGCGGTGGCACTTTTAAGTCATGACGTATATATACGTCATGTGTCGGGAAGTACATCCCGGCCATGACGTATATATACGTCAAATGTCGGGAAGGGGTTAAATGTGTTAAATGTGTCTGCCATCACCAACTTTCCTGAAAGATTGTTCCATACCCTTACCCATTACTCTAACCATAAAAAAAACTTTCCTTCTAGGGTTACAGAATCTTCTCTTCTCTAGACTGAAATGCCTTAAGGTCCACACACACTGGACGACTATGCCCATACACACTGAGCGGATTTCCCACTGCCTGGTGCCGACAGCAGGGGGCGGACAGCTTTGCATAGCGCGGAGCTATGCAAAGCCGACCTCAAAGCCATTCATCTGCTGGTAATACCAGCAGATGAGCGGCTTTCCCGGTGACGATGTGGGAGCGTGCAGCAGCACTCAATGCTCATCGCCGGGCCATACACATTGGGCGGCTTTGAGCTGAAAGCCGCTCAAACTTGCTGTTTAGTTTCTGACCGCAGAGTAAAGAGGTTGCCTGATAGTTTAGAATATTGCCCCCTGATATATTTGTACATGTTAAGCATCTCTCCCTTTAAACATCTCTTTTCTAGTGTAAACATTCCTAATCTAGTCTGTCTTCATAGCTTAAGGACATCCATATTTTTTTTCTTAGCTTAGTTGCTCTTCTCTTTTTCCAGTTCAATAATGTCTTTTTTTTTGTAATGTGGGGCCCAGAATTGTATTCCAAATTCCAGGTGAGATCTAACCAGTGCCTTGTAGAGTGGCAAAATTACATTGTTTGCTCTAGTTTCCATGCCCCCTTTTATACATGCTAATATCCTGTTGGCTTTAGTGGCTGCACCATTACACTGAGAACTGCATCCCAGTTTGTTGTCAATTTGGACCTTTTACAATTCTGATTTGCCCAATTCTACTCTATATAGTGTATAAGTTGCACACTGGTTATGTCTTCCGAGATGCATAACCTTACATTTATCTACACTGAACCTCATTTTCTTATCAGTCCATTCATCAAGTTTATCTAAGTCCCTTTGTATAATGCTGACATCCTCAACCATTCTAACCTTCCTGCACATTTTTGTGTCATCCGCAAAAATGGAGACTCTGCTTATGATCCCATCCTCTATATCTTTAATGAATAGGTTAAATAGAAGAGGCCCTAACACTGAACATTGTGGTACTCCACTCAGTACTGGTATCCAACTCAGTGCTCGAAGTGGGCCGGTATAGGACGGTATGTCATACTGGCACTTCTTAAAGCACTGATTTTTTTTTCGGTTCAGTGGATGCAGGTCTTAATTCCCCCACAGCTGTCTCCCCCCACCCCGCTCAAACATTCGGTGTCTGTGACCGGCACCAAACCCACACCACCATGCAGTGGCTGTGTAGGCACCATGCCAAAACAACCTGCCCGGGTAACATGGATGTTTCAGCCTCCCCCTCTTACATACCCAACGGCTTTCCACTCTGTGCGGCACAGGAGCCCACTACCTCCTTACATGCCAGACAGCTTCCCGCAGCACAGGAGCCCCCCACCCCCTTACTTGCCCGACGGCTCTCCGATTTGTGCATCACAGGAGGCTCCCCCATACACACCCAGCAGCTCTCCACTCTGTGCAGCACACTAGCCCACCTCCCCCTTACACGCCAGGTGGCACAGGAGCCCCCCCACAAACACCCACACACACGGTGGCTCCCCTCTCTGTACGGCAGCAAACACCTTCCCCTTTACACACACAGTGGAGCTGCCTTCTGTCCCATTCCCTACTCGGCGGCTGTGTCCTCACCCGCCCGGCGGTGCTGTCTCCGTCCACCAGACAGCTGCGTTTGGAACCCCCTTGTCAGTGTCCTGTGTCAGGTTAAGTAATATGTCAGCATCCTTGTCATTGTCCGTGTACCAGTATCTGTTTATTTGTCAGTATAAGTGTGTCAGAGTCTGTGTCTTAGCATTTGTCTGTATTGGCATCAGTGTCAGCGTGTGTCAGGGTTAGTGTTCATGTGTCTGTGTCAGCATCCATGTGTTGGTAGCAGCATCTGTGTGTTTGCGTCTTTGTGTCAGCTAATGTCAGGGTTAATGTGCGAGCATCCATGTGTCGGTGTGTCAGTCTTTCAGCATCTGTCCATGTGTCTGTTTGTAGTATCTGTCTGTATCAGCACGTGACGGGGTTATTGTTTCATTGTATGGGTCTGTGTGAGCGTCCATGTGTCAGCATCTGTCTGTCTGCATCAGTGTGTCATCATCGGGGGTGTGTGTATGCTGTGTATGCATTATTGTCTGTCATTGTTTATTTGTCTGTGTGTCAGTCTCTGTCCATGTGTTGGTGTCTATGGGCCTTATTCTGGTTGGTGCGGCCGGCCCGTACGCGTACGTTCCGGGGTTTTTAATGACCTGCGCATGCGTACCATCTCCAATGCGCAGGCGCGAACACTCCACAACGCTTACGGACGGGTCTCTCCGTGCGAAAAAACCTGTACGCGAGAGTACGGCATTGGGGGCGGCATAGGGGCGTGATGAGGGGAGCGGCCAAAATAATGAGGGAAAATGGGTGTAAATATGGGCGTACACGGGGGTGTGCACCAAAAATGAACGGTGCTACTACCGCACGATCGGCTAAAGCACCGTTCATTTCGGACACAAAACAGGCGGCCGCCAACCGCCACCTCAGACCACCCCTACAGATACCGCATGCCAGCGTGCGCCTGGGTTTGCTAATTTACGCTGATTACTACTCAAACACATACACCTGAATGTAATAAGCAATGCTGCAGTCTATTAAGTCCAAACCATTATTTCACTACCTGCAAGCCTACACACAGCACTCACAGCACTCACACATTGGAAGCTTATCTTTCTATACTTCTCTACATTTAAAGGTTTGTTTAATTTAAGGTAAGAATCTTTTTAAGACCTGCTTATATATGCTAAGGTAGGTATTTGTTAAACAGTTATACACATTCACTACGTGCTTTCATAGACTTTACACAGTAGCACACTCAATCTACACAAGTCGACATGTGTCAACGTGTTCACTCTAATACAAACATAGGTTTTGTATTTATGATACAATAACATAAACCACATCTAACACCTACAAAGGATGTTTCAGCAATGTTTTAAGCCCATGCCCACTATTTTGCACACAATCTTCAATTGAGTTAATAGAAAACAATAATTGAATAACAATTAGAATAATTAATTAATTGTCAGAATTATAGTTGAAAGGCAAGATTTGCAGGTCCATATATGTGAAGGGTATGCCAGCGTGCACGGACGTACTCTCACGAGCGGTGACATAAGCTGAGTTTTCCATTGAAAACAATAGGGACCCGTCCGTGCAAGCTGGCGTACGCTCAGATTTCCGCAAGAAGTCGGCGGGAAGACGGACGAGAGACGTCCGTAAACGGTGGCGTACGCTCTGTTGTACGCCAGTTGTCGGAGTCTAAGGGCTGATCCGTCCGTGTACGTTGGCGTACGCTCAATTGTACGCCACTCCCCTTCGACGTTGTTTCTGGCCGTACGTATGCGGCTGATTTGTGGGTGGACTTAACCTCAACGGGCGCGTACGGAGAGCGTACGCTAATATGGAACGTACGCACGTTTGGCCGCACCGATCAGAATAACCTCCTAAGTGTCAGCATTTGGGTGTCAGTGTGTTTGTGTGTCAGCATCTGTGTTTTGTTACATGCATCACAGTCTGTGTGTCTGCATCTGCCAGTGTGTCAGCATCTGCCTTTGTGGCTTTGTTGGCATCTGTCAGTGTCTGTGTGACACCATGTCAGCATCAGTTTGTGCATCAGCATCCGTCTGTCCTTGTGTATCTATGCATCAGTATCCGTGTATCAGCATCTGTCTGCGTATTATCTACTGTGTCTCAGTGTCTGTGTGAGCGCCTGTGTCAGCATTTGTTTGTCAGCTTCCATGTGTCATTGTATGTCAGCTTTTTTGTGTAGGTGTGCCAGTGGCTGTCTGTGTCAGCATTCCCACCATAGACTGCCTTATTACCCCTGTCAGCTTAAGAGCACGACTCCTTTGAGTTACTATGCACCTTTCCCCAGCTCTATAATGTGTCCTAAAATGGACACTAGGGGTGACACTCTATGGGCTGAGAGAAAAGCGCATATATTTTTCGCACTCCACATCGCCGCTCTTTGCACTTTCAGAAATCGCATTTTTTTGTCATAATTCGCATATTTAATGGGATGCGCATTAGAGGATAAAAAGTGCGATGTAGTGCGATTTGCGGCGAATTGATGCGAAATTATGTCACTAAAAAGTGCGATTTCTTCCGCCGGTCATGTGCGCATTTTAGACCAACCGGAGTGCGATTTACAAGACTGTCTCCACATGACAAATAACCCCCTAACCTATTGGGCCACCAAGGTCCCCTCCATTCTGCATCACACCCCCTATATAAAGGGGCATTGGCGCCATTTCACTCTTTGATAGGAAGTAAGGAGCATGGAGAGGAGCAGTGGCAGTGTGAGAAGAGGAAGAGGTGTTGGTGGCAGAGTGAGGAGTGGCAGAGGGGCCAGTGGCAGAGGGAGCAGTGGCAGTGTGACCAGAAGAAGAGGGGCCAGTGGCAGAGGGAGCAATGGCAGCAGCCAGGCAAGAGGAGCCAGTGGGAGAGGCAGCAGAGGACTGGTGAGGTCGACCTCCATTACTGGTGAGGTCGACCACCATGGCCACTGCAAGGGCAGCCCCAGACCAGGCCCTGGCGGACCAGGCCCAGCAGGAGGAGGTGGAGGATCCGCTGGCATCCCCATCCTGTAGCCAGGACCTTGCCCATACCCCACAGCAGCTGCAGGAGGGCCACATGTCTGAGATGGAGGAAGATGGAGGTGAGGAGGAGGAGGAGGAGGAGGAGGAGGAGGAGGAAGACACTGGAAGATATAGAGGATGAGGAGGAGGGTGAAACTGGCAGCACCAAAAGTGGGAGAAAGGTCAGATTCAGCTATGAGGAGAATGTGGCGCTTGTCCGGGCCATCATACCCCTGTATGACCGCTTACTGGGGAAAAACCAGCACAAGACCACTTCACATCGTAAACGTGGTATGTGGAAGGACATCACCCAGGCGGTCAACGCTGTCATTCACCGCAAGAGGCTAAGCAAAAACGTTAAAAAGCGGTTTAACGACATCAAGCAGCAGAAAATGGCCATGGAGATGGAGGAGGTCACCAAGACTGGCGGAGGAAGCCCCACCACAATAACCTACACATCATATGAGGTGAAGCTCCAAAGAATTATCCCCCCTGAGGTCCTGCCTGGGATGCACATTGCGGATACCGATAGGCCGGCAAGCCCACCCCGAGCTGGTAAGTGTCACCACATGCAATATGAAACATACATGCCAATGTATTTAAACTGCAATGTTATTTTGTATTGTTATACTAATTAATGTGGTGCTGTGGAACTACATAGCCCAGCAAGCAGCGGCGTAGCTTTGTTTGGGGCGCCCCCCCCCCACCGTTAATGGGGGGGTGCCCCCCTCCCGCCCGCCCATCCGTCCATCCGTCCAGCGTGCCCCCCGTGCCCCCTCCCCCCATTGCCGCATGCTTACCTGTCCGGACGCGCGTCCCGGCTCCCCTCCTGGGTTCATTAAATTCTATGCAGACGGACCACGATAAAATGGCCGCCCCATACCGCAGACTGTTTCAGAGAACAGTCTGCTTTATGGGGCGGCCATTTTATCGTGGTCCGTCTCCATAGCATTGCTTGAAGCCAGGAGGGGAGCCGGGACGCGCGGACAGGTAAGCATGCGGGGGATGGGGGGTGGGGGGATTACTTTAGCACCGCAGCCCCCCCGGCGCCCCCATATGCACAGCACCCCCCCGTGACCGCGGGGGGCTGCGGTGCTATAGTTACGCCACTGCCAGCAAGGTCTGTCAATGGCAATAGTCTACACCTACTTTAAAAATGATCAGAATGCTGGGCCTTGTAGTTCCACAACTGCACATCTATTGTTTCACACTGTAACATTTTTTCTACCAGCTTCATATGTATGTGGCCCAAAAACATTGGTGTACTGGTGGTTTAGCAGTCACGCCTACATACAACAGATTTGCCAACAGTTGTAATGTGTCAAGCAGCGTTTTCATTTTTTGGCCTGACTACAGGTTCAAAACATCAATGTAAAAATATAGTTAGTAAATAATATAGCCCTAAACCAAAGGTAAATTTGTCCATTATTGTAATTTATTTGATGATTTTGCACAAAAGCATCTCCATTGCTCGGTACATAAAGTCTGCCGATCTTTCCTTTCACAGATTGTCCATCCCGAAGTGATCAAGCATCCAAGAGAAGAAGCTCCGATGGTGCCGCATCTGTGGAAGCAGGTAAATGTTCAAACCACAGGCCATTACACATACAGTACACACACCCATGTCACATCAAATAATAAATCACATTACAGTCATCTCCAGCTGCTACATTGCAACGGACATGAATGTAATGTGGCCTAGCCATGTCAATGAAGATTATTGTCAATGTTTCATGCAGGATCGGGGTCCATTTGTAAGTACATAGCACCCCTAGGTATGGGCGTCTACCATCTCAGACCCTTTCCAAAACAGTACTGACTACAGAAAGGACAATATATGCATCTGTACTTACCTCTTCCTCTGTATCCACAGGTACTGTACAACTAGGACAACAATCCACAGAATCCTCTGATATGCCGGTGGATGACATAGAGATAATTCTGGAACCAGTGGACACGTTTGCGGCTGAGGAGGAAATAAACACATCATCACAGAGTGATCTTCCACCAAGTGGGGTGACTCCAAACCCACCCCCACCCAGAAATACTACCCCTACAGCTGCTTCTGCTGCCCAAGTAGCTACCTCCTTGGTACATTTCAAGGACAAACAACTAGAATGTATGGCCTCCCAAAGTCTGGAAATGGGCAACATTAAGGGGTACATGCGTGACACCTTTCTACAGTTGAGAAAAATGTCTAGGAGTGTACGGGTTGGTGTAGGCAATCAGGTGCGTATGGCAAATAGCATAGACACCCGTCTTGCTGAACTTAGTTCTGCTGTAAGGGAGCAGAATATCCATATTGGCAGCCTTGCACAAAGTATTCATTCAATTAGTCAATCGTGTACTGCACAGACCAATGCGTTGGGCACAAATCCATCACATGGAGGTGTCAGGTGTCATAGGTGCAACTACATCTACAATTAGTAGTGTATCTAGCACAACAGTAAGTGGCTCACCAACTTCCCCACCCCGTCGGAGTATTAGGACCCGGGGTGGCGTGTGCGCAGGGTCAAGAGGTGGTAGTGCGCGGCCTGATGGAGGGAAAAAATAATTATTTAACATAAAATAAATTGATAATGCATGTACTATGCTTGAATTTTTGTGACATTAATACACATTTCGGTACTTATGTAGTATCTGGGCTGCCGATTTTTTGATTGTATGCCTTAAGTTAAGGCATACAATCAGATGCGATGCGATGCGATATCGCATCGCATCGCATACGATGCGATGCGATGCGATGCGATGCCCCGATTTTTCCATAGGATTCAATGTTAAAATGGACTGAGTCCATTTTAACATGGAATTCAATGGGAAAAAGGGGTCCTTTTCATACCCCTACTATCCAAGTGGGCATGGAGTTGGATATAAACCTGTGGCGAGCGTAGCGAGCCACCGAGCCCGAAGCGTGGCGAGCGAAGCGAGCCCCGCGAGGGGACGGTATTCTGTGTCCCCTCGCGGGGCTCGCTACGCTCGCCACGCTTCGGGCTCGGTGGCTCGCTACGCTCGCCACAGGTTTATATCCAACTCCATGCCCACTTGGATAGTAGGGGTATGAAAAGGACCCCTTTTTCCCATTGAATTCCATGTTAAAATGGACTCAGTCCATTTTAACATTGAATCCTATGGAAAAATCGGGTCCATCGCATCGCATCGCATGCGATTTGGTCGGGTGCGATGCGATGCGATGGACCCGATTTCAAAATCGGCAGCCCAGTTACTACATAAGTACCCACATTTCTATTGTTTGTGACTGACAAATGCAGGTTATGTATGACATAATATACTGTAGTAAAAATGTCACAATGCATACCATTTTGTCTGTGTGTTATTCTTCAAACATTTGTTGTGTGATCTGTTCCATAATGTAATGATATATGGGCAAGGTATTGGTGGAAGTTGCTGTTGTCTCAAATCTGGCCCGTCCGAGTTTGTGGAACTACATATTTTAGCAAGCTGTGGCAGTCATGTTTTGAGCTGTCATACTTACAGTGTGTCAGGGCATGCTGGGCCATGTAGTTCCACAACAACAGGTGAGCCATAGTTGATTGCACAAAAATCACATACATGTTGTGAATATACTTACAAGGTTTTTTACAGCAAGGGATAGGTCTGCACCACCAACTGTACCCTTGGACTGTGTCTATTGGGCTAAATGTGGGGGCAAAAAGATGTTAGTGATAAATGTAATGCAGGTGAGTTCACTTCCAGCAAAGGTACATGTAGGAATAGAGGGCACATGTGCTTACCAGAAAAGTAGTGCCTGATGATGTCTGTACGCACCAGATTCCCCCTCTGCGTACCCCTCACTACCCGAGGTGTGGTAGGTTGGGCTTCCTGCACGACTGCTGCATGATCCTCCTCCACATAGGCTGGTTGGTATAGGGCTATGTTGTGTAACATGCAGCAAGCCTGGACGATCATCACTACTTTTGCAGGGTGGTAAAGCAGCAAACCAGATGACCGGTCCAAACACCAGAATCTACTTTTCAACACTCCAAACGTACGCTCCACCACATTGCGGGTTGCAATATGGGCTTCATTATACCGGTGCTGTGCAGGGCCATCGGGGGTGCGCAAAGGTGTCATGAGCCAGGAAAGACACCCATATCCTGAGTTACCTAAACCAAAGAAAGGAAGTTATTGCCTTATATGGTAAGGTATGTGCAGTGGTCAAATAGTATTTACTTGGACAAGAGTAGTAGGCTGGTGAAAATTGAAACACACACACACATTTCAGCTGGTACAAACACGAATAGAGAGGGTAATATGTAAAAATGTACTTACCAAGTAGCCAGCCCTCTGGCATTTGTTGTTGGGGAAATCGGTTCCAGAGGCCAGAGTGTCTCAGAATATAGGCGTCATGGCAGTTCCCAGGGAAGCCTGCAACCACACTTAGGATTTTCAGATGAGCATCACATACAACCTGCACGTTCAGGGAGTGCCTCCCACGCCTATTGACATAGACGTGGCCCCGCACGTGCGGTGCCCTAATCCCAATATGTGTGCAGTCTATAGCTCCCAGCACGTGAGGGAATGCTGAGAGTCTATAGAAAGCAACCTTGTGGTCCTGCCACTCTGACTCTGAACTGGGGAATCTGATGTATGTCCGCCACAACTTCTTAAAAGCAAGTAACACTTGAGTAAAATGCTTTGAGAAAGTGGCTTGTTATACCCCCAAGGACCATGAGGTCACGGACTGAGTGGAGCCAGTGGCCAAATAGTAGAGGGTACACATTAATTTCTGCAGCCCAGACACTGCATAGTTGCCCCCCCCCCCCCCCCCCCAAAAAAAAGGGTCCAAATCATCTCTCACCTGCTCATATAAGTTCAACAAGTTATTGCGGTTTAGCCTAAACATCCCCACAACCTGTTGATCCGAGAGGGAGTCCAGGTACAGCCTAGCATGATACATACGTGGGGTACGCACTATTTGGGGTGGTACCTGGTTCTGGTGCGCAGCTTCCTCCCTCCTGCCCAGCTCCTCCAAATGGGCCAAATCCAAAATGAGCAACTCAAATCCACTCTGCACAATCTCCATGTCTCAAACCCTCACAGGTGTCCTTAATGATGTGGGGGTATATGTAGGGGTGTTTGTGAGTGAAATTAAGGACACCTGTGATGACATTAACCATGTGTGCACTTGAGCAAATTGAGTTCTGGGCCAAATCGCCCAACAGAACCTGGTCTGAAAAAATGGCGATTATTAGACACCTTAAAAGTGAGATTTGCGAAATCCGATTCCATTAAATAAACGAATTGTATACCTTTCTATTGGAAAACATCTGGATGCGATAAAAGTGCGAATTTTTACCGCACTTTCAGTACGCATGACTTATCGCAAAAAATTTGCGATTTAGGGACCTTTTCGAATCACATTAAATATGCAAATTCACGGAAAATGCGAATTAGCCGGTTTTTTTTAGTAAAAATCACCAAAAAAACACAACTCTCATTCCATAGAATGTCACCCCAAATCCCTTTCCCTGCTGTCACTCTTTCTGTCCCTGCTGTCAATCTCTATCCCTGACGTTACCCTCCCTGTCCCTATGTCCCTGCTGTCACTCTCCATGTTATCACTCGCCCTGTCCATGTTGTCAATAGCGCTATCCATATGTCCTTGCAGACACTCTCTTGCGCCCTGCTGTCACTCTCTCTCTGTCTCGACCACAGCCTCCTCCGCACCACCAAGAATAACAACCACAGCCTCCTATGTACCACCGCAGATCACAGCCTCTGCTGCCTCTGATGTCCACAGCCTTCTCTACACAGCTGCCACTTCTGCAGAATCTAGCCTCCTCCTCTGCAACGCTGTTTCCAAACCCAGTCTCCCCCTCTACAGCCTAAGGCAGGCATTCCGAACTACAGTCCTCAAGGCACACCAACAGTGCAGGTTTTCTAGATATCCAGGCTTGGTTTGAAAAATGACAGGCAGGAGATGATTGGCCGGTGAAAAAAAACAGACACTATTCACTTCAGCGAGCTTAATAATTCTACCCCACAGTGTCAAATGTCATTGAAAAATCCAGGAAGACCACATCTACAACATTGCCAATGTCTATGGTTTCTGCTAACGTCCACATAAAAACTTATTAGGTTAGTTTGGCATGAATGATTCTTTACAAACCCATGTTGATTACTACTGAATATATTATTCATCTCTAGGTACTTCTGGATACCTTCTCTTAAAATTCCCTCAAATAATTCCCTACGATTGACGTTAAGCTCACAGGTCTAAAATTCGCTGGGTGACCTTTTTCCTTTTTTTAAATAATGATACTATTTCCCCAATTCTCCAGTCCTTTGGCACTGTACTAGACGAATAAGATTTGTCATAAATGTAGTGCAGAGGATTTGCTATCTCCTCCTTTAGTTCCATCAGAATCTCAGCTGGACCTGGTGATATATTTGTTTTTATTTTGCCTAGCCTCTTGAGGATCTACTCTACGGTGAAGTCTGTATTTACCTCTTTTGAGGTGCCTGTATGTTCCACTGACTGCTCTTCCCTAGTAAAAAAGATGAGAAAAATGTATTTGATAGTTCTGCTTTATCTTCATCCTCAATAACGCTACTTCCATTAGCCTTGCTTAACAATCTCTTTTTTTTAACCGTTTGCTATTGATGTATTTAAAGAACTTTTTGGGTTTGCTTTGCTTCTATGGCTGTTAGCTTTTCAGTTTCCCTTTCGGCAGCTTTAATTTTCTTTTTACAAATGTAATTTAACTCTTTGACTTTGTGCATGTCTCTTCATCTCCGGAAGCCTTGTATAATTTAAACGCTCTTTTCATATTGTCTATTGCTTCCCTTACTTTTTTGTTTAACCATGCTGGATATTTCTTGCTGATGCTATCCTTATTTCCCTTTGGGATACATTTATTTGTTAAAGTGTCAAACAGCTATTTAAAAGTATCCCACATTTCCTCAAATAAAACATCCCACTCTATTTATTTTCTAGATTCCCTAAGCAAATCAAAGTTGGCTTTCCTGAACATGGAACCTGACTTTACCTCTTCAGCATGGGCCTCCACCAATATATTACTCCGGTGACCCTTCATGCCCCAGTCCAGAAGCACAAAGATTGTTTGATTGTCTGATCCTTGATTTTCCATTATGGCTAAAACATTACCGAACTTTCAACAGAGGTGTTAAAGGGAAGCTTGTTACAAACAAAGTAATAGTTCAGTAGTGCACATTTAAAGGCATTTGAAGTAACAGTAGTAGGTATTTATGGTTAGATAGACTTTTATAGTCAAATTTTCCTGCTGTCCCTATAAGGTAAGTTGGTGTAGTATATTAGCTCTACACTTATTAGATAGACAATTAGTAGGTCAACATCTAAAAGGGTGACAGTTAACAGATTGACTGTGTCTGTGGTTGACAGGGTTAAAAGGTCGACAAATGGTTGACTTAAAAAAGTTTGTCAAGCAAAACTTTGTCCATTTCACACCCTGTGACCATGGTTAGTGACAACAAGGCTTTACTATTGCCAGTCATATTTACTGTCAATGGTAAATTAATCAATAGTTGAAAATAATTAATATACCTCTCGACTGACCATAAGCACAGTTGACCTTTTATCTGTCGACCCTTGGACCACATCGTTCTATTGCATTTTGACTTTGTGGGGTCAACCTACATTACTGATTGTCTAGCTAGATACTGTCTATACATTGGAACCCAAGCTAAATAAGGGCATAGCATTGCTCTCTAGAAATTAGTCACTCCAAAATACCATTGCTTTGAAGCCAAGTATCTAGTTACTTATCTCAGTATAGACAAAAAACATTTTAGTTTCATGTTTTTTTTTTTACATATATTGGATACCGTTCTGTTCATGTTAAATAGCTCTTCTCTATTTGTGCGATATTGAGGAAATGAGTGGGTGGTAAGTAATTGTTTATTCTAGGGGGTTAACCAAATTACAAAAAAAAAAATGATTAAGTGGTTACATAAGGTTAAATCGCTGAAAATTACATCCTGCCAGAAAAAGTTTATGAATGCTGAAAATGTCAGACGCTAAGGTGAAGGTAGTTTCATTATGTATGGCTATGGTAAATAATTGTGTGGCCCATAACAGACTATAGAGAAAGAAATAACACTCAACAACCACATCAAATTGCATCAATGAACGTAGCTTATTTTTATTCATTTTAATTGCATAAGACATGCCATTCTATACAGTGCACAAAAGAATTGGGCCAGATTTTTTTGCAATTTTTTAAAGTAAGCAGATTGCATTTACCTCAGAACTGGAAATACTATCTATCCAAATGAACTAAAAAAAGTAAAAAAAATACCATGCAGTTAGCCCTGTGATAATAACGCCTGCTTCAGCTGAAAATGTTGCTACCTCTGTACTGCTTTCTCTGTCTCTGGGCAGTATCGGGAAATGGTCTCTTAAGCTTATCCGCATATGCCAGTATGTTTGCATCCAGCACTTTTGTCTCCTCCTAGCTGTAAAGAATACAGGAAGGAGCAGTCTAATTTATGTTGAATACAGTATTACTGTGTTTGTATAGGCGGATTGGCCCACCGGGAAACCGGGCCATTTCCCGGTGGGCCAGTGCAGATTCCCCACTGGCAGGGCCACCGACCGTGCCTCCGGGGTTGGCATCATTGCCCAAAACAAATATGGCCGCCGCATATATGCATATATTATATGCATATATTATATGCACGTATGCGGCGGCCATATTTGTTTGGACCATGCTGCGACCGAGCGGACCAAGGCACGGCGGTGCGGCAGCCGAGGTAAGTAGTCCCCCCCGCGCTGTATCGTCAGCCCAAATGTTGGAGGGTATGCAGTATGTTTGTGTGTGGGGGTGCATATACAGTATGTGTGTGTGTGTGGTTGGTATGTGTGCATATACAGTATGTGTGTGGTTGGTATGTGTGCATATACAGTATGTGTGTGTGTGGGTTGTGTGCATATTCAGTATATACAGTATGTGTGTGGGTGAGGGTGTGCATATACAGTATGTTTGTGTGTGGGGTGCATATACAGTATGTGTGTGTGGTTAGTATGTGTGCATATACAGTATGTGTGTGTGGTTGTGATATGTGCATATACAGTATGTATGTGTGGGGGTTGTGTGCATATAAAGTATGTTTGTGTGGGATGTGCATCAAAGGCGGGCTGGGCCGGGGGGCAGGGTGCCATGTGCCCCCCAGGCCGGTGCAGTTATGCAGCACTCGGGCCACTGTGTGAGATTCAGGCTGATAAGTTTGACGTACCACCAGCCTGAACGGAGGAACCCGGCTTTCAGACTCCAGAGCAGGAAAAATAGCGGCACATGGGATTTGTAGTTTAACTGTTACTGCTCAGACTCTGAGCAGTCAAAGATTAACTACAAATCCCATGATGCCATTGTTCCTGTTAAAGATGGCCACCGCGGAGCTAGACAGCACTTGGGCTGTCCTGGTGTCCTGCCTGTCCCTCCTCCTCTCCTATTGCTCTGCTAGCTGTAGGGGTTAAACAGGAGGGGAGTGGAGAATGAGATCGAGCAGGTGGGCGGAGCTAGACGGCAGCCTGCACACAGAGTGCACAACATGTGAGGACTGGAGGAGGCAGCTGCAATAAAGACACTGGGCCCACCCAGTAATAGTGTGATGAGGTACCATATTATGTGTATGTGACAATATATATTATATACATGTGCACTGAGTGTGGCTGTATGCATATGTGTGTCTGCCTGTACATAGATAAGTGTGTGACTATGTGTGACATATATATATATACATATTTATATATATATATATATATATATATATATATATATATATATATATGATGTGTTGTACTATTTGTGTGACTATATGTGACTGTATGTGTGTAACTGTACATATGTACTGTATGTTTATATGTGTGTAATGGAGTAACTATAGTAGGTGCTATGGTGCTCTCACCCTGCACTCATTTATGGGTAGAATGGTTTTCTGTGTGTGTGTGTGTGTATGTACAGTATGTGTGTGTATGTATGTGTATATATATATATATATATATATATATATATATATATATATATATATATATATATATATATACACACACTCCAAATAAAGATGTCTTGTTAAAGTGCAAAAAGGTGCTTTACTGCTGTTTCGGGACTCGCCCATCTTCAGGACATACACGTGTATGTCCTGAAGATGGGCAAATCCCAAAACGCCGTAGACAGCAGAAAAGCACCTTTTTGCACTTTAACAAGACCCGGAGTGACAGATTTATTTGGAGTGTTTGTATGGTGGGTGTTGTCCCTCTGGATGGGCACCCGGGCAGAGTGTATTTATGCCGGACCTTGCACAGTATATATAGTATATATATGAGATTTTTAGATTGTCTTTATTTGTGGGTCTAGGTTGGACATAGTGGCGACATTGGTTGCAGTGGGGTGGCGTGTCCTGCGCATGTGTCCCTAAGGTTTTTGTGTGGAGTCATAGTGCAGACTCAGGCGTGATGAGGTGTTGGGCCTATCTGGGCAGTTGCAGGAATGGTCTGGCTGGTCAGACACAGGTAAAATTTTGCTATGGGCCCAAATAGGTCTAGTTAGTAGTTACGCCCCAGTGTCAGGGTCAGACTAGTGCACGGGCTTACTGCTGCGTCCGGCATAAAGAGAAATGGCTCTGTGTGATAGGGTAGGGCTTAGCGTGATGCGCGGTGGGGGGGTCACACTGCCCAGCTGTGTTGGTCAGTGTCTCTGATTGTTAGGTGCAGACAGAAGCCTTTCCTGCAGGTCACTTCCCAATCCTCCCCTTCCTTTCCACTGTCCAATAAAGTAATAATGCAGAGCTAAGCTCCGCCCCAAACATAACAAGGAGCTGAATGCTAAAGCAGCCTAACAATGCTTCTGAAGCTGTATTGGAAAAAGGGGCTGTTGGTGGGAAGGTGCATATTGCTGTACCCCTGCAGCCAGTGATGTAACTACTGTGGGTGCAGGGGATGTAGCTGCTCTGGGGTCCTGGCTGTCTCCAGGCCCACAGCTTTCCTGGTCCCAGTCATGAATTGTGCTGACATGCTGGGAAGGAGGGTTCAATTGTGCGGCACAACAGGTTGACAAACTCACCCGCCCTGCCCCGCCGCACACCATTCCCCTCATACAGTAGCTCACCAAGTGCCGCACATGTGCGGCAGCTTCAAGTAGCTACAAAGCTGGATGAATCCACCAGTTGCTGCGTCACATGGCTCCTCCCAGACACCTCTGAGTGATCGTGTCACTGTGGAGCACTACTCCGTGTTCTGGACAGCTGCAAGTAAGGTGTGTGGCATTTTGGGGGATAAACAAGCAGTATTTTGTGCTCTGCTGCAATAAATGCACTTTTGCTGCTTATCGTTTTTACACACCGGCAGGATTTGTGTGGTGGTAGACAAGCCAGGGCCTTTTGTTTGTATTTGCCCCCCAGGCTGAAAGTTGCCAGCCAGCCCCTGATGTGCATATAGTGTGTGTGTGTGTCACTAAACAGAAGTCCCAGCTCACTGTTTTCCCTGTGCTTTGTCCCCGTGCTTCCCTGACATTTGCCATCGGAGTAGTGCAGCTGCTGGAAGGGACCGGATGTACATTGGGTCAGCGATGGAGGGAACTTGAGGCCACATGGTTTAACTTAAGCCAGGTTAGTACACTACACTACACTGAACAGAATTTGTTCAAACCATCAAGGTTATCTAAAGCCGCCCCTCCTGGCAGTTCAACCCAAACCATATACCACCCACCCACAACCTAACTCTAACCATATCTCCCCCCTCAGCATAACCCTACCCATACACAAACTTCTGCAGCCTAAACTAACCATACACTTAGCTCCACAGCCTAACTCTACCCATAAACACACTCCCACAGTCTTTCCCCCCTTATTTGGCCTGACCCTAACCCATCTCGGCATACTTATGTTTGGGATGCTGGCTGTCGGTATTTCAGTGTTGATATTCTGAAATCTTTCGAAGATTTGGCGACGGTGTTCTGATGGCAGCCTGGTTGTCGGTGTACGTACACTGCACACAGCCATGCTGACTGCATCCCATATATTTAATTATGGGAGATATATATATATATATATATATATATATATATAGAGAGAGAGAGAGAGAGAGAGAGAGAGAGAGAGAGAGAGTGTAAGGCACTTGTTTCCTAGCACGGCGCCCAATATTTTGATCGTAGTACATCTTATACAATCGCATTGCATCCACGTCGGTGTGGAGTTGATTTTATATAGTGTGGCGAGCGCAGCGAGACACCGAGCCCGAAGCGTGGCGTGCACAGCGAGCCCCACGAGGGGACACCGATTACTTTACATGTATTCCGTGTCGTATTCCTTCGTATTGCTTCGGGCTCGGTGGCACGCTGCGCTCGCCACACCATCAAAAATCAACTCCACACCGACGTGGATAGTGGGGGGTATGAAAAGGTCGGAGGACACGTACCGCCACCCCTCGCGGGCTCGCTGTGCTCGCCACGCTTCGGGTTGTGTTGATAGTGGGGGTGGCGTTGCCAATGGGGGTGCATTTAACATTGAAAGCACCCATCAGGATGCTTGTACAATGAAAAACCGCGGCGCATCGCATGCCATTTGCTGGCATGCAATGCTATGTGATATTTCATTGTACAAGCACTCCTGTTAATTTAACAGGAATTTCGCATCGCATTGCACGCATCACACACCACTAAGCTATTTTTCAGCAAGAACCAGCAGGAACTCAGATCCTGAACCTCTAATTAAATATGGCATTATCAGGGGGGCGTGGCCTGACTGGCAATGTGAGCGGGTGCGGGGATTAGGAGCTCCGACAAGATCCTGATATATATCCTGCTCCCCGACCCCTGGACGCTGTATTCTTACCTCCACTGGCTCCGGAGTTGCTCCTGCGTCCCCGGCGTCATCTGGGATTCTGCTGTGTGGAGGACGGAGAGTTGTGCAGCTGTTGATCCGTGGTGATCCGTGTCTCCTCTTCCTCGAGTGCGGGCGCCATCTTGGTTTCTCCGACAGCGTTGGCTGAGCTCCTGCAGTACGGCCCCGTGGCTTGACAGCACCGGTGCCCTGTCCGGTGTCCCAGCAGGTGGAGGTGACTGGCGACCCTCCGGTGGATTGTCGGCGGATAGCGGGAGCTGTCTCTGTCGGAGCGCGCTGCTTGGCTGGCCGGAGACGCTGACGCCATCTTACTCATCTGGTTCCTGGGCTGAGGTACCTGGCCTGACTTAACCCTGCAAGTGGAGACCTTTAAGCACCCCTGATTTACTCTAAATTGTCAAGGTGGGATCTATATTGAAGTGAGTTGCTGATCCCTTTCACAGACACTAGCTACATGCTGAACTATATACTTGTGGACATGAACTGTCTATCTGATTCCATTTGTGCCTTGGAGGATTAATGTTGGTGGCCCTACATTTAATTATACTGCTTCATTTACTGTCACTTTTTAGCGGTGTGCTAACCACCGCCTGTCTCCCTTAAGACTCCTCCAAGACGATTGGCTTGGATTTCCTTCCACTTTGTGAGCCTCCCTGCATTATGGAAATATCGCAAATCCTGCAGGCCATTTCTGCATCTGAGCGGAGGCTTCTAAACATGTTTAACACTTTGATGGAGGATGTTGCATCTCCATTTGAAGAGCCTGGTAATGCCCTTGCTGATGGATGCGCTTCAAATAACGCTGATCCCCAGCGGAAAGTCCTGTCTCTCTCTGCTGCACCTGTCCGGCAGGAGAGTAGAGTTGGGGGGGCTCAACTTATGTTTGATGTTCATGGAGTTCCTATGACTCCCCTGCCTGCTCATGCCATAGACTTTCCTGAGACCCCATTCAAACCGGTGGATTTAGATCTCTCTACACCTGCCTGCCTCATTCACGATATGCTCTATGTACAGGGCCCTGATTTACTTCACCTGCAGGTCACGTTTCTCTGGAATACATATCTGGAACGCTACCTTTATTCCCGAATGATCTGGGAAATTACTATATGTTCCTTTATATCACTCCTGGAACCTGAGGCCTGACTGGACTAGGGATGCAGAGTCTCTGATACAAGTGGAGATGGAAATGTTTCTTACGCCTTGTCCTATAATTTGTTGCGCAATACTTTCATATCCTGTTTGCTATCCCTCTAAGTTTTATGTTCCCCTATGTGCTAGTAACGTCTGTAATAAGATCCTGATTTCTGAATGCTTATACTTCGATATTGTTACATGCCTATGTCTGTGACTCTTCTGATCTCACTATTGTTTATCGTACTGTTATTTATTCCTTACTATATCCGTTTGTGGACTCTGTTATTGAGTGGGAAGATATGGGAGTCACATTTTGACCTGTTTCAATTTTAGCTCTGAGACCACTACCCACGATATATCCTTTATATACTATCCGGTAACTAAGGGGCGGGGGGGGGGGGGTACGGGAGTTAGTTAGGTTAGTATAGTTTGGGGAGCTAGTAGGGTAATTATGGGATCCAAGTACGCCTTAGTTGGGGGTGGGTTGTACAGGGTGGGGTGTTTATGGGAGGTTTGTTTTGGTTTTATGAGGGACTTATTTTAATAGTGTTAGTGGGTTAGGTTTCCTAGTAATATACTTCCATGCTGATGTGTTCCTTACCTGCAGTGTTACAATACCGGCTATGACGCAACTGCGAATATGACTTGTTCTCCTCTATAGGCGAGTGTGCCCGGATGGTGCCTTCGGGCTACTCCAATATGTCCTTGGAAATGAGTGTATATCCTGTCTTCACTCACATATATTCTAGTGTATGTTTGCAATATGATTCATCACTTTGTGATATTTGTTTTTATGTCTATACCGGGATTTTGTAAGGTTATTTACAAGTTTTGAAAACTCAATAAAAATATGTTATTTAAAATATGACATCATCAGGAACTAAAAATGTACTTTCCATAAGATAAGTTGTATTTTAAAGTCACCTTTGTTTCTAAACACAGTATATACGTCTATCTCTCCCTCCCACTCTTTATTATATATATTCTTTTTTATTTAATTGATCCGCCCCCAGACCTGGAGTTCCTGGACCTCTTTTTCCAGAAAAAATAGTACTGCCACTAAGTATGGTATGCGATGAGTGCCGTGCTAGGAAACAAGTACCCAGTGTAAATGATTGCCGCTTTAAAAAACTGGAGATTTCTTTCCAAATCTCTCACTTTCTGATTCTCTCACCCATAGTATTAAATAGAAAAAGGGAAGTACTGTGGCAAATACAAGGTGGAGAAAAATATTGCATACTGTATTCTAGTTCAGTAAAATGACCACGCCCCTTACCATGCCCCCTCAAGAGATCCCACCCCCACATAAGGGCTGCTTTGAGAACTTTCCTGGGCTGGTTTTAAATCCCAATCCGCCCCTGGCTGGTGAAGTAACTGCTAGGAGGCACGGGGGGTGGGGAGAGCACACTGTGACTGACTGACACTGGCGGCTCGCTGAGTCGTTCAGCGGCTCTCCCGTGACTGGCTGCACCAACCAATCAGAGGCTCACATGCTAGCGATATCTTTTCAAATGGCCCCGGGTTATCCTCAAGTAGTAGGAGAAGCGCTATCTGCGCTCTCCACAGAGGGAAGAATCCAGCGGGGGCAGTCTAAGAAGAAGAGAAGTGGCAGCAGTGGTGAATACTGATGGAGGAATTAGATAGACACTAAGGGCATTGTGCATTAGACACTACAGGGGGCATTCTTCATATGGACATATGGGGGGGGGGCATTCTGCATATTGCACTACTAGAGGAATTAGGCACATGGCACTATGGGGGGGGGCATTCTTCATATGGACATATGGGGGGGGGGGCATTCTGCATATTGCACTACTAGAGGAATTAGGCACATGGCACTATGGGGGGGGGCATTCTGCATATGGAACTATAAGAGGCATTCTGTGTATTACTGAGGGAATTCTGTTTATGGCTCTATGGGGGGCATTCTGCATATGGTACTACTGGGGAATTTCATCATAAGGCACTAAGGGGGCATTATGTATATGGAACTAAGGGGGAATTATGTATATGTCCCTATAATCCCCGGTCCCACAAAGCCATGCCCTAAATTTTTGCACGCACTGTTCCTTTCCTTTTTGGGGTTTGGTTTATTTTGCACTGTGGGACATAATTTGAATTAAAGATGGTATTATGTGGCCCGCATTATTCTTTTCATGGGTGTGTGGGATAGGCCATGAATTTAAAACTGGCAGAGGGGCGCCAAACACCATTGCACCCACTCTAGCTGTGACATATGGGGGGAAGAGGCAGGAGAAGTGAGTTCCACCACCTCACCAAGACCACTTTAAGCACTGCCTATCTCTCTAACACTCCCTGCTTTCAGCCTAACCCTCCCCCCCTCAGCTTGACTCTAACCCTCCCCGCTAGTACCTAAGCCTAACCACTGTTACCTAAACCTAACCTCCCTGCCCCACAGCCTGACCCTAACCCCTACCTTGCAAGTCCTTTAACCTAACTGCCCAACTCCACAGCATAACCCTATGTCCCCTCCTCTAGTGTCTAAACCTATTCCCCCTATCTTTGGCCTGAGCCTAACCCATCTCGGCATACTTATGTTTGGGATGCTGGCTGTCGGTATTTCAGTGTAGATATTCTGAAATCTTTAGGAGATTTGGCGACGGTGTTCTGATATATATATATATGAGAGAGAGATACCATATATATGTGCGGAAAATGCAGCCTGGCTTTCCCTTAGCCAGTAACTATGCTCCCCGTTGCCTTCCAGACAATAACAAATAGAAGAAAGGTAAAGCCAGTACTCCAAGGTAGTTTCAAATAGGTGTATTCACCAAATACACAAACTGGCAAATTCTGACATTTTGGGGAGTGCACGCCCCTTTGCCAAGGTGCAGGTGAGTCAAATAATAAAGTGTACAGTGCATAACTTTATACAGTGAAGATAAAGTTTGTCCTCGCACGAGGAGCTAGCTGGGGCTGTCCGTTACCGGAAGTAAAATATCGGAAGTTCCAGAAATCATGCCTCATCCCTACATGTGGAATGTAAGCAATGTTGGTTGCTATGCCTCCTTGGGTGTCATGGGGAGGAAATTCTGGCACTTGGGGCCTTATTCTAGTTCACTCTTAGAGGCAAATTCCTTCTCAAATGGACAAAACCCTGTGCACTGCAGGTGCAGATATAGCAGATATTGCATGTGCAGGGAGAGTTAGATGGTTTTGTCCATCTGAGAATGAATTTGCCTCTAAGAGTGAACTAGAATAAGGCCCTGGGTGAGCTCAGTGCAGCTAAGGAACAAATGTAACAACGTTTTTATATAGATTGGCATGATTCTTTAAGTGAAACATGATATAGTATGAATATATTACAAAAGTGCAAATTAGGATCCCAGTTGCAACTTGGGAGTAATGTGACTGTCACGGCTAAAGGGCTGGATGGAGTCGTGTGGTGCACAGGAACCGGAGACGGACCAGGAGGAGTAGGATTGAAACGTGCAGGTTTAATAACGGATTTCATAAATGATAAACTTCACTCAAATACTTCTTTAAGTGACAGTTGGAATAAATTAAATAGAGTCCAGCACAATACTAATAACGGGCAGGGAAATCTGGAAACGTATACTTGGTGAGCCAGAGTACATAGATGAGGATCCGGAAGGAGGTTGATTTGATGACAGAAGAAATGGATCCGGATGACTGAAAGATGATGGAATGAATGAGTTGTATGAAGGAGGACAGCGGGAAGCTGTGCAGGGTAATTCTGGGACACAAGCAGGAACAAGCACTAGGTAGGACTTGCAGCATTGGTGTCAGGAGAAAACTTCCTTGTAGCAAGATGCAGGGAGCAAGGCACCAGAGTCAGGAGAGAAAGAGCCAGGATCCGGGAATCAGCTAGGAGTTGTGAATGACTCCAAAGACTCATTGCACTGACACTGAACAGCCTAGGCAGATCCCCTATATCCCCAGGGGATGGCTGCCATTGGCTGTCAGCACAGGATGAGGAGGGAACCTCCACTCTGGGCCAATCTGTCTCCTGCCCTCAACCAAGATGGCGACGCTGGCCTCCCGGCACCACTACTGCTGCCATCCCTACCCAGAGCTGCCGCTACCCGCACACCGCAGACCGGAGCCTGCACACGCTAGCCGGCGGCGGGCGCGGACGGGTGAGTACTGTACCCGCCGCGCTCCGTCGCGGCTACGTGTGACAGTACCCCCCCTTTTCAGGGTGACCCCAGGGTGCCTATGGGCCTTGTGCGGATTTCTCTGGAGAAATTGCTTTACCAGTTTTGGAGCGTGCAAATCAATGGAATCCACCCAAGAGTTCTCTTCGGGACCAAACCCAACCCATTCCACCAGATACTGGGTACGAGAATTGCGGCAACGAGAGTCTATAATGCGTCTTACCTCGAATTCAGCCCCACTTTCGGAGTTAATCTTGGGCGGTTTGGGAATCTTCTTTTGATAAGAGTTCAACCTTAAAGGCTTGAGGAGGGACACATGGAAGGAATTCGAAATCCTTAGGGAAGGAGGAAGTTGAAGTCTATAAGCGACAGGATTAATGACTTGGATGATAGGGTATGGCCCAATGAACCGGGGAGCCAGCTTCATAGAGGGCAGACGGAGGCGTATATGGCGGGTAGACAGCCATACCCGGTCTCCGACTTTCAATCTGGGCGCTGCCCTTCTTTTCCTGTCTGCCATCCTCTTGTATCGGGCGGAAGATTTAAGAAGAGCGGTGTGGACATCCGACCAGATTTTAGCAAAGCGTTGTAATGAAGTGGTTGCTGCAGGAACTTCGGAAGAGGATAATTCTGAGAAATCCGGAGATCGTGGATGTTTGCCGAATACTGTAAAGAAGGGGGTGGTTCCGGAGGAAGAGTGATAGGAGTTGTTATGCATATATTCTGCCCACGGGAGAAGATCCACCCAGTCATCTTGGGAAGACGAGACAAACAGTCGGATAAAGGCCTCCAAGTCTTGATTCACCCGTTCTGTCTGGCCGTTGGTCTGGGGATGAAAGGCAGTGGAAAACTTGAGTTTGACCTGTACCGCGGCACAGAGAGCTCTCCAGAACTTTGCAACGAACTGTACTCCGCGGTCGGATACAATCTCTTTGGGCAGTCCGTGAAGTTTAAAAATGGTTGAGATGAATAGCTGAGCCAGTACTGGAGCAGAGGGGAGACCTTTTAGTGGGAAAAAATGGACCATTTTCGAGAATCGGTCGACCACTACCCAGATTGCGGTATGCCCTTTTGAGGGAGGTAGTTCGCAAATGAAGTCCATTGACAGATGGGTCCATGGTTCTGTGGGAATGGTTAGAGGGCGGAGAGGACCAGCGGGAGTTGTTCTGGGCACTTTATGCTGAGCACATCTTACACAAGAGGCAACGAAGTTGGTTACGTCGTGGCGGATGGTTGGCCACCAATAAGAACGTGACAGGAACATCAAGGTCTTTTGTGCTCCTGCGTGCCCTGCGAAGCGGGAAGAATGTGCCCATGACAATATTTTCTTGCGAAGTTCGGGGGGAACGAACGTTTTACCTGGAGGAGGAGATGGCTGTACGGTTACTTGGGCGAAGACCAGCGGATCGAGGATTGGACGAGGAGGTGTCTCTAGGTCAGAGGTCGTCTCAAAGGAGCGGGATAGAGCGTCTGCCTTAGTATTCGTGGTTCCAGGTCGGAATTTAATTTGGAAATCAAAGCGTTCAAAAAACATGGCCCAACGGGCTTGGCGGGCAGTAAGGCACTGAGCCTGTTTAAGAAAGGACAGATTTTTGTGGTCTGAATACACGGTGATCTTATGTCGTGCCCCCTCCAGAAGGTATCGCCACTCCTCTAACGCAGTTTTGACTGCAAGCAACTCCTGTTCCCCGATGGGGTAATTCTTCTCTGCTGGGAGGAATTTTTTGGAGAGGAAGGCACAAGGGTGTAATTCTTGATCCTCACCTTTTTGTGACAAGATGGCCCCGATCCCTTCCGAGGATGCGTCCACCTCGAGAATGAAGGGCCTGTCGAGGTCTGGTTGGAGGAGGATTGGTGCCGTCATGAATGCTCTCTTTAACTGCTGGAAGGCAGAGGATGCTTCTGGCGACCATCGGCTTGGATCAGCTCCCTTGCAAGTGAGAGCAGTGAGGGGAGCAGCGATAGTAGAGAAGTTCCGGATAAATCGCCGGTAATAGTTTGAGAACCCTAGGAATCTCTGAATTCCTTTGAGTGTTGTGGGGGCTGCCCAGTCTTGGATGGCTCTCACCTTCTCTGGGTCCATTTCTATCCCAGTGGCGGAGAGAATGTGACCCAAGAATGGAATGGACGTGACCTCAAAAACGCACTTCTCCAACTTGCAGAACAGTTGATTTTGGCGAAGACGTCGTAGGACTTCGGACACTGTCTGTCTGTGAAGTTGGAGATTTGGAGAGAAGATGAGTATATCGTCTAGATAGACTACGATGGAGTGGTACAGCAAGTCCCGAAAGATATCATTTACAAACTGTTGGAAGACAGCGGGGGCGTTACAAAGGCCGAAGGGCATCACCAGGTATTCATAGTGGCCGTCGCGCGTGTTAAAAGCCGTCTTCCACTCGTCACCTGGACGGATCCGGATCAAATTGTAGGCCCCTCGCAGGTCCAATTTAGTAAAGATTGCTGCCCCTCTGATCTTGTCGAATAGTTCTGCGATAAGGGGTAAGGGATAGCGGTTTTTAATGGTGATGTCGTTCAGGCCCCTATAGTCGATACATGGCCGAAGACCGCCATCTTTCTTTTTCACAAAGAAAAACCCGGCCCCGGCCGGAGAAGTAGATGGTCGAATGAAACCTTTGTTTAAGTTCTCTTGAATGTACGAGGACATGGCCTCAGTCTCAGGTAGCGACAGGGGATAGATGCGGCCACGAGGAGGGAATTTCCCGGCCACCAGCTCTATCGGGCAGTCCCAAGGACGGTGAGGAGGCAAGGTGTCGGCACCACCTTTACTGAATACATCTGTAAATGAACGATATGGTGCGGGTATCGACAAGGGTGGAGCTGAAGAGGATGAAGGACAGTTACCCTCACGTTGTGGATGGGTCTGGTAGACCGGAAGGATCTGAGGAATGCAAGTAGACTGGCAATCTGTTCCCCAGGCCTTGACCTCCATATTGGTCCAATCGATGTGTGGGTTATGTTTGGAGAGCCAGGGAAGGCCCAGGACCATTTGGTGTGAGGACTGTGGAAGAATGAAGAATTCGAGGGTCTCTTGATGTAGAGCTCCTATGAGCAGTGTCACCGGGGTGGTCTGATGGGTGATTTGTCCACTACGAATTCGACTCCCATCCACTGCAGTGAGGACCAGCGAGTGATCCAGGGGTTGCACAGGCAGGGCATGTTGGGTAACAAAAGAAGAAGAAAGGAAGTTTCCCGCTGCTCCAGAGTCCAATAGGGCCTGAACTCTTTTTCTCCCTTGGGGACACACAAGGGTAACCGGAATGGTGGAATCAGAAGAAGAGGGAGATGGAAGCAAGACTCCTAATCGGACCTCCCTCGGGGAGATTAGGAGCGGTCGTTTCCCGGCCGCAGCGGGCAGGAAGCCAATAAGTGAGCTGAGGAGCCACAGTACATGCATAGATTCTCTCGCCGTCTTCGGGACTTCTCTTCGAGAGAGAGACGGGAGCGGTTGATTTGCATGGGCTCATCTGTTGACACCGCAGGAGGCGGGGTTGGTTTGGAGGCTGGTGCGACATTGGAAGGAAATCGAGGGCGAAGGCGATCAGAGCGATTCCTCTCAAGTTGGCGTTCTTGGAGTCGCAGATCGACTTTGTTACATAATGAAATGAGTTCAGCCAGGGTGGAAGGAGAATCGCGAGTTGCTAACTCGTCCTTGATGCGCCCGGCTAGGCCGTTCCAGAAGGCAGAAACGAGAGCCTCTTCGTTCCATCTTAGTTCGGAAGCCAGGGTTTGAAATTGTACGACATATTGTCCCACTGGGCGACTGCCCTGACGAATCCTTAGGATCTCCGTGGCTGCGGAGGACACTCTGCCAGGCTCGTCGAAGATGCGACGGAAGGAGGCCACAAATTCTTCATAGTTATTGAGGATGGGATCCGCACGCTCCCAAAGGGGGGACACCCACTCCAGGGCTGGACCCGCCAGTAGGGACACGATGTAAGCCACCCGAGTCTTGGGAGAGGGGAAATTGGAAGGCTGGAGGGTAAAATGGACGTCACATTGATTCAGGAATCCTCGACACCCCCTCGGGGACCCGTCATATTTACTGGGGGTTGACAGGTGTAGCTGGTGAGGAGCAGCTGGCCCAGGGGGAGCAGCAGGGGCCGAAGCTCCGGAGGTTGGTGCTGCTGAAACTGAGGGAGCCGCCTGAGGTGATGACAAGGTCTGGAGAAATTGAGCCACTTGACGCTGGGTAGTCTCTACTTGTTCCAATCGAGCCATGATGCCTTGAAGAACATCCGTCATGGAGGCCTGTGCTTCACCCGATTCCATCGGGTCAGTGCAAACTGTCACGGCTAAAGGGCTGGATGGAGTCGTGTGGTGCACAGGAACCGGAGACGGACCAGGAGGAGTAGGATTGAAACGTGCAGGTTTAATAACGGATTTCATAAATGATAAACTTCACTCAAATACTTCTTTAAGTGACAGTTGGAATAAATTAAATAGAGTCCAGCACAATACTAATAACGGGCAGGGAAATCTGGAAACGTATACTTGGTGAGCCAGAGTACATAGATGAGGATCCGGAAGGAGGTTGATTTGATGACAGAAGAAATGGATCCGGATGACTGAAAGATGATGGAATGAATGAGTTGTATGAAGGAGGACAGCGGGAAGCTGTGCAGGGTAATTCTGGGACACAAGCAGGAACAAGCACTAGGTACAGATGGCGCCGGGCTCATCTTTCCAGGGGATGGCGATGGCGACGCCATTCGCCATTCCCTGCTCCGGCGCCATCTGTGTGTCGGAAGGGGACGCGCGCGCACGAGGTGTGCGCGCGTCCCCTTCCGACGGTGCTGCCGTCCTCGTCCGACGGGCGCCCGGTGCCCACACCGGGCGCCCGCACCCCCCCACAGCCGCTTCGGGTCCCCCCAGCCCCCCTCGAGCGGGAGGCGGACAGTATTGCGTCCGCCTCGCCCGCCGGCCGCCCGGATACTGAGACGCACGTGCGTGGGGGACGCACGCGCGTCTCAGTCAGATGGCGCGCCGTGCTGCTGGCGGATCGCCAGCGGCATGCTGCTGGCGATTCGCCAGCAAGCATAAGGCCTGCCCCATCTGTAGGACTTGCAGCATTGGTGTCAGGAGAAAACTTCCTTGTAGCAAGATGCAGGGAGCAAGGCACCAGAGTCAGGAGAGAAAGAGCCAGGATCCGGGAATCAGCTAGGAGTTGTGAATGACTCCAAAGACTCATTGCACTGACACTGAACAGCCTAGGCAGATCCCCTATATCCCCAGGGGATGGCTGCCATTGGCTGTCAGCACAGGATGAGGAGGGAACCTCCACTCTGGGCCAATCTGTCTCCTGCCCTCAACCAAGATGGCGACGCCGGCCTCCCGGCACCACTACTGCTGCCATCCCTACCCAGAGCTGCCGCTACCCGCACACCGCAGACCGGAGCCTGCACACGCTAGCCGGCGGCGGGCGCGGACGGGTGAGTACTGTACCCGCCGCGCTCCGTCGCGGCTACGTGTGACAGTGACATAAACGCTACAATACAATAAAATGTAATTTACATATATGATCACTGTGACATAATAATGAGAAATCAGTAACATCAGTAAAATATGGGGACATAACACATAATATATATTTTCTGGTGATTCTGTTTATAAGGGTCAAAGGAATCACCATACATTCCACACCGAGGGATGAGGCATGATTTTGGGGACTTCCGATCTGTAACTCAGCATGTGGGGACGAACTTGATCTTCACTTTGTAAAGGTAAGCACTGTACACTTTATTATTTGATTCACCTGCACCTTGACAAAGGAGCGTGTCAGCCCCAAAACATCGGAATTTGCCAGTTTGTTAACTACAATACACCTATTTGAAACTACCTCAGAGTGCCGCTGTTCGCTCCCCCCACTACACCGTCACTCTATTGTAATGGCTATTTTTACATTGCATGTGCTGGTAGAAGAAGAGGGGGCATTTCCTTGTGTGTGCCTCCCAGGCTTAAAGTTGCCAGCCAGTCCCTGAATGTACTATTCTGTATATGTTGATTCACAACTGTTTTCTCAAGGAAGAACAGAAATATATAGAAGCAATTACATTTCACAGTTGATAATCTCATCTTCAGGAAACACCTGCTGTAACAGTGTCATGCAGGCGCTTGAAATAAAAGAAAGTGTCTGTATTAGTCACATTATATAAATTATATGGAAATCCTCTAGAATGAAGGCCTTTCTTCAGATATTTCCATGGTTGAGGCTCAAAGGGTGTGGTTTGATCTCCCGATAGTTGGGATTCTGATGGTCATTAGGGCAGGGCCGTCTTAACAGCAGTGTGGGCCGCTGGGCAAAGCAATGCACTGGGGCCCTTACCCATTCTCCCCTCCTAGGGGTGGGGGGTGCTATCAGCAGCAGCTTTGATGTCCCACGGGTGGCAGGTGGTGCTCTATCTTCCATTCAACATGTAGGACCTGGAGCAGTAACTTACAAAGCCATGTAAAACAAAATACACACACAAAAAAAAAAAAAATATATATATATATATAATGAACTGCTGTTAAAAGCTGCTACCACGAAATATTTGTAGTTAGAAATAAAGGTTAGCTTAACTCATTGGCAGTGTAGTGAGGAGCAGGAGTGTGTATTTTGTTTTACTTGGCTTTGCATACTTACCAGGTGGCACATTGACACTTTTTTTAATACAGTTTTTTAGTACACTTGCTGTGTTCTCGTAGCATAGTCAGTTTATTAAATTGACACCATCGCCATCCCATTCTTTTATTAATACATATTGTCATTTTAGTATCCATTTTTTATCCTCCCCTCTTTTTTTATTCGGTCTCTTTGGTTTAAATCTGATACATTTTATATTGCGGTTTTATAACATTGTGTGAATATCTATATGTATTTTTATACCTTTCTCTTCTGTATTTAAATAAATTAATTTTCTTCATACACTGTCCCATGTGAAATACGTGCACAGTATTCGCTATCCAAAGTCCAAAACAAAAACTTCCTCTACAAATCACCCCCTGAGTGGCACACCACCGCTCCTGGACTTAGCTGACGCCCCAACCATAATATTAGGGGAGTGCTCTATATGGGATCACGCTCCTGGACAACTACCTGTTTATACCCTCCTGGCGCACATCTCACCAAATTCTAACCCTTCCACATATATATTGTGACGAAACCAGGCCACGCCCCTTTCTGTCATATGTTGTTCTCCCGCCTCTTTCTGCGCTTCAGCAAAGAGAATTGCGAAATGCCGGCGATAACCGGATATTATCACTGACTGTATTCATATCTGAGCTGTGTTCCCCAGACTGCTGTATACAGGGGACATCACAGGGCGGTATGTCGGACAATAATAGGATGTTATACTGAATAATCCAAACAGGTTATTCCATTAGGCTGAGTATGTGTGCTACTGGAGGGAAATATTCCCTCATGTTATGTAAATGACTGTAATATGTTCCCAAAGCTTTGTATACTGTATCCCATACTGTTACATATGCATATGAAGGCAAGAAGATAGTTTTCTGGGCACAGGAGAAACTGGTAGGGAGGATCAGCGTTGCCTGTGGTTACGTCACTGCCTCCAGGTCCTGTTCTTAGTAAACTGCGATGGTATCATGAATAAGGGATTTGTGACTATGAAGTTAATTATGGCAGTCTTCCCAAATGTATATTACTCAAATAATGCAACTGTATATGTGGAGACAAATGGTCTGGCTAGAATGGACCAAATGCTTAGATTGGAATGTGTTTATTTTGTGTAGTCTTAGGTTCAGCGATCAAAGGACCTATACAGAATAGTAAGTAATACAGTGCTAGCTGCCCAATACGCTTCCCCCGCGGTCTATAGTCAGTCTCCAGAGAAGAGATATGTTCACATGAAGGTGTGAAACCCGTCACCTCACCCTTGATACATGTGTTTACACAAGCTTCAAAGCCAGCTGAAGGGAGCAAGGTAATCAGCCCCTGGACGGGTAACAGGAGACCCTGTTACATTCTTACAATTGCACCCAGCATAGGAAGGGTTAAGAATTCCTAAGGGAGGGGGAGAGGGGTGCTTTTGGGATGTAAGTTGGTGTTTGCAGGGAGAGAGGGAGAGATGTGAATGAGAGCCAGCGCTGGGAGTCATGGACTAGCGTGTCCTGCCCATCTGAGCTTAATCTGAAGGTAACGTGGTAAGGTTCTGATAACGTGACTAATACTGATGGCCTTTCTGTATATAATGTATATAGACTGTAATTGCTGATTTTACATGTATAACCCGTGTGTAAAATAAAGGTAATACTTTTGTACCTTTGCTATTGTGTATTCCTGTGCGATCTTTGGAACTCGGAGTGACCCCGGGGCTCTGCGTGAGGCATAAGTCGCGCTGCGCTGCTGCATGATCCCGGGATCATCACATATATATATATATATATATATATATATAGACTTTCTGCGGGGCTGGGCACTCCTCCTATAGATAAGTTGCTGCGTTGTGTGCCTTCAACAGGTAGAATATAGACTTGCAGAATGAAGCGGCACTCCAAACGATGTAGCAGTAAAAAGAAAAAGCTCTTTATTGGCAACGTTTCAATACGTGTGTATTAGCCTGAAGATAATACACACGTATTGAAACGTTGCCAATAAAGAGCTTTTTCTTTTTACTGCTACATCGTTTGGAGTGCCGCTTCATTCTGCAAGTCTATATATATATATATATATATATATGCAAAGAGTGACCCAAAGGAGCGCCCAATTTGGTATGGCAGCTACTTCACAAATCTCCCCTGTTAGTGGGAGATGTAATGCAACAAAGAGAAAAGAAAAGAGAGTGGAGAGCGCCAGAGGTTTACCAACCACCTTAATGATATGTACAGTGCACAAAACACAGAATACAGTATAAAATATTTTTATTAAAAAATCAGATGATCACATCAGGATTTCATCTCTAGAATGCAGTTTCAATAACCCGACGCGTTTCGTCTTGAAAAAGACTTCATCAGGGGTTTAGTACATGCACAAAAAGTAAAGAATCAACAGGATTGATGTGGAAGCTGAACACACCTGTCCCTTATAATGGATGGCGGTTTCTTAAATGAAGATAATCTTTATTTTGGTATGAAATCGTGTTCTTTGGATGGAACTGAGGTTGAAGATTAGTATCGGTGGGAGTATTAATTCACCTTAGTGTCCATAACAGTAGGTACGGGAGTTATGGAAGCCAGCTGATGACAGGGGATACGTCTGTATGTCGACACTCAGGGTGTAATGACAGACAATGGTTCCCCTCAGGTGTGGGTAGAATCCAATTCCAACAAATAGTCAGATTAAACAAGGTGTAGAATCTGTTACCGATGTGAACGCCAGTGACCTGATTGTGAGATATATATATATATGTGAGAGTGCTGAATCTGCACTTACCCATAGACTGTGATGGCGTACCATATCTGTATTGCGCATGGAACACATCCATTAAAGCGTCAACCTTAATGATCGGAATTTCAATGCTTTTTGGCGCTTGAGTGGAAGAGTTACTATAGGTTTCTGAAATGCCAGATCATGTGTATGAAGCCTTAATGGGACATATGAAACTGTAAGGTTTTTTGTCTATGGAATATATATAACTGGCTTAGGGACCCAGTGCCTACCTGGACTCCCTGAAGCTAATGGCCCTTTTCATTGGTGGCTCAGTGGGCGCCAAACTGGAGGGGCGTCCATGCCTGTTGCTGGGCAGTATAGCAGGTTGCAAGTAACCCGGAGGAGGGGCAAAGGAGGGCGCGAAGTAAGGAGTAAGCAGGAGGTTTGGCGCAGGGCATGAATTAGAGTGAGCTGTGGCCAGAGCTGGTCACACGCAGAGAAGGTAAGAGACTGACCTGTAAGGAGTAAACAGCACAGCATACTGCAGGGAGACCGCAGGCGGATATCGGCGCAGTGAAGAGGGCAGCCCGGAGACTGAGATCTCCGGCAGCAGTACCCAGTAACGCCGGAGCCGACCACGCAAGCTGAGGAGAGGTGCAGGGATCTGGCACCCGGAGCGCAATGCAGCCCTGAACAACCCCGAGCGGTGACCCACATCCAGAAGCGGTCCACAGCAGGAGGGCCTGGTAAGCGGCGGTAGCCAGCAGCGACCCCCAGTGGGAGAAATCACTACACCAGCCCCTGACAAGACCCTGGCAGAGCTGCCAGGGAGTTAATGTGCCTACTGTTAATTTGACGCGTAGCAGCCAGTAGCCTGTGCCCTGGTGTCCAGAGCCTACAGCACAGATACAAGTGCCCAGCAGAGGTCCCCCAGTGCCCAGCAGAGGTCCCCCAGTGCCCAGCAGAGGTCCCCCAGTGCCCAGCAGTGGTCCCCAAGAGCCCAGCAGAGACAGTAGTGTCCAGCCCAGCAGTGACAGAGCCCAGCGGTGACAGCAGTGTCCAGCCCAGAAGTGACCGGCAGGAGCTGGCAACGGCACCAGAATTCCAGGTATTTCACAATCACCTGCCCTGATAGCCCAGCTTGTTCAGTGGCCCACAGCCCCTCTTCTACTCCTATCCAAGAACTGCACCACCAGAAACCACCTTAATTGGCCAGCCTAACAGGCCCTCGGCTATAGGCCCCACAGCAGGTGTACCCATCTGCTCTACAAAATGACCCCATTAACACAGGTCACTAAACAGACCTGTCCTGCAAAGCCCGCAGGAACTGTTACACTACCCATTCACTACGTGCCTTACCGTGACAAGTCTGAAACTGTACAGGCCTGAGCCTGATTCACCAGCGTTTGTTTGCTACACCACACCTGGTGGTATATTCGGTGCACCTAGGCCAAAGGCACCTAACTTTAGGGGTAAACTGCGCAGTTTTGGGGAATTAGTACGCCCTATTGGGGTTTCATTGTTACACAATATTGATTGATGTGTTATAAGTATGGAATTGCCTTACTTGTATGTGCCTACCGTTAATGTTTAACGAGACCTTTAGTGCAGCGTATTGTGCGAATTGCGGCCCAATGCCTACTGTGGGCCCCATCATGCACAGTATCCTTTAATTGATTGTATTACACTGTATTATTCATTGCATATTCCTGCCCTGTGATTTCAATTGATTGTATTGTTTAGTAATTGCTTAATCATGTCTGCTGTATAGTATACCCTGCGAATTGCGGAGCGCAGTGACAGGGTCACATCGCGCACAATATTATTTTTAACGATCAGTACCATTATTGTTGCCAGTCATTGCAACTGTTCTTGCATAATTCCTTACAGCGGTGACCCATGATCCAGTGCTGCTTAATAAAATATCCGTTCACCGTCCTCACGTGTGGTGAGCGTGTTATTGTGTGGGTGTATGTGTGGGGGCGTTGCTCTTTGGGGTTCCTTGTCCCTTGGGCCGCAGAGTTCAGGCGAGTGAAGTTGGAGGACCACTGATGGATAACGGCAGGTGGGAATCAAGAGTTCAAGGTACAGGTTACATCCACACCTCAGCCTAACAACATTACATTAGGAACTATAAAGAGGCAAGTATCTCCTTCTTGCAAAGCTGGATGTTGTAAAAAAAAATACAGGGACTGCTCCCTAGGTGTTATTTGCTGTAAATGATTGTCTTAAATATTCTCTAAGGGCAGGATGTACTAACGGAAAAATTTACCGCATTTTCCTATGTACTATTACCCGGCCACCACATCACCGCAGTGTAGGGTATCGCCACCTTTGGGTGGCGATACCCTATAGAAGCCTATGGGCTTCTTTTCGCCGCCCGACGCCTCCGCCGAAAAACCCGCCGACCCCCCCCCCCCCCTCTCCCCCTCCCTCTCTTACCTGGTCCAGGTCCTCCTGGACCCGGAAGGTAACACCTTCCTCCCCCTAGTGACACAGCCGGACCTTCCGGCTACAGGGGGGAGGAGGAGGCGCCAGGGACAGCTTGCTTAGCTGTCCCCGGCATGAGGAATGCAGGAGGGGGCAGGGAGGTGACGGAGACCCCCCGCACACCACATTCCAGGTATCGCGGGGGGCCTCCATCAACGCATCACGATGCCAGCCGCATATGTTAGTACATATGTGGCGGCCAGGCGGCGATGTATATTAATACATCCCGCCCTAATACTGATGCTGTCTAGATGTTTATTCTGTGCTTATGGTAGTGGGAGGGGTTAATGCTGATATTCTCTCTCAATGCTGATAATAATCCAGATGTTATAGGTTGTAAATTAATGTTTTGAACAAAAGTGGAAGATGTTATGCACATGTGCCTCCTTTAATGTCACTGCTATACAGCTCTTTATATTGTGTTTATTGCTAAAGTGAGACTACTTTAGTTAAGCAAATGTACTCTCCATAAATGCTGATGCTAGTCAGTGGTTCATTTTGTGTTTTACTGCTAAAGTGGGAGGGGTTATTCAGGGAGTCACCCAGCAAGATATAGTCCCCATTTGCATGGCAAAAAGCGCAACAATTAGGGTTGCCCCCTGCCTTCACTGCAGGCATGGTCCGGACCATGCCTCTTCTATGCCTACCAGGCCACCAATGTCAAACTGTGATCGTCCTACCAGGTTGGCTGGTTTTGCGCATAGGAACAGGGCTGGCTCTACCACTAGGCAGCTGCCTAGGGTGCCGGGATCTGGGGGGCACCACCAAGTCTGCCTATCAATAAATCAAGGATATCTGTGATGATCCTTGTTGTATTTAATGCAGGTGGTTGCTGTGGAACTTTTAAAGCTGCCCATAGACGGTACGTTCCCAGACCGTCCGTTCTGTACTATGAGATGCGCGCTCCCGCAGATCTCATCGTACGGTACAAAAAGTATGTGCTGCACATACTTTTTGTACTAGCTGTTCATCGCATTGCATGCACAAGGCATGCGATGTGTAATATTTAAGTCCCACACGGATCCGTTAAATCCGCGTCCCAGTCCCTTAAGCTGCGTGTATGGGCAGCTTAAGACCTCACCTCCATACTTTCTCTTGAGGTATACTTCCCTACTGTGCTGCCCTCTCTTCCTGTACTCTGTTGTGGTTGGCAAAGGGGAGGGTGCTGGGGGCCTCCAGGGAGAGCAGGGACTTGCCCACCTTCCTGGGGGGGCATCACTCGATTTTTGGGAGGCTCCCTGCCATTCCAGAATGTTCGGCAAGTATGCATGAAGGGGTTGGAAGATGGGTATTGGTGGCAGTATAGGGGGGGGGGGGTGTTGCAGCAGTTTGAGGTTTTGCCTAGGGTGCGGAGAAGCCTTACACCGGCCCTGCATAGGAACAGGCGATTTTCACACTTCTACAACTGAAGCTGAATTAGGCTCATTGTGCTGACATTCCTCCGGTGTGTACTGTACCCAGTTGCTATATCTGCCTCATCGCTTGCAGCTGTCTGCATTTCTACCTGCATCCTCCTCAGACTCAGGCACTCTGTGTACTTGGACCAAAATGAAAGCTGAAATAAAACAAATGTATTACTACGAGAATCAGTCATAGGGTCGACATGAGGAAGGTTGACATGCATTGAGTCGACCGCCGACCACATGGGGTTTTCCACTTTTTTATCCTGAATGTCGACACAGTTGACATGAACACTAAAAAAGCGCACCAGTACGCTCAGCACACTATTTTATTCTCCCACCATGCCCTAGTGGATGGTAGGGCATGAAAAACCGCCTGTCGGCAAAAAAGTGAAAAACCCCATGTTGACCTTTTGACTGTCGACCTTCCGGTGTGTCGAGCTTCATGTATGTCAACCTTCCTATTGTCGATCTAATGAACGTTTCCCATTACTACTGTGATCGCGTCCCCCTGCTGGCTACAGGCAGCTACTGCAAATGTGTACAGTATTTGGGAAAGTCCCCGGAGCTGGGAAATCCCCGGTGGGGGGAAGAGATTGAGAAGCGAGGACGGTGCTTGTGAGTGCGACAGCCGCTGCTATTGCTGTGTTACAGTGAATCTGTAGAGCAGCTCTCCCAGGGTACTGGTGCTAGAGGCGGCACTGGGACGCGGATTCCGCCCTGCACAGTCTGCGCTCTCCCATGGACTGGAGCTCTGTGTCCTCCAGCACCTCACCCGGAAGCCCCGTCGACACTGACCGCCTCCTGTCACTTTGCTCCAACGCCGACCGTAGCTTGCAGGTAAGGCGGTGTGCAGCCGGTCACATACTGTGCACGATTTGGGGTCAGGAGTGCAGGCATGGGTTAGAATTGCATATAGAGCTAGCCTTTGAAAAATATGTTGTGTGTCCATTTTTCTATAAGTTTTGATCCGCCCTTTGCAGCCTGGCAGTGCCTGATAGGTTGCATAGGCCGAGCAAGCCCAATAGCAGGGCAGCTGTCACTTCAGTCTGCATGTTTCCTCAGAGTCAGGCCACTGTCAGTGATCATTCTTTATGGACTGGCAATATGTATTTTAAACCTGAAAGTTTTTTTTATTTTGTTCTTATTTTTTAAGCATTATATGGCATTATGTATTGCTAGAAAAGGTTTCTATAGCTGACTTGTGTCATGTAGATGGATTATTTTTCTGCTGGTTTTCTGGTCAGGAGCTTTTACTGCCTGCAGATGACAGTGGGTGAGATGCTGCAAAGAAAAAAATGCTGCCAAACATACAGTTTTTGGTGGTTTGGCTTTGGCCACATACCCCATATGTACAAGGCCAGAATGCGGTACATTCCGGGGCTTGGATGTGGTGGGCAATGCAGTTTTAAAATCAGCGTTGCCTATGGGCTTATTTCGTGGTTTTATGCTAGGAATGATTCCTGCTGGCGTGCGCATCACAGGACGCCTGCAGAGATAGGAATTTGGGTCTTTTGCAAAATGTTTCATGCATACGGCATTAATAAATGCCACTATGCATGTTGAGGCCGGCAGCAAATCTTGTGATGTTTGCTGCATCTTGCCCAGTGTGACATTCAGTACTGAGACATTACTTCTCTGTGTGTATTTTGGACCCAATACTGAAGGTGGACTGTGGGGCCCATTTATCAACCAATATTTGCAGCTATTTTACTGGATTAGCCACACATATTAAGTATAATCAGAATGTATGAAGCAGGGTCCCCAGTAGATATCGCCATTACCTGCCCGACAGCAGCCACATCCCCAATAGGTTTCTAATGGGGGATATAATGCTGCCATATTTTTTGGAAAGCATTCCTGATACAGCTAGCACCATTTTCAGAGATCTGAAGCCTATGGGCTACAGATCTTGGCTGTAGTTCTGGCAGGGTTCCCTAGCAACCTTCCACCAGAAATAGCTGCTGTGCATGGTGTTCAGCATTACCGGTAGCCCCGGTACCACACTCAGCACATCACAGGGACGGTTCCTTTCTGTGCCTTGACCGTGCCTGTGTCGGCAGGGACAAGGGACAATCTAATTGTCATCTTATTGTCTAGCACAGTTTAAAAAAATGACAGAAGCTGGTTGATTGCTGTGGAGTCTTTCCATGCGGCCAATTCAAACCTGACTGCAGGGCTGCAACTTTTTGCAGCCCAGTGATCAGTGAGCCTCCTCCCCACCTGAGCGGGATCCTGTGCATGGCTTTGAATGGTATTGCAGCTGTCCTGAAGAAGGGAAATTTCATAATCACTCACCATCGACAGGAAACCCCTCCCCCTTGTGCAGCGCTGTGTAAGCCAAGACTTACTCGGCGCTGCGGTGGTCATGGGGAGGGCTGCTACTGAAGTCAGCAGCCCTCCCACCCAATGCCCGGGTCCACCTGCATTTTACAAACAAATTATGTATAACTACATAAAACAAGAATTGTTTCCATATTGTCGTGGAAAATACCAGTAACCACACCAGGTGATGTAACTAGGGATTTCCTCCTGGTCGCTAGGCCTAGTAGCATTACTAGTGGAAACTGAGTAGGATCATAGATGTATCTCTGAAGATAAATGGGTTAATTACTTCATAGAGGCTTCACCTTTTCCTCACTTGACCTATTTTAACAGTTTAATGATTCAGCAGTAAAAATTGCAATTTTGCTTTTTTGGTTGTTTTGCTTATGGCATTAACTCGTGCCATGGCCCTGAGTACAAGCTCACCTATAAAAAAAAAACACACAATTTAAAGCTGGTTCCAGATGTAAACAGACAACAACACCCTGGTGTATCTGTATCTCATGCAATTGATCAAGCCCAGATAAATCGCATGAGATATATCTTATGGTATACAATTGTACCAAAATATATATCTGATGGGCTGGGTTAGAGGGCTAGAGGGACTGGAAACATCAGTCAAACCTCCTGCAATATATTGCATATGATATATCGCATGCGCAAAAAGCGCTCCATTTTCCATCCGATTCCGATATCACAGGTGCAGTATGACAAACCTAGAGGGCTCCTATCCGACACCTACGGGACCACGCATCGGATCGGATTAGATGGAAAACACAAATGATGTGGCACTTCAGATCATCCTGAAATCAGATGAATTTGTGCAAAATCTTTCTAGTGTATGGGGGCCTTAACCGGGTAGCTCATCTCAGGTATGTCAATGTATAGGCTCCCAGTAAAAAAATGGACAAGTAAATATAGGCACCTCAGTAAATATATTTACTTGTCCATTTCTTTACTGGGAGCCTATACTTCGACATAACCTGAGATGAGCTACCCGGGTTTAATCGCTACATCTGGGAGACTTCATTAAAGAAACCCTGATGAGAATACAAGCATATGTTTACATGTAAGCATACAATTCTTTTGACAGAATACTGTAGTTCCGGCATCCATTATTCAATGCAGCGGCCAAATCCGACATGTGGGCTTGGCCGCTGCATTGAATAATGGATTCCAGAACTTGATGCTCACCCGGCCGGCGCGGGCACCAGGTGAGCGCAGCGGCAGAAGGTGGCACAATTGCCTGGGAGGTGGCGAGAGACAGCGGGAGCCGGGTGAGCTGCTCTCACCCTGACCAACAGCGGGAGAGGTGAGTGCGGCGGGAGGTGGCGGACAGCGCCATGTAAGCTGCTGCTGCTCATCCGGCGCTGTCCTCCCTGCCTCAATACAACATCTTTCATGTTGGACTGAGATTGCCGGAACCATGGCAAAAACGTTTCGTTTTTGGCTGTGTTTCCATCAAAAGCAGGTGGATTAGCAGCTATTCCGTCAATCCACCTGGTTTTTGGCAGGTCGGAACATTGTGACCTGCCGGAAAAAAACAGCATTGAATAGATCGGAACCCCTTCCGATCTATTCATGTTGAAAACTGTCTTTTCGGCAAGACGGCAGTTTCGACATCAAATGAATATACCCCAGCATGTTGATGTCTGAAATGTACCATTGATGGGAAAAGAAACCTTTATGTGCAGGGATAGTATGGACAGTCACAATGTCTTTCTAACTTTTTAATTATTAACTATTAAATATATTTGTTACTCTAGCGCAGTTCTGTTCTTTATAGGTATCCTAACAGCTGCAATCACTTTTTGGCTGGAAAGGAAAGGGAAAAAAAATGTGTAGCTATCAGGATTTTGGTTTCACTTGCCTGAGCCTGAAAAACAAAATCCACGATAAGTGCCGGCATCGGGCTAATAGGTTGGCCATGGTAAATCACCACAGCTAATTGGATATCCCACTTAGTTTTTTCCTTCAGTTGTTTTTCTGTACATATCACATGTACATAATGCGAACAGGGTACATAAAGTCTTGAAAACAGGAAACAGAGCAACCACACAATCAGTTATGTTACTGCAAGATATGCTCAGTTTATTGAAATCTGCTAATGCTGCAAATATATATATATATATATATATATATATATATATATATATATATATATATATATATATATATAATTTTTTATATATTTTATGTTTATTATTATTATAAAAAATTAGCATCATAATATTTATCCCTGGACATTTTTGCCTGTTCTGTATGATGTTTGAACCTGCATACTGTACATAAAATAGGGTGTGGTTATATGCAACATAGTAACACATTTCCATTGCATGATACATTAGGCTATTATTATAGGATATTACACCAGCTTTGTACTCCCAGCATATGATACACACTGTATACAAGCCTTGTGCTTCAAGCATATGATACACACATTGGGAGAAATTTACTAAGATGTGTATTCTACTTCACATGTGATGTTGCTATGGGCAACCAATCACAATCTACTTATTTATTTAGCACCCTCTAGAAGATAGTAGACAGGATCTGATTGGTTGCCCATAGCAACATCACATGTGAAATATAATACACATCTTAGTAAACTTCCCCCATTATATATACACTCCCATATTGATATACCAGTGTGTGATCACCTCTCCTTATCTTTCTACACTGTAATATAATACTGTAGTGTGCCCTGTAGCTGAAATTATCTTAGCAGTGAGATTGCATGCTGCGCAAACTGGGTGCACGCTAGACTATATTGTCTGAACCTGTCGATCGAACTGACGTATGGCTTACTATATCATTGACAATGCATGTCAGCGATATCCCTGTAGGGTTGATGGCAGACATCTCTAGCAAGGGAGCATGGCTGCTCCCAGCATGTTGGCTCCTTCCCGGGGTCTCATCGCTTGTGATCTGGCTGGTTACACACATCGGCTGCTGTATCTCAGCTTTAGTGTGACTGAAACAGTTGTACAGTTATGCATTTCTAGTGTGCTGGCTGGTTAATTCAATGATGAGTTTGTTGGTTCAGTCGATCAAGTTACTGTCCAGTATATTTTTTTTCCTGCTGGCTTTCTTTCTCCTTTTTTTTATTCTCCCAATGAATAATCCTGCACTTGTACAGGTTTAAATACCATAATTTAAGTAATTTAAAAAAAAAGTAACCAAAAAAAGTCACCAAGGTGCACACTGGGTCATACCCCCTGCTCTGGAGGCGGGTCTGCGCAAAAAGGCAGCATGGCCGGATGGCGGTCTACTTCCCACTTGTTTATGTGCTTCTCCCAGGTCACGTTTTTGTAAAAAAGTCACCCAACTTCATTGCATTTGCCGAAAATTTTAATTTCTGATTGATGTGCGGTTTTGCCATGATAAATATTATTCCTAGTATGCTATGCAATTAGAGAAGCACTAAGAAAATGTTTATACTAAGGGCTGCATACTAGGTGGGGAATTAATATTTTCCTACGTACTATCATGCACAGGTTGGATGTAGTATGAGCCATCACATGTGCTGGAGAAAATCATTGGTTACCACAGTTCATCAGATATTGCGTGGGTGTGCTTAGTGTTTTTCCAGTGATTACCAACTGGATTGCAAAACCATTAAGGTCCAATCTTTGGACCTTATTTTTATTCTGGTTGACTCGCAAGGCTGCGTTTTCGTAGACGCCGCCCTGTGAATGACGGGTCCCCCCCCCATTTGTACTCTGCGCTCGTTCATATGGCCTGCAAATGGATGTTTTACATAAACATCCATTCGCAGGCCAGGAGGAAACTCCCACATCTTTCAATGGTCGCCGACACATGGGGTGCATGCACACATTTCAAGAGTGAGTCTTCTGTCACTCAGGTATGCGCGCACATTCGGAAGGAAATGGACGGGCAGCTGACATCCGGTGATTTCCATGGGAACGCCCTCAAACGCTGGGCATTCCCATGGGCGAGTCCCCCAGCCTTCCGCCCACAATGTTGGGTGCGTGCATCTGGCGAACAGTGTGTTTGCCGTGGATGCATGCACCCGGTGAATGTGCATGCGCATTTCAAAAACCTTGAGCTCTAACGCAAATTGGCATGTGAGCAAACAGACCGGAATAAGGTCCCTTCTTCTTGTTTCCTTGTCTTCATCAAAGCCGTGGGAAGTGATATAGTGGAGTGAGATAAACTAACCAATCAGATCCCAACTGCCATGTTACAAGCTGTTTTATACAAAAAAATTACAGTTTGGAGCTGCTTGGAGGTACTTTTTCCACTTTATCACTCTCCAAGGCTAAGTAAATTTGCCCCATGTCTGACACTTACTAGTATCAACAAACCAGTAAATATTTTAAAATAATCTGTTTTATTTCCAGTATATAAGGTATAGCATATCTCCATAATATGATGCAGTTGACTAAAAGTAAAAGTTCTACTGGTGGGTGGTTGTGAGACTGTAACCATTTATTGTTAGGATTTTGATTTGAATTAAGCCCCATACACACTAGATGATATTGTGAATAATATCACTCAGAAAGGGGCTTCTGAGTGATATTGTTCACAACATGGTCTAGTGTGTACACTCAGTATAGTTAATGTGAACATGTACAGAGGAGTAGCCCTCGTTAACGACAGTCCATTCCTCACCTTCCAATGTCGTCACCAAGCCAGGTCCCCGCCGCTGCCAATATAGTCATCAGTGCCACGTTTAGTGGCCCTTATTCAGATCTGATCGCAGTACAAATCTGTTCTCAAAATGGGCAAAACCATGTGCACTGCAGGTGTGGAAGATGTAACATGTGCAGAAAGAGTTAGATTTGGGTGGGGGGTGTACTTCAAACTGATATCTAGATTGCAGTGTAAAAATAAAGCAGCCAGTAGTTACCCTGCACCGAAACAATAAAACACCCAAATCTAACTCTCTCTGCACATGATACATCAGCCCCACCTGCAGTGCACATGGTTTTATCCATTAGAGAGTGATTGTGCCTTTCCGAGTGAATCAGAATAACCCCCATTATACAGAGGGTGACAGGTATAACCCTTCTAATAATCCATGTGGAATTGCTCATCCCTGGTTACAAGGTTCTGTATAATACCCCTTTCACACCAAGTAACCTGGGTCCAGTCTGCGCCTCTGTATGGTGTAAAAGCGCCATTTTATGCACACATGAGTCTGTGTGCTTTCTAATATCTATTGTTTACACTTATTAATTTATTTATTATTTATGTATAAGGTTTCTTATATAGCGCACACATATTCCGCAGCGATTTATAGAGAATATTTGAACATTCGCATGCCAAGTTGAGTGTACAATCTATATTCCCTACCACATATACATGCACACAGACATTCTAGGGTTAATTTTGTTGGAAGCCAATTAACCTACTAGTATGTTTTGGGAATATGGGAGGAACCCGGAGTACCTGGAGAAACCCAGACTAGCACAAGGAGAATATACAAACTCCGCACAGTTGGGACCATGGTGGGAATCAAATCCATGACCTTAACGCAGTAATGCTAACCATTACACCATCCCTGCTATCCGGTAACATTTCATTGCATTATTTAGATATAAATATTAAATGTATAAATATGCTGGGGGCTAGTGTATATTTAATCTATTTTATGGGAAATATGACCGTTAGTATATTATCTTTTGCAATTTTATCTCTCTGCAAGCTTTGATAAATACTCTATATGCCCATTGTTACTAATACCCTTGTCAGACCACAAATGCTGGGTCACACCTGGGATTTGGACACTTGTCCATCCCATGAGCAACCCAGTATATGTGAGGTTTAAGCTCCCCACAGCAACCCCCAATATTGCTGGGTCATTGATGTGAAATGAGAGTGGGGCGGAGCTGTGGTGCATCTTTGGGGGAGGAGGCAGCGGTAGGAGCTGGCACGGTCTCCAAGTGCTGCCTCCTCTATAGTGTCAATGGGACACGGTCACTCGATCACATTGTAGAGCAATTCGTGTCAGAGCAGTGTTCAACCCTCGTTGTGACCTGGGTTGAAATACTGGATTGCTCGACCCAGGAATTTTGCTAGTGCGGTTTTCACACCGCCGCTCAACCCGGGTCGACACGGCAATAACCCGGGTCCCATGGTGCGGCATGAAAGGGGTATTACCTAGACAACTATCTGTAGATGTAAACATTGCCACCATTCATTTAAAAGTTGTAAATCATTATACTGTTAGATTTTGTCTGGCATATCAATGTGTAAATCACATAGTACTTTCCCATAGATTTACTTATTAGGCTACAGACTAAAATCAGATGTGTATGACTAATTATTATTTTTTTTAATTTGTGAAATCCCGGAAACTTGTCTTAGCTCTTTTGTAATGGTAGGGGATTTTTCTAGCAGTGCTTCATGTAAAAAGCTACATTTGCAACATCCAGGTATGCAATCCTGTACAGATGAGAGCTGACTTGGTTCCTTGCTCTTTTCCACAGAAACATGGCAAAGCAACAAGTTCTTCCACAAGACTTGTACATGAGTAACATGCTGAAGGCTGTTAAAATCCGTGAGAGAACCCCACAGGACATAATCAAGCCCAGCAATGGAATTATCCATCACTTTAGAACAATGCACCGATACACTATGGAACTGTTCATGATCTGTCAGTTTTGCACAAAATTCCGGGAGATCCTGCAAAAGAATCTCTTTAACAGAACCATGCAAATCACATTGGAAAGTTGCAAAAAGCTAAATGCCTGTAGAGAAGTGAAGAAACTCATCCCTTTAAGGACAAATGGTAAGCAACATTTTATATTGGTATGGGTTTATTTAATTTATTACCATTTTTGTATATTATGAAAACATTTTTTGTAGCTTCCTGTATGTTTTTGAATTGTGGGAAGAAACCGAAGTACCCAGAGGAAACCTACGCAAGTAAGGGGAGAATATACAAACTGCCACACAATTATGGCTATATTGGGAATTGAACCCATAGCCTCAGTACTGTGAGCCAGTTATTTATTTATTAACCGTTTCTTATATAGCGCACACATATTCCGCAGCGATTTACAGATAATATTGGAGCATTTACTTCAGTCCCTTCCCTAGTGGAGCTTACAATTTATTTAACTAATGCTATCCATTACACCATCCGTACTGTTTTGTCCTGCTTTAGGTCTGTTTTGTAGCTTAAACCATTTGTTTATTAAAACATATGTGCGAGAATTGCTGTCAATGTTTAATCATTTGCATATATTCCTGAAATGAATTTGGCATATGATTACATTTTTGTTATAAAATAGTATTGTATGCAGTGCACTAAAGCCTCCTTCTGCCCTGGGGAAAAAATCGTGAAACGCGCGTCGGCAACGGCGCTGTGTGTGTCTATAAATGAAAAATGAAACAATGTATATGTGATATGTTTTAGTTTAACCTGGCACAAATGGTGATGAGCACTAAGGGATTCAAGTAATGTGCACACTGTCTGATGGTAGCATAAGGTCTCCCTAGCTCCCCGTGAATTAGCAGACAGCAGGGAAGCACACGGTGATACAGCCAGCAGCCATTCGACACGCTGCCTCTCTGGCCGGCTAACACGCGGCCAGCCTGACAGCAGCGTGGGTTACCAGAGGCGGCATACAAGCTGTAAGGTTCAGTACAATTAATTATCATTAAATATGCCGCTTGACCAACAACAGTGACTAATACAAATAACCGCTGAACCAGCGGGCACAGTAGCTGGCGCAGCACAACTCATTTATTGAATTATAGTGCACGCGACTAGCGGTTATTATTTTTTCTATGTACTGCTAACCGCATATTTGATCATTATATAAATACAAATTTTGGCAGTGATATATACAGTGTATAGGATTATTGCCCACAAATATAGTGGCAGTGAAAAGCCATCCAGTTGATTGGTAATTAAGCGGCAATAATCACTTTAAAAATCGCTTATCTGCAACACTGTTATATCAATCCCTGAGAAGACTGCATAAATCAGTTGAAATAACTATCTCCGAAGCCTCATACTAATTAAATGATCATATGGGGTCTATTGGTTATATATCCAATATATACACAGTTGATGGAAATACTGTACATTTAATTTAACTGGGGTACAAACTTTCTGGCTGACGGATACCACATGTAAATCAGCAGCAATAAATATTTCACATGCTGCATGCATATTTAATCACTATATTAACATCTCCCAATTAAGATATGTGACTTGGTCCCCTTGATTTTTTTAGGGGGGTATGTCTTATTGGAGATAACAACTATACCATACCGGCAACATATTGGATGACTGACCTTGAGGTTTTAGACTCATATGCTGTTAGAAAACAGCAGTGCTTAGCATATAAATTGGCAGACAAGCTATATGACCCGGCCAGTTAAAACATTGCCAGATAGAGTATAGTGATTATTATCTCAGCCGACTGATACGCCGCCTGATACTACAAAAGTCACTGATTTGGCCCATAAGTAAAAATCTATGATTTTGAAGTAAACCTGAATCGGTTATCAGAAGAAAAGTTAACCCCCATACACACTAGATGGGGGGGCCCTTCTGAGCAACATCTTTTTTAAAGATGTGTACGCTCCCACGCATTGTGAAAGACCCCCATGTCTTCTGAACATGTAGGTCGACTTTGGCTATATAACCAATGACCCATATGTTCAGCTGTTTTCAGCGACGTCACTGAACGATATTGTTTACTGATATCGTTCAGAGTGTACACTCAGTATCGTTTGCCTGGGAGTTCGGGGGGAAATACAGCCAATATTGCTCATAGAGCATATAGGCTAGTGTATGGGGCTTTACAGAATTATACCAAAGAGCAAATCTATCTGTGCACGTTGGGTTACTGGATAGGTATACATGCATACCCTGTAGATCCAGTTTTAATTAAGCACAGTAATTTCAGCAAGTACTCAAGATTTTGTTTGCAGCCTATTCAATGTGTGCTGATAATTTTGTCTGAATTATTGGCACACTGCTATTCAATTCGGCCAGTTTCAGACACATTGAAGAAATACAGAATTCACTTTTTAAAAAGTCTAACCTGCATTGTTGAATGCGCAGCTGTTTTGGACAATGTACTGTTTTTCCGATTGTCGGAAGATTGAATATGGTCTGTATAAGTATTTGTACGTGTAAAGGTGCCCACACACTAGAACGATTTATCGTCCGATTTGATTGTTTTTGATCGTTTGAACGATTAATCGTTCGATTTTTAGTGCACATCGTTCAGTATTTTTTACGATCCGATGCACGCCACCGTGTATCTTATGCGGCGTCGGTTCATCTTCCCTGCTGCAGGGAAGATATGCAAATATTCTGAACAATTTCTGGTCATGTGTTGGGGGCGTGGCTTGGACGCGGCATGTAAACCCGGAAGCTGTGCTCCCCTGGCAGCTGACAGCCGGATACGTGCAGCTGTAAAAGCCAGAGCCGGCGGGGACCCAGCAGGAGACGCGGCATGGGAGCCGGCGTGTGCAGGGCTGTCTTTTCGTATGGGCTTAATGGGCACTTGCCCAGTGGCTCCAGGTGTATAAGGGCCCTTTTCTGATAGCTGAGGATCGCCTTTTTCCAGGGATACCAGAATTTTGAAAATCGGCCCTGGGAAACTGGAGATATCCAACTTCAAAGCAGCAGTCCACATCCGACCTGTTAATTGCAATTCCCAGTCCTATTTCTCAGGTTCTCTCTGATTTAGAGTTTTTCTGAGAGTATATTCCAAAAGCTGGGACTCTCCCCTTTCTGGCAACACTAGCGGCTTGTCTCGATCTTGCCCAGAACCAGAGATATCAGGCTTCCATCAGCCGGTCCCTGCTCCAGCTCCAAACGTCTGTTGTACAGTTTTATATTTTGTCAATGTCAATTAGAGCACCCCCTGCCACCCATGGGACATCAAAGCTGCTGCTGATAGCACCTCCCACCCCTAGGAGGGGAGAATGGGTAAGGGCCCCAGTGCATTGCTTTACCAGGGGCCCACACTGCTGTTAAGTCGGCCCTGATGGTGCCCCCCCTGTCATTTTCTCCTGGATCCACCCTTGTATAAACATACACACACACATATATATATATATATATATATATATATATATATATTATATATATATATATATATATATATATATAGAAACAGAGAAAGAAGGAGCGCACAGCGTGAGCAAAGTTTATATGAAGTATTTACTGTAACTCAATAAAAGAAAGCTCACATACATAGCATAATAAATGTAACCGCGTGAAACACAAACATAATCACCGCTCCTAGAGCACGTCGCAGTGCAGGCACTGGGGACACCAGTCGATCCAACACGATGTTTTGTGCAACGTAGGTACTCTCAGCAGGTAGCGGGGCGGGCACTGGGGACTCCAGTCACACCGTCTAGCGTGTATCAGCAGCGGCGGTCACTCCGGCTCAGATGTAACAGCAGCAGCGGGGACCAAACTTTCACAGCGGGAAACGACAGATACAAACAGCGCGGACCAAATAGGAAACCAGTGATCTCAGCATCAGATGGAAACGCCCCAACGCGTTTCGTCATTGGACTTCGTCAGGAGGCGTGTCCATGGTAGGTACGGTGGATGTTTAAATACCCAGCAGATTTGCTCTTAATTGAAAGCAGCTGATATCTATCAAGTAACATACTGAGTAGCTGAATATTCATTACACAGCACTAAAAACAGGGGGAACATAGAAAATAGTGTTTTAACAGATACAACCGGTGGACAATAAACATCACCGGCTGAAAGACAGAGAAAGTATCAATATAAAATACAGTAAATAGAAATATTTATATCTAATACAATATTGCATAGCGCAAATGCATAAAAATAATTTTATATACATTTTTTTAAAAACACACAGTACTAAGTGATAGATCCCCTAGATGAGAAATATAAAAGACATATAAAAAACATAAAACAAGGAGAGAAAAAAAACATCGATGTTAGATATGAGACAAAACAACATTTTCATTCATCGATTAGCAATAATAGCAGTACAGAGACCATCAACAGATGTGAATGGTAATAAACTAAATAATGAAGATATGGACACCGGTCTGCACAGTGGAAAAGGGATGATCCAACCACCATCGGCACCACGAAGGAGGAAAACCTCACAACAACGTGGTGTCAGTGGGAAGAACACCACAGATCCACTATTTAGTGCAGAAAGGGTATGATGTCCACACCCTCATTAAGACCATGAGGGGCGAGTGTACCAAGGGTATATATCCAATAGGTTTCTCGCCTACTAAGTTTTTTAAGGATATCACCCCCCCTTTCATCAAGGGTAATATGCTCTATCGCTTTAAAAGTGAGATTGTCGACATTTGAAGAGCAGCATGCAGCAAAATGTCTAGGAACAGTGTGAGATAGAACCTTATTTTTAATATTTCTAGAATGTTCAAGAATACGTAGTTTCAAGACCCTCTTTGTTTTACCAATATATTTTTTTCCACATTTACATGTTAGCATATAGATAACATGTGTGTGTTTATATATATATATATATATATACATACAGTACAGTACAGCAGCACTCACAAGGTTGTGTAGAGAGGGGCCCCGCTGGAGTGCTTTGCTCGGGGGCCCATAATACTGTTAAGATGGCCCTGTGCGTGTGCCCCGGCAAGAGAAGTAGCAGGGAAGTCAGTTGTGGGACCCGGCAGGAGACGCAGCGGGGACTGAGTGCACGGAGCACAGGGGCCTTGAGGTGCGCCAGTTAATGCCAGTTAAATCAAAGCGCAGTAGCTAAGTGGAAAGTTCAGCATGTATACACCAAGTCCACTTGTGACAGAGCAGAATGTGCACTGAGCTGCCAATACCTTCTGCATAGTCCAGCCCATTATTATAATTTTTCTGAAAACTAAAGATAAATCTTTTGTCAAAATGTACTCTTTTGAATGAAATCTTTTGTGTTGGGCAGATGGGGAGTTCAAGGGAAATCTTAAGATAAATCTTAAGATCACAGATCTTTCTAGTGTGTGGGCACCTTAAGATTTTCATGTTAGTTTTTCAAGTATGGCAGTTGTTAACAAACATATATGTAGATCCTTGTAAATGCCTGCTTATGTAAAAAACATATTTATAGCACATTATCTATTATATATTTTACAGTATTTGAAAAAAAAAATGTTAAAGTTTGAATAAACAGTTTAAAATGTGGTAATGATTACATGCGCTCTGGAATTTGATGCATACTGTATTCTAAATTTGATTTATTAGCCACTAAAGAGGCACCTGAACCTAATAGTCACAGTTAAGTACACCTACAACATATAGGGGGTTATTCTGATTCACTCGGAAAGGCACAATCACTCTAATGGACAAAACCTTATGCACTGCAGGTGGGGCTGATGTAACATGTGCAGACAGAGGGGGTTATTCTAGTCCATTCTTACTGACAAAATCCTTCTTAGATGGACAAAACCATGTGCACTGCAGGGGGGCAGATGTAACATGTGCAGAGAGAATTAGATTTGGGTGAGTAATTTTGTTTCTGTGCAGGGTAAATACTGGCTGCTTTATTTTTACACTGCAATATAGATCTCACTTTGAAGTAAAACCCCACCCAAATCTAATTCTCTCTGCACAAGTTACATCTGCCCCACCTGCAGTGCACATGGTTTTGCCCATCTAAGAAGGATTTTGTCAGAAAGAATGAACCAAAATAAGGCCCAGAGTGCTTTCAGTGCTTTCTGAGTGGTTGAATATCTTGCAGCATGCTTATTTTCTTCCTGATTCACCCCTTGTGTAATTTAAGTTATCAGAATGAAAGAATTAAGGAAGATAGTTGGTCATATAAAAATCGAAACTTCTTGCGAGAGAGAAAAAACCCCAGCATCAATTGGTTGCACAGATCTGACTTGCTTAATGAATATGCATTCCTGCTTGGCTAACCCCGCCCTGTTGGAAAGTCCTGTGTGCTTCTATGTTGAAAGAACAGAAGAAAATACAATAGTCTTCAACCAATTGCTAGTCACATAGCTGAACAGTGGGAAATTCCAAGTGACAGGGAATTTTATGCTGATAATTCACCTTACAAGTGCTATGTACAGGGATAACAAATCCGATCTTTGTTCTGTCATTTACAATAGCAGGAAAATGTGCCTGTCAGCTTTATGAACAAACAGTGTGATTGTGCTAAACTTACCATCCTCCACTGAGTAAAATAAATTGTAAGAAGGCATCTGCAAAGTTCTTTAGAGTACAGTAGCTACTATCTAACGTTATAAAATATCGATCAATAGTGTAACTGTGGGGCAGATGTATTAAACCTAAAGGCTCCCATACAATATGAGATTTAGGCCAATTTCACTTGATTCTCGTAGGTCGGGCCGAGAAATTGGGTGGAATTGGCCCAACTTGCATCTGTATGACATCCGATGCGCAGTCCAATGTGCATTGGACCAGAGTCACAGGTCGGATGGGCTGTATATAAGATACATTGTATGTGCAGCTGTCAACTGCACATCGCAGGTGCTTTTTAGTACCTGCAAAGTATCTTATCTGATACGGTCTGACGTATCATAACATATCCTATATAGTTTGTCTATCTGCCTATCTCGTATACGCAAAGCAGGGAAGCACCTGGCAGAAAAGGCACTTTCCCTGCTCTGCTTTCCTGGTGGGCAGGAGATACAAAAGAATGGGCGGTCACTGATTGGCTTTAAGAGCTCTCTCAGCCGATCATCGGGTCATGTTTTTTTTCCAGTTCTCCTTTCCCCCACCTGCAGCTCCCTGAAAGGAGCTGATTGGTTGGACGTTTATCACTCTGGGCGGTATGTAATGCTACCTGAGTTTGGCAGCAGTATTGGATGCCAGCCGAACATGGACTTTTTTTTTTAAAAGGGGCAATCACTTACAAGGCATGAGTTCGTCTGAGTTCGGCCAGTATCCCGCACTGCTGCCGAACTCATCTGGCATTACATTCCAACCTTTATCAACTTTGCATTTCTATTGTTAAGGCTTAGTATATCTGCTCCTATTTTTGTAACAGACATTGCGTTGTTATTGTAAGAATACTTCCCCCTTTGCATTGATAAGGATGTAGATTATAAACACCCAGTATTATGGTATGTAACATGTATGTTCCATCTCCACATCTTGATTATTCTCTTATCTGGCTGCCTATCAGGCTTAAAACATTCATTGACCTGGAGGGTCTGCAACTATAGCTAAAGGCCCATACACACTGGGCGACTTTGAGCTGAAAGTCGCTCAAAACAGAAGGTTTGAGCGGCTTTCAGATTAAAGCCGCCCAGTGTGTATGCCCCGGCAATGAGCGGTGATCGCTGCTGCACGCTCCCGCATCATTGCCAGGAAAGCCGCTCATCTGCTGGTAATACCAGCTGCTGAGCTGCGCTATGCAAAGCCGTCCGCCCCCCACTATCATCGCCGGGCAGGAGGAAAGCCGCTCAGTGTGTATGCCCCGGCAATGAGCGGTGAGCGCTGCTGCGCGCTCCCGCATCATTGCCAGGAAAGCCGTTCATCTGCTGGTAATACCAGCTGCTGAGCTGCGCTATGCAAAGCCGTCCACCCCCCGCTATCATCGCTGGGCAGGAGGAAAGCCGCTCAGTGTGTATGCACTGAGCAGCTTTCCCCCCAGCGATGAACATGATCATCGCTGTCCATACACGCTGGGCATAGTCGCCCAGTGTGTATAGACCTTAAGGTCTATGAATGATCTGCTATCATTTGATTTTGCAAATCTTATTGCTAATGCCCTTGGTGTGCTAGGGCTAACATGTATTATGTATCTTTCTTGTCAATCAATCTTTTACTGTTTTGTTTAGCATTTCCTACTGAATTAACTAAAGTGTGACTTATGGGCCCTACACACATAGCGATGTGTGTACGGAGATCTAGCTATGCACCTCTGTTGCTCAGTACACAGAGCTGACAGCCCACACACAGCGAGTTGTCAGCTCTGTGTGCTGAGCGAGCGGACATCGCCAGTGTTCTCCGGTGATGCCGATATTGATGGACACCTCTCATCAAACTCGGCCAGCGGCACGCGGGGACGCACATTGCTGTCGCTATAGCCCCCTACACACACACACACACACACACACACCGATGTAGGGGTATTTTCTAAGCGACTTTGCCAAACTAAGCAATGCCTTAATATCAGCATGTGTAGGCCGTATTAGATTTGAGGCAGTTTGTGTGCTGGCATTCTGTTTATTTTAATGGAAATGTTGCAGCATGTATTTACCTCAATGCATTCTTGTGCATTTGTAGATGTTCGGAACATTAAAGTTATATGACTCGGCTATTTCCAACTACACATTGAACTGAAGTGGAAAGATGTTACATTTATTGTGCGATTACTGTGGGGAATAAGAGCACCTTAAATACCGTATTTCTCGCTCTATAAGACGCACCTGACCATAAGACGCACCTAGGTTTAGAGGAGGAAAACAGGAAAAAAAATATTCTGAACCAAATAGTGTAATGCCCGCTCTCCCCCTCCCCTGGTACAATGTAAGTGACAATATGGCTAGTGGTCACTAGATTTACTAACATATAGGCATAAGACAGTGTATATAGTGAATAAAGGGGTACATTTATTGTGAAAAACAAACAAACATAAGCAAGCATGCACTTTTAGAATAATCCTCTTAGCCAAGTGGTGGGTTGGGAAAGGGTCTCTGAGCTGTGGCCCCCCAGGCAATGAAGCAGAGTAACAATGAACAGGGCACAGAACCCCTGGTGATACCTCAGCAAGCAGACAAGTTCAGAAGACAGGCTTTTAGCATGGTCCCACGCTGTGCAGTCAATCCCTCAGTGCTGCTTCCCACCGTTAACGATTTGCCGGGGTATCGCGGTCTCCTCCCACCACAGCTATTACACTTCGTCAGGCAACCTCCTGGCATGCGCCGGGTGATGATGTCACCTGGCACCATCCACGCTGTGGAGCTCCGTGTGTTCCAGTCAGTGCCGTTGCAGAGGCTTCTAAAGGTGCCGGGTGGCAGTGTTTGTGTAAGTAGGCTACGGGGATCAGTATTGACAATATCCTCCAAGAGCTATTATCATTTGAAAACTTGTAAGCAGCTCACAGAGGTCCGGGCAGCGGGGACCATTAAGTGTGCTGTGGAGTCCGTTCGGTGAATGGGATATCATCTGCAGGGTTCCTGCTAGTTCCCATCTGCCGCAGGGATCCCGACGATGATATCCCATTCACCAAATGGACCCCACAGCACACTTAATGATCCCCGCTGCCCGGACCTCTGTGAGCTGCTTACAAATATCAGAGAGGGGGGTAGCAGGCTCTGCTGCAGCTCCTGAGATGCTGATGCAGCTCCTGAGATGCTGATGCAGCAGCAGCAGCATCCAGGAGTTTGCTTTATTTGCAGTATTCGCTCCATAAGACGCACACACTCCCACTTTTTTGGGGAAAAAAGTGAGTCTTATGGTGCAAAAAATACAGTATTCCCCATAACTCTCTTCAATTACTGATTTGTCCTTTTATTTCCAAACATTTGCATTTTGCATTATTCATGCATGGTGCAGTTCCTGAAAACCATCAGATTTGATCCTTCTTATCAAAGACCTTTGAGATCAGGATAACCGAGGGGTACATTTAGCCTGATGGTCTTTAAACCCCTAATCTGAGGCAGATTGGAGACATAGGTGCAGGCTTTAGAAGATATACACTAGATTATATATTGCCTAATTTATTTTTCCGACATGGATCGGAACAAAATATTGGAAATATTGCCTTGTGTGTATGCTCGATCTGCACTCACCTCCTGTCATTAGTTAGGTCTTTTGGTCAGCCCTGCTGCAGGGTCAATCAGAAGACCTCGCTAGCATTGCTATGCTGTTCAATGTAGCATGGCACCCCCTGCTACCCTGTCTCCTCCCTGCTAGTGTGTATGCACAATGTCTCTGCCCGGTACATATCAGTCCAGTGTGAACCGGCTTCAGTTGTCTATGGAAGACTCTGTGCCAGTAAGAAGTTAGTTTGTGTTACTGGATGGCGTTATTTCTTTCATTTAATATAACTGGCACTGTTGTGCCTCTTTTGATATAAGCTGCCCTCCCTCCCCCTACTGTGTAGTTGATTGGGTTTTTCCTTGATGGGAATAAGTGCAGTCCTGTAGCCATCTTGCTCTATGGTTAAAGTGCACTACCCTATTAGAGCAAAACTATCCATCAGGGAGGTGCCTTATAGTAGGTTGACAATGAAAAGTCTGACTGTCTCTGTTGACTCTAAAAGGCTAACATGTACAATAGGGAAAAGGTTGACACATGAATAGTTTGGCATGGGTTTTTCAGTTCTTTGGGTGTTAATTAGTAGATTCGATAACATGGACCCCAAATGAGTGTGCAACTTTGCTCGCAGTGCTTCGAGTAAGGTGCCTCTCTGCACTTGGCATACTTCATCGTTACTAGTCGGAGTCCACGTGGATGGTAAAGTATGAAATAAAAAAATTCAAATAAACTCGTATCAACCATTACATGTGCCAACCATTGCCATGCCTACCTTTTTTCTATGTCAACCTTGCCAGTGTTGACCTATTGACCTGTCATCCAGATCCCCCAACTAGGTGGGCTTATACTTGTTTTGGTTTGGCAGGCTATCACTTGCCAGATCTATTGACTGGAAAGGACGGCTGTCGGGCCGTGGCTGTCCCGTCCTAACATGCCAGTGTGTGCAGAGGGAGATGGGGACCTTTCTCACACACCAGTTGCAGCTCTCCCTGTCCCCAACTAGTCATCACATTGAAGCCCGCCCCCAGAATAAATGTGAAAGCATGGCAGAAGTAGATTTTTATATAGGGTGCTGTTTGCACGTTGGAATGGTAGGCATCATCCAGCTACTGGGTGCCGCTGCTGTCAGGCCGGCTACTAGAGGATGTCTGCGGGTGGGTTTCCAGCTGACTGTGGGTCTTGCTGGACCTTTCACCCTGTGCCAGGTAGCAGACTTTACTGCGGAGGCTACAGGGAGGGAGGGTTTGCAAGGGCCAGATGTGCGTAGTTGCTGTAACTTGCTAGACTGGCAAATTCCCAGGTCACATGTGTGAAAGGAGCATTAACAATTATTAACCTGCACAAGGGTTCACAATTTATCTTTCCTCTTTCTGTAGTGGAACAAATGAATAACTTAATCAGTGTCACTTTGTCATCCTATTATTTTACTTACAGTATAAGAAAATGTCACAAGTGATTTCTAAGTTTGAGTCATTGAAAACTTTTTGTCCTGTGACTGTGATTCATTCCTCCTCTAAGTATTTATTTGTTTTTACTATGACAGTCAAAGATGAGCTACAAAATTAAAAAGCTTTTTGTTGGTCCTTTCTGCTTAATGAAGGAAGTAAAGCTATTCTTTTGGAGTTTCCCCATTAAAAAAAAAAATGATTCACAACTATTTGTTTTTTTTTTTTATATTGTGGTAGGATGGTGGCAAGTAATAATCACAGTTACACATTTATAACCACAGACCTTGACCAAACTTGAGCTGTGGTTTTGACCTTAAAAGGCTTCTCCACCTTTTACTGTCCAATCATTTAATTATTATATATATATATATATATATATATATATATATATATATATATATATATATATATATATATATATATATATATATATATATATATATATATATATATATACAGGTCGAAGAACCGCACACAAAGAATCTGAATTCCAACGGTGGGTGCCAGATCACGTAATCAATAGCATATGTTTCATTCCCACAAGAAGTAGAAAAGTGGTCTGCACACCAGTTTAGTAAATATGAAAAAAAGCTTTTATAAGCATAAAAAGTCAATAGCACATGGCAACATACTGAGAATAACAGGTTTTAAAGCAAGTGGGAGGGTTACTTATCATAGGTCCAATGCATCTGTGTACAGCATACTTCTATAGGACACCCATCACCACTTCCAAGCAGGATACCCGACAGCCTGTTTCGGTAGCACCACCGAAACAGGCTGTCGGGTATCCTGCTTGGAAGTGGTGATGGGTGTCCTATAGAAGTATGCTGTACACAGATGCATTGGACCTATGATAAGTAACCCTCCCACTTGCTTTAAAACCTGTTATTCTCAGTATGTTGCCATGTGCTATTGACTTTTTATGCTTATAAAAGCTTTTTTTCATATTTACTAAACTGGTGTGCAGACCACTTTTCTACTTCTTGTGGGAATGAAACATATATATATATATATATATATATATATATATATATATATATATATATATATATAAAAATATATATATATATATATATATTGAAGCATAAAAAATAAAAATGCGGTACTTATATGTTAGTTGGGCGCCCACTAAGCTATTTGCTTAGTTTTCCGCATCCGCTCGCCACGCTTCGGGCACGGTGGCTCTCTGCGCTCATCACACTATATGAAATGAACTCCATGCCGACATGGATAGTGGGGGTGTGAGCGTACTAACCATAGTGGGCGCCCAACTAACATATAAGTAACAAACATGTCCTGGCACATTTCCAGGAGTATCTACTATAATATAAAGATGTTCGTATAACTCAAAATTTGTGTAAAATATTAACCTATTTAAAAAAAAAATAGATATTATGAAGGACAAAAAAAAGGGCATCTGGCACTCATCCAGTGGCATTCATTTTCGAAGCAAAAAGAATGTTTTTTTTGCCTTATAAATTATTGCCCTTTTCTAAAAGCATTCTGTAGACTCTGTAACTCATGAAACGAGCCATGCAAGGGTGCATATTACACTAATTAGGATCCCATGTTGACAATGACACCAACTTTAAAAAAAAAACTCACACCAAACTTTTTATGTGTCTATCTTTTTCATGATGACCTTTTGGCCGTTTGAGGTCGACCTATTGTTTATCTAGACTCTGTAAATCTAATATTCCAGATTTCTTATGCACAAGGGGGTTTATTGTGGTTCATTTGGTCCGGATCGATGTTGTGCATCTGCGCAGGCACATGTGCAGACGCCGGGTGCGTGCACCCACGGCGAACATTCTGTTCTCCTGCTGCACGCACCCTACACAGTGAACGGGGGGGTGGAGAAGGGCAAGGGGCGCCACGCAGCCCCATTACCATATGGGAATGCCCAGCATTTCATGGGCGTCCCCATGAGAATGCTGGGTGTTCTCATGATAATGAGGCCATGACGTGGGTGCGGGGCCTGTCAGCTGCCCGCCCATTTCCGTCCAAGCGGACACGCATATGTAAGTGACTTGAAAGTCACTTTTATATGCGTGCACCTTCCACATGTTTCAATGGTCGTCCACCACCGAAACACGTGGGTGTTCCCTTCAACATGCGAATGGATGTTCATGTTAAACATGCGGGAATCCACCTAGTCCACTCCCATTAAACTCTGCATCAGGCCTACAGTGTAGCACCATTATAGTTTTTCATTGTGAGCATCCTATTTATAGCTTATTTGTATAAGACATTAAACATTAATGTTCTATGTTGACATCTTATCCATTGTATTGTGACAACTTATATTGTGTGCTGGGTAGTAGTCAGTAAATGCACTGTGTGTTCAATTAACAAAGTAAAGCAATGTTTTCTAATTGATCTTATTTATCTCACATTACTTCTGTATAGGGGATGGAAACTGTTTACTGCATGCCGCATCCATGTATATGTGGGGTGTACAGGATACCGACTTAGTGCTGAGAAAGACCTTGCACAGTGTTCTCAGGACAACAGACATACGGAACTTCAAATTCCGCTGGCAGCTTGAGTCTGTAAAATCCACAGAATTTATACAAACAGGACTTCGATACGACACACGGGTAAGAAATAAAACCAGCTATTTGGAAATGATGAGGCCTCAATAATAACCAGGCCTAAGATCTTATTTATCTTATGCTGATCACTAAATTACAATGACACTGTTGGATAGTAATCTAGCGGGTGCTAGAATGAACACTATTTCTGACTCCCGGCAGTTGGAAATAACAGGTACATATGGGATATTATGTAAATTTAGTTAGAAAAAATTCCAAATGCCACAATAATTGCAGTGATTACTAAGGAAGGCTATACTATCCCTTAATTTATATTATGAGGAGCCATATCATTAAATCATGAATATGGTATTTCTCCTTTGGATATAAAGATATAGAACTCCATCTCTGCATTATCCTTGATTAATATTATACATCTAAATACGAAGTCTGATGTCTTTTATGTGTCTGCCTGTCGGCTTCCGGCCTTCATCCTATATAATAAAAGGCTATGAGTCAGATGCACTAAGCTTCAAAAGTGATCAAATGGAGAGTGATAAACAACCAACCAATCAGCTCCTGTCTGACATTTCTCAAACGCAGTCTGTGAAATGGCAGGTAGGAGCTGATTGGCTGGCTGTTTGGAAGTCATTAGATTGACCCAGATGGAGCAATTCAATTGTTGGTCCATTCCGTTGTGCACAGCCGCCAACGCTGACATTACTATTATGATGTTCCATCATTCCGATGGGCTGGGAACTAGTAAGCAAAGATTGTATTATGTTGTTAAGATAAACAAGTCACAGCAACAAGACCCACCAATTAATTTGGATTTAAAATAAACTCCACAAACTCCACAATTTATATATTGCTTGCACAAATTGAAATGAATATTGCATATTTTTAAAACTGTCTCTTTCTTTATGTTATTATATTTAACTTTCAAGAGTATGTCAAAATACTTTTCTGTTATTATACTCTGATTGTACCTGTTGATTATTTGTTTTGACTATCCATGATGTCTCAATTAAAAAATTTTATTAAAAAAAAGTAATAACATATGCTTACACAATTATATTTCCAATCACTTTGATCCATAGAATTGGGATGAAGAATGGGAACACCTTGTCAACATGGCATCCACAGAAACCTCAGAAGGCCACAGTGGGCTCCAGTATCAGTGCCTGGAAGAGATACACATATTTGTACTGGTTAACGTCCTTCGGAGACCAATTATTGTTCTTGCAGGTGAATATATAGCTTTTGTCAAACACAAAAAAAGAAAATTATAGTATATATATCTTGTTTTAGTTACAACAACAGAAAATTGAAACACACATTATAATAGCATTTTTCTGAAATTTTATTCGGCTTAAATATTCCATTTTGTAACTTATTTTGTGACTTTAACAATGGTAAACTTAAATTATTATTATTATTATTATTATTATTATTATTATTATTATTATTAATTACTTCAGTTAATATGCTTTCAGGTGGGATTAACAGTATTATAACTTCATTCACATTCTTAATGAATGAGAACATGTTGGTGATTACTGATCTATGAACCCTCTGACTCATAACTGTAATTATGTAAGGAATGATTTAACCTTGTCCTGAGAATGTTTTGCCTCTCATCCCATGCATTACATTCATGCACTTTTAACAATTATCCTGGTTCCGTAATTTTGGCTAAACTATTTACTATTTTTTTTTTTCCCGTACTGGTCATACACTGTAATATCAAAGAAAAAAATTATCCATCCATAACTTATTAAAACTTTCAATTCAACTGATACTCTAATTCAATTAAACATTTAGTCCAGTATAAAATATTTTCATAATAACAATGTCCTTTAATGTCAAAAGCAAGTATATACAATATAAAACTTATTGCAAGAACCATTATAGTAAACAACATTTTCATTGTTCAATAGATAATATGTTGCGAAGTTTGGAGTCCGGCACTAGTTTTTCCCCACTAAATGTTGGTGGAATTTACCTACCTCTTCATTGGCCTGCTCAGGAATGCCATAAATACCCTATAGTCCTTGGATATGACAGCCAGCATTTTGCACCTCTTGTCACCATGAAGGACACCGGTCCAGGTGTGTATGTCAGAACTGTGCAATGAGATTTAACAGAGATACTGTATGTATATATGTGTGTGTATGTAGAGAGAAATATAGATAGATAGAGATTTAGAAATAAAGATATATTGGTACATAGATATATGAAGACTATTAAATGGACGCAGAAATTTCCTTGATCAGGTCAGCCAACCTCTCCTATCCTTTCAGTGCTACTTACCTCCATTTTCAGATATTAATCTGTTCCATCACTCCAAGAAATAACCAACACTCCAAAGGTACAAGTAATCAATAACAGCTATTGGTTTTGTGTCCTGACGAAGGGGTTAATGCCATGAAACATTGACGGTATGTGCAATACAAGCTGCTATTGATTACTTGCCGGAGATAGATATATATATATATATATACACATAGTAACTCACCTTAACATTCAAATAATCATTTAAATAAATAATGGGGTTTTAGTTCATGAATTGATCAATGCATTTAAGCTTGCAGCCCATCGCCAAGGGACCCCATTTCACTGCAAGTCCTACACTAACAACTGGTTTTCTTAGGAACCTGGCAACTGCTTACACATCATAGCTAAAATGAACATGTGTTTTTCCTTGGGTTAAAGCTCAACTGCCAAGTGCCTTATGGCTTTTAAAGGTGAGACAATCCCAAACACAGCACCTGAATTAGTATTAAAGGGGCAGCTGTCACAGGTTTCAGGTAAATGAGCTTATCTAGGGTGCAAGAGAAAGCTATGATCACAGTAACAGATTAACCTCTGTATATTTACCACTGTAGATAGCAATGGAGCTTTTTACAGGAATCAATTATTCTCCAGATAGCTGTATTCAGCTTTGCACATAGAGATGATGATGATGATTCATTTTGTTTCCCGTATAGAAATCCGAGCTGTCCCACTAGTGCTCACTGAGACAGGAATATTTGAAGATATGAGAGTGCACTTTCTGACTGACCATGAAGAGAAATCCAGAGAGAAGCTGCTAAAAGAGTATTTGCATGTACTGCAGATCCCTGTGCAATCCCGGGAGCATGGAACTACTCACCTAGTAAATACTGCCAGGTTGGTTTCTTTCCATCATATTACGCACAGTGCTTATAACAAAAGCAGTCATGCTCAGACTACGGCAAATATTTTGATTATTCAAAAAGAAACTTTTTTTTTCTCAAATTACCATAAGGACAAGTAAAATATACGTTTTATTATAATATTACAAAACATTTGTGTGTGTTTATTATTTATTGTGCAATCCACACGGCTACCATAGCTTTTAAATAGTTCACCCTGTGTTTTGTGCTCCCTTTTATATTTCACATTTATTGCAAACAAAGCCAAATAAATAAATATCATTTTAGGGGGGGGGGGGGTTATCCTCAAAAAGTAGGTGTACATGCTGTTAAATCTACCGTAATATATTCTGAAAATATTTTAGGGTGCTGAAGTACCAGCAAAATCACAGCAAAAAACTTGGCTAATTGTGAACTCCCCTTTGTTTGTTGCAGGCTGGATGAAAACAATTTACCAAAAGAAATCAATTTAGTAGATGATTACTTTCAACTAGTTAAGCATGAGTACAAGAGATGGCAACAGTTTTCAGAGCACACCTGCAGAGTTAATGGTGCAAAGAGCAGATTTGAAATGTCCCTACCTCAGCTGTCTCTTGTTGAAGTGAAATGTGAAACATTAAATTGCCCCTTCTACATGTCTGTGAGTACTCAGCCTTACTGCCATGAGTGCTACGAAAAGAAACAAAAGTCAGGCAACAGGAGTAAAACTCTGACACAGAAGGGTGAAACGTACCCTCACGGAGTGGCACATTTTGATCCATCCCACCAAATGACAGAGGAGTCGTTATCGGGTCCTGCTTCCACCCTAGCCTCGGCACCCAGCCTTTTTATTTTCAGTGAAACAAATGCATTGAAATGTAAAACACCCGATTGCCCATTTACATTGAATGTGGAGCTGAACGGACTATGTGAACGCTGTTATAACGCCAGACTGCTTCCACCTGGCAGTAACACGGAAAGAGCTGTGAAGTCTGACATAATTAGGTGCAATATTTGTTTTAAGGATGCCACAAGGACATTTAATGGGATTTGCAGTTCTTGCTTCAAACGGACTACAGAACATTCCCATAGCGCAAGCTTTCCACCTTTGCATCTTCCCAGCTCCAACTCTAGCTCTGACCCTGTGAGTTTGTCTAGGAGTCTCAGTAACCTGACCGGTCTAGAGGCCACCAATGAGAGCCGGGAATCAACTGCTGGATCACACTCTGCGGCAGCATGCAATATAGAGGAGAGGACCGCTAACCAAAAGTGCAGGAAATCTGGCTGCCAGTTTTTTGGGACACTACAAAATGAAGGATTTTGCACGTTATGTTATTTTGAGTATCAAGAAAACAATGGTAAGTCATTGCTATACTTTTCTTTTATCTCATTAAGGGCCTTATTTTGGTTCACTCTTTCTGACAAAATTCTTCTTAGATGGACAAAACCATGTGCACTGCAGGGGGGCAGATGTAACATGTGCAGAGGGAATTAGATTTGGGTGAGTAATTTTGTTTCTGTGCAGGGAAAATACTGGCTGCTTTATTTTTACAATTCGAAATAGATCTCACTTTGAAGTAAAACCCCACCCAAATCTAACTCTCTCTGCACATTTTGCATATGCTCCCCTGCAGTGCACATGGTTTTGTCCATCTAAGAAGGATTTTGTCAGAAAGAGTGAACCAAAATAAGGCCCTAAATCTTGACACGGTTTATGCTATGCTTATTTCAAGTTATGATACAAGTACTATAGTTTAAATATTTATAGGATGCATTTCCCTTTTTATAATGCTGAGTTCATATTTATACCCATTGATATACATTAGGATGTGTTAAAGAAGTTTAATGTGTCATATTTGCCACAATTATTTCGCAGGTCATAAAACTGTGGCAACAACACATCGCACCTTCGCATTTAATTGGACCGGCCCCTAAGTCTGTATTCTTTGAACACAGTTCTATTCAGCAAATGGATAGTGCATCTACTGCAGATATACATTACAGAGCATGAGCAGGACTCTAATTTATTGCATTATTTGTTCAGGATTTGCATGCACAGTTTGGTATGTGAGTTAAAAAACATATGGTATTGACAGCCTTTATTGATATATATCAAGACAGTTTAATAAACAATATATTAAAACATAAATCACAACATTATTGTTCAAAAAAATGCAACATTGACATGGGATCGATTATTGGTAATTGACTGGACTGGTCCCATGGTGTCCATTCTCAATATACCCCATAAAATGATGTCCCTTTAGTAGCCGGTAATAAGATGGTAAGTTCCAGATACCTCTAATTGCTGATTGGTTTCTGCAGCAATTACCTAAGTTACCTAAAATCAATCCCATGGGTGACTATTTTATGTCAATGTTGCATTTTATTTGAGCAGTCATGTTCTGTTTTATGTTTTAATATATTGTTTATTAAATAGTTTTGATACATATGTAGTGCGGTCAATACCCTGTTTTTTTTTATCTATTGTGTTTGGGGGGAGTGACTAACCCCTAATTTTGTGACAGCCGCTAATGACACAGCAGCCCACAATATCTTTTTGATATTCACCTTTTTGGTATGTGAGTTAGGCAGTTAAAATGTTGTACCTGGTATGCCAACTTGTTAATAATGCCATTTAGTGCATTTTAACAATGTTGGATTTGCAAATTCAAACACGAAGGAAAAACATACTGTAAAAAAAACAGGACACGTACTTATAATATTCATACAGCTGTGATCAGCAAACAGAGCAAGTCTGCCCCTTTCACATACAGTTGAGCACTATAGTAGAGAGGTAGATTGATAAACTTCCTTTTTACATTGCCACATTATGTGGCTCCCAGCCTCAGGTGCATCGGGATTCTAAGCGGTGTTGGGATTCAGATACCAGTCCTCTGACCATCAGGATGCCAACTATATCCCAGACATAGGTCTGCCCTGTTTTATAACGCATACAGTAAATTGAACTTCAAACAGTTTTTCTTCACTATTGTTCACACCATTGTAGTACAAGACTTCGGTTCTAGATAGGTGAATTTACCCTAATAGGAATAATATATATTTATTCATTTATTTATTTACAGTTTCTAATATAGCGCAGATTCCGTTGCGCTTTACAATAGTAGATAGTGATAAAACAAACTGGGTAACAGCAGACAGACTTGGAGGTAGGAGAGCCCTGCTGCTAGCTTTCAATCTATAGGGACATAGGGGGAAACACAAGGACAGGCACCAGTAATAGCAAAGCAGTCCCACCAAGTTGCAGGTCCAGACGAGACGCTATATAATATATAAGTGCCTCAGAGGGTTATGTGTGTGGTACTTAAGCTTGTCTGAAGAGGTGAGTTTTCAGGGAACGCTTGAAAGTTTGGAGGCTAGTAGATAGTCTAATTGTGCGTGGAAGGGCATTTGTTTGTTTTTTTACCAGTACCATTAACATCAAAATATGCCTTGCTTGCAGTGTCAAGTGGTAAGATAATATCTATTGTAAGATGTAATCGGGAAAATACACTGTAGTTAAATAATATTGTGATCTTTTAATACTATTTTAGTAAAATAATTGCATTCTTTTTAAGGAATTGGTTCAAGAAGATTCCACAAGGTTCCATCGAGCAATGTCAGTGTGGCTGCATTCAGGAACATGAGCCGGTGCTTGGGTCGGGAGTGCAGCACATTAGGAAGCACGCTGTTTGAGGGATTTTGTCAAAAGTGTTTTATTGAAGCTCAGAGCCAAAGATATCATAAAGCACGGAATACAGATGATCAATTTCAGAGACAAACCGAGGTAATTTTCTATATCTATAGATAGCAATCATCTTCGAAACGTTAGCCAATATATGTAACTACTGTAGTCTACATGTGCTGTTACTATGGAGATTTTGTGCAATTACATCCAGGCACTAGGGCACACTATGATATGTGTACTGTGAGCTCCGGAAGACATTGGTGTGCACGGAAGCCGGAACAGGGGGTGCTGTAAACAGACAGTAATGGAAGACCCATTCCCCTCCAGGGCATAGCTTTCCCTGTGTAGATACTCTCCCACCTGACACTATCTCTTCACCTTCAGCCCAAAACACAGTAGACGACTTTTTAAAAGATATCACTCTTTTCTGCACTTCTGACCGATTGTGTGCAGAAGGCTTGAAGGTGCCCATAGACGGTCCGTTCATCAGATCCGTTCGGCACTTATATAGTACACATCACATCACATCGCATTGCATGCCTTGTGCATGCGATGCGATGAACAGCTAGTACAAAAAGTATGTGCAGCACATACTTTTTGTACTGTACGATGAGATGCGCGGGAGCGCGCATCTCATAGTACAAACGGACGGTCTATGGGCACCTTTACTCTTTCCTTCCCCCTTCCTTTTCTCTTAGGGCCAGATGTATCAAGCTTCAAAAAGTGATAAAGTGGAGAGTGATAAACAACCAGCCAATCAGCTCTTAAGGTGCCGAAACACGGTACAATTATTGTATACAATATCGCATAGCATCTCATCTCATTGCATCGCACAGGTTTTGCAATGCGATGAGATGAGATCTAGTACAAAAAGTATGTGCTGCGCATACTTTTTGAACTAGATCTCATCTCATCTCATTGCATTGTGAAACCTGTGCGATGCAATGAGATGAGATGCTATGCGATATTGTATACAATAATTGTACCGTGTATCGGCACCTTTACCCTGTCATTTTTAAAACCCAGTCTGTAACATGATAGTTAGGAGCTGATTGGCTGTCTGTTTATCGCTCTCCATGTTATCACTTTTTTTGTAGCTTGATACATCTGGCCCTTGAAGCTTGCTACATCTGGCTCACAGTCTCTCTCTAGCCCTTCACTCTCCCCAGTAACACCACTGACACTGGTGGAAGCAATCGGTGTTAAGACCAACTGTCCTTACATTACTAACCACACATGTAGCAAAGGCCTATAAGTTGTAATTGCACATTCATAAAAACATGGACAAATGTGGAGCGTTATCTGATTTAAAAAATATTTTTCAAAGCAATTAAAATAAGAAACAACTGGAATAGTTTCATACATTAAGTTTAAAAGGATAAAAAATAAAAGTAAGGTTCAATAATGTAGAAGTTTTATTTTTATTTTTTTACAATTTGTAAATCAAAGGCACCTAGGAGCAGAGTCACACACCTGAGCATATACTATAAATGCAGTGTGTTTATAAACCTTAAATAAGTAACTATTTTTAATGGTGGAAAAAATCTGTATTCACAGGGCCAAAATCGTATTGGAAATCCTATGAGAGTATGTGCCAGGGATGTCTGCAGGAACCTGGTGTCAGGCAGAAGTGATGAGCTGTGCGAGCAGTGTAAGCACAGAGGGGGTCACAAATCCTCTGGTGAAGACACACCAAAACTACGATGTAGAGCACCAGGATGTGATCACTTCGGAAACATCAAGTGCAGCGGTTATTGCAATGAATGTTATCAGTTTAAACAGATGTATGGATAACTGGAAAACACCAGAACACCCCAATTACCCAGAGAATGGTGCTACCTTCTGAACACTCCTTAAAAATAAAGACATTCTTGAAGAAAACTGTTATATAAATAACTGCAAGCAAAGATTAGTTATTTATCGATAATCTTTATTTATGTATATACTGTAATTGTAAAAACTTTGTCTAATCATTGTTTGTGAGAAATCTATTTCCTTGTTTTATTGCAAACTTACAAAATGACACTTTTTTCAGTTCTTTTATAACAGTTTATTTTTGTAGACCTTTATATACTATCCGGGTTGTTTTGTGTCACTAATATTTATGCATTTTATTTTCTGATAATAAGATGTCTATTTTGGGAAATGTTCAGTAAAACCAAAAATACTGTATTTCTGACACTTATAACTATGATGTTTCTATGCATAATGCTGTCATAATCGTATCATGCTTTCATGTTACTAAGACAATTGGTGGTTACTTTAGTAAATAGTATATTATAGTATTGGTAATTAATGCCTGTAAAAACCAGTCATCAACTACTGTAACATGTATATCTCAGTGGGAAAGCTAGGTCAATGTATACTAGCAAGTGTTGGGGATGCTCATATTTTAAGGTCGATCCCCACCCTGCAAAGAGTGCGAGGTACTGTTCGAACAGTGTTAAACGCTGGCAACGGTACCTGTCCTCACACTCTTCGCAGGATGGTTTCAGCCCAAATTTGCAAAAAATTGCTTGCTACCCTATGGGGCAGCAAGCACGTTTCTGCTAAATCAGAGAGCCTTAAAGTGCTGCTGCAATGATTCGCATCACAAATTCACCAAACATAGCCGATAGCTACAGGAGTCACTTACAGGAGTTGTGCTTTGGTACTACACATGTCTTCCCAAACATTGAATTGTGTGTTACTGCTTAAAGTCCATCCATCAAAGAGAGAAGGGCATTTTATAGGTGGTGTGTTAGGGTGATTGATCAAACAACTTTCGTCCAGCCTTCTGCAGTGGGCCAGCACAATATTAAACGCATGACTACATTAAACAAAATAATCAATATGTTGAATTGTAATTATCATCCTGCTTCAACACTTTCCACTATTCTATGTTTAGGAATAGCACAAGGAACAGATGCATTTTGGTGACAAAACTTTCACCCACAATGTTAATACAATTTCCAGCATGCATTGTATATTTCTGACAATCTCACTGCATCTATGATTATTTGTTATTATGTGGTACAATTAAATGTACCATTTGTCTCACATAATATTGGGTAACTATGGCTGTAAAGAAACGCCTCCTGGATTGTAGAAAGTTTGGGCCAAATGTTCTAGCCTCCGAGTTTGGTGGCCATGCGGGATGCCGGTTGAACTTGGATGGCTTCATGCATGGCTGCCAAACTTGGAGGCTATTACAGTTGGCCATTTGTGTATAGATGTTTTTGTGCTTGAGATTAAGGTGGATTTGTGAGTAGTAAAATGTTTCTATACTTTCTATGTATTATAAATAGTTCATATCATTGTGAGATCATTTATCTGCTAAGTTTATATACTGAATTTTAGATTTGCACATTGTATTTTTGTATTTGGACACTCAATTTAAACTAATAAATTATTTAAACCATTTATTTTAAAAAAAATTTCCTTGTATTGAAAAATATCCAGCGATGTTAAAAGTACATCACAAAAATAAGACGTTTTTCATAATTATGGGATTTATCAATCGTTCTTGAGTACCTATGGCAACCAATCATATTTTAGCTATCAGCTAGCATTGTATATACAATATACAAGAACTATAAGAGCTGTACACCTACGGATGTGACTTTTTACATCATTGCTGCACTGTAGCATGGTAACATTATGCTGCACCATAGTGCGTGCAGTCACACCCACGCATTGGTCATGTACAGCCAGCGATTTGCCTGCAACATGTGCAATGTGGCAACAACATAAAAGGACACATCTGTATTAATGGTAGACTACTAGAGACCTGTTTTTAATGTGATGGAATGGATTAAAAAGTTATTTAGGATAATTGATAAGTTCTTAAAATGCAACTACTGTACATTGCTAATACGGTGGAATAACTACTGTAGTTTATCAAATACAGTAGCATACATTTAGACATACAAAGCAATAGCAGTGACACTATAAATACAATTATATTTGGCATTCAGATCCGGATCCATTGTACAGTACAACCTCTTCTTTTCTTCCGGATTCCTTTTTTTTATTTGTTTCATCCATGCCTTAAAGGGTATGCTCTGTGTAATGCATACACAGTGTACACACATAGGTGCTGTTGCGACTGAGACGCACAGTATTAGAGATAATGTGGGAAAATGCTGGGCATTCCCAGCCAATGGCTGCAAGAAGACTAGTGATCAGCATCCACAGGTAGACTTCACTGACGCGGCTGCATCAGATTGGAGAGGGTAATTACACAATTCCTAAAATTAGACTCTCATTATACAATGCAATGGTTTTGCAGTCATACCATAGAAAACAGCATTACCCATACTGCTGTAATCACAGTGAGACTTATGCAGAGGAGAGGCAGAATATATGAAAATATGGATGGCCATTGATCATCAATAATTCATAATAATTGATGGTTTATGGCTGATATTAATTAAATTTGCCATTGATGAGATCAAAATGATTTCCCTCCACTGATGGCACAATATAACTGAATCTTTTTTTTTTTTTTAACATTGTCAGGAAATTAAGCTTAGCCCTGCCCCTCGCCAGCCCTGAATCCCCACCCCCAGGTTGTGATTGGACCACGGCCCAGTTAGTCAAAAAACAGAGATGACCATCAGTTGATGAAACCATTGATAGTTATCTATTGCATACAGGGGTTAAAGTGAGGGGGAACGTGGTGGACCTGAGTTCCACCACCTCTTATGGTAGGGGGAACCGAGTTCCACCTCTACCACAGCCCTGAACGGTAATTCCAACAGAAAAGCCAGTCCCAGCGTCTTCTTTTTCTTGCACATCGTATGTGATGTCATAACATCACTGCCGCTGAAGTGAACAAGAGCCACTAAGACAGCAGGCTTTGTGCTTGCTAAAGACAGAATGAGAGAGGGCTGGAGGGACACAAAGGTAGGGAAGCTGCTGGAGGGTCACAGGGCATGGAGTTTCTGATGGTGATAGACTCCTTTGCAGGTACCTGCATTCTTCATTTGTCTCGGCCAGGTTCCCAGCCTGTCGGCACCTATTGGATATCTTAAGTCTCTGGTGGTACTTTTTGCCTTTATCTGAACTCCTGCGGTTCACCAGGCCACTTATATCAGCTAACTGGAAGTGCTCCTTCGAAGCCCTGGTTCTATCTTTTCTTATCTTAGCTGGCAGCGGTTGTCAGCATATTGTTAGTTTTGTTTTGCGACAGTGCTTGGTCCTTCTCGGACTTTGCAGCAGATTCTGCGCCAGGTTATGGCGGTTGCCCCAGAGGGCTTATTCGGTTACGATACTTCCTGTCTTCTTGTGTGTTGTTTGCCGTGTCTAGTTACTGGTGTAGGAAGGAGGGATTTGTGTTCATGGAACACTGGGTGGACTTCTCGTCAGGCGCCATCTTTTTTGCCGTGATGGATTGCACCTGAACGAGGAGAGGACTGCAGTGCTGGGGGGAAGGATGGTTAGACGAGATTTTAAACTAGGCGATGGGGGGGTGGGGGTAGCTAGATACTATGGGTCCCGTAGTTAGAATAGTAGGATTGGAGTCAAGAATCAATTTGGGGGAGGAGGAGTCGGGGAGGACATAGTTACAGGCAATGGCCGGGGTACTAATAAGGGTAATATCGTGGGTAATTCCCAGGGTGCTCCAGGAATATTATGTAATAACAGTAATCTTACCTCATTACAGCTCTCAGGTACAGATGACCTTAGGGTATGGGAAGGAGTAAACGACATAGGAAGAAGTTTCAAAACTGTAAATAGGTCAGGCAGTGGGCATGGTGGGGAGGGCTGTAGAGAGTCTGAGGGAGAGGTGGGTACGAGGAAGTTAGTAAGGAATACAAATAAGTCCAGAGGAGAAATTAAACACAATGTTAGGGATGCAAATAAAAATAAACATACATTAAAATGCCTACTGGCAAACGCAAGAAGCTTAGCAGGTAAAATCGGGGAACTAGAAACTGTGGTCACTAGGGACGATTATGACATTATTGGTATTACAGAAACATGGTGTAATGAGTCGCACAACTGGGCATTAAGCATGGAGGGATATACACTCTATAGAAAAGATAGGGAAAATAGAAAGGGCGGGGGTGTGTGCCTATATGTAAAAAATAACTTAACGTTGTGTGAGAAAGAAATGAGCACAGGTACAGAGGAAGATTACACTGAGGCCGTGTGGGCAGAGATAACCCACAATAACAAAGAACCTAATAAAATTTTAATAGGGGTATGCTATAGACCTCCGAACATAAACGAAAGGGACGAGTCTCTTCTTTTAAACCAAATCAAACAATCATCAGATCAGGGTCAGGTATTAATTATGGTGGATTTTAATTTACCTGATATTGATTTGAAAAACGTAACATGTAAAACGGCAAGAAGCAGTGGGTTCCTAAGTTTACTTAAAGACCAGTTTATCACACAAACGGTAGAAGCTACAACTCATAATAAGGCATTATTGGATTTGGTATTAACAAATAACATAGATCTAGTCTCAAACACAAAAGTAAATGAACATCTAGGGAACAGTGACCACAATATGGTTTCACTGGAAATCAACTTCAGTAAATCACATCATAAAGGATCGGCAAAAATACTAAACTTCAGAAAAGCGAACTTTGAAATATTCAGAGAAGCCCTAAAAAGAATTGTGTGGGAAACGTTTTTTGAGGGGAAAAATGCTGAGGAAATGTGGGATACTCTAAAAAATGTACTTGAATCATTAACTATTAAATACATTCCTAAAGTAAATAAGGGTAAATTCAATAAAAAAAAGCCACCATGGTTGGACAAAAAAGTTCGGTCAGCAATCAACAAGAAAACAAGAGCATTTAAATGATATAAAAATAACTTAAATGAGGAGGTGTTCACCAATTACAAAGAATCAAACAAAATTTGCAAAGGGGCAATCAAAGTAGCTAAAAGGGAATATGAAGAGCGAATAGACACTGAAAGCAAAACTAACCCCAAGAAGTTTTTCAAATACATAAATAGTAAACGTATAATTAAGGACAACATAGGCCCACTAACCAATATCACTGGAAAAAGTTTTACGGAGGATAAGGGAAAAGCAGAACTGTTAAATTAGTTCTTCTCATCAGTGTTTACTAAGAGAGAGCAGACTGTGGAACACACACATACCACAAATGGGATGAACAAGCCAGACCTCAATATTGATTTCTCTACCGAGGAAATAATATTGAGGCTCAGCAAAATCAAAACAAATAAATCACCTGGGCCAGATGGGATTCATCCTAGGGTACTAATGGAATTAGGGGAGGAATTAGCTTCCCCTCTACATTATACGGTGCTGGGCAACACCGGCCCTCCAGATGTTAATGAACTACACATCCCAGGATGCTTTGCATTAGTTTTGCTATGTGGCCATGCTGAAACTGATGCAAGGCATGCTGGGATGTGTAGTTCATCAACATCTGGAGGGCCGGTGTTGCCCAGCCCTGACATTATATCTTCAATAATTCACTATCATCAGGAAAGGTACCAAAAGACTGGAGAATAGCAGAGGTTGTGCCATTATTCAAAAAAGGAAAAAAGGAGGATACCGCTAATTACAGACCTGTTAGTTTAACATCAATAGTGGGTAAACTATTTGAAGGATTTTTTAGAGATGGGATCCAGGAATATTTAGACCTTCATAGTTTACTCAGTTATAACCAGCATGGGTTCGTGAAAAATCGTTCATGCCAAACTAATCTACTTGGTTTCTATGAAGAGGTTAGCAAAAACCTTGATAATGGAAATGCTCTAGATGTGATTTTCCTAGATTTCGCTAAAGCCTTCGACACCGTACCACACAAGAGGTTGATAAATAAAATGGAGGACCTGGAATTAGGGGCAAATATCTGCAGATGGGTAGGGAACTGGCTGTGTAATAGAGAACAAAGAGGTTGTGAACAGTGCCGTATCTAATATGATACCAGTACTAAGTGGAGTGCCACAGGGTTCGTTTCTAGGGCCCATTTTGTTTAACATTTTTATTAACGATATTGGGATAGAATTACTCAGCAATGTATCCATCTTTGCGGACGAAACAAAATTGAGCAGAGTTATTAAATCATCAGAAGATGTCACCACGCTTCAAAATGATCTTGACAATCTAGACGAGTGGGCAAAAAAGTGGAAGATGAGGTTCAATGTGGACAAATGCAAGGTCATGCACCTTAGGAGACATAACCAGTGTGCTAGTTATAACCTAAGCGGGGATGAATTGGGTAATTCAGTAATGTAATATAGCAACTAAAAAGGCCAATAAAACTCTAGCATGTATTAAAAGGGGCATGGAAACTAGGGATTCAAAAGTAATTATGCCTCTGTACAAATCATTGGTTAGACCGCACCTCAAATACGGAGTACAATTCTGGGCCTCACACTATAAAAAGGACATCATAGAATTAGAAAAAATCCAAAGAAGAGCAACTAAGCTTATTAGGGGAATGGAGACTTTAAGCTACGAGGAGAGATTAAGCAAGCTGGGACTATTTACACTAGAGAAGAGACGTTTAAGGGGGGACATGCTCAACATGTACAAGTATATCAGGGGCCAATATAAGGAACTGTCAAGCGCCCTTTTTTCTGCTAGACAGGAATCTAGGACGAGACAGCACAAGTTTAGATTAGAAGAAAAAAGATTTTGTTCATCTAGAAGAAAAAATTTCTTTACAGTCAGAACGGCAGACACTATAAATACGTTTAAAATAAGGTTGGATAAACATTTATTGGTTAAAAACATCCACGGGTATGAATAAGTAACAATCTGCCTTTAAAATATCAGAACATACTATACAACAAGGGATTAGCTACTATAAACATAGTTTGAACTAGATGGACGCAAGTCTTTATTCAGCCTCACCTACTATGTAACTTTGTGGCCCCAGACACAGGTGTTCACACTCAGAACATTGAGCGCCTTTGGGGCTCCTGCAAGTGGCGCAACAAGCGCCAAAGAGGCACGGCACACCAGCATTTAGAGTCCTACCTGCAGGAAGACTATGGATGATGATAAAGCATTTCAATGTAAAGTGTGGCGAACCCAGTGAGCCCCGTGAGGGGACGCAGATTACTTTACATGTATTCCGTGTCTTCGACACACTTCGGGCTGGGTGGCTCGCTGCGCTCACCCCACTATATAAAATCAACTCCGCGCCGGCGTGGATAGTGGAGGTATGAAAAGGTCGGGAGTCCGCTCGCCATGCTTCGGGCTGGTGTGGATAGTGGGGGTGTCCTAAATCCCATTGCATCACATACACATGTACATTGGGGGTGTTGTGCAAAATTGCAACGCACGCATCGCATTCGATTTTGTGGTGGATGCGATGCGATGGGCGGTAATGGTGCAATGAATACATTAACTAGTGAAATCGCATTATATCCCATCTCACGGCATGTAAACGTGCCATGCGATGCTATACGATCGCCGGTCAGGGTGCATTGAATAAATTTACTAGTGAGATCGCATCAAATTGCAATAATCACACAGCACAAAAAACTGCCATGCGATGCAATGCGATTTCACTATGCAGAATAGCTCACTAAGCAAATAGCATAGTGGGCGCCATGCTATTACACAAGTACCGAGTTTTCTTTATTTAACTTAAAATATGTAATTGGGTGAATGTTCCAGTGAGAAAAACTCCACACTTCTAATAACGAAAGCCTGCCTACAGAAATGTTACAAACTGCCCCCTCCTTCAGGTCTTCCTGAGCAACAGATTAACAAGGGTGAAGGAAAGAGTGTTCTACGCACCAGTAAACAGACTGATTCTTTCTAAACATGAGCCTGGGGATGTTTGTGGTGATCTAAGAGGAAATGTGACATTTAACAATTCTACCATACTATGTATAACACATTTGGGGGGAATTCATTAAGCTATGATTTTAGCGTGTAAAAGTGGGCTTTGACAAAAGGCAAATTTAGGGAAATGCAATTAGCTGCACCAGTTAGCATAATTCCTGCTTGTATTAATTCTCCATAGAACTTAATGGGTTACTAGATGTGGGACAGATATAGGCAGGTATTCAACTGTACGGCAGCGAATCCTGTTTTGGATACGCCATGCTCTCGCTGTGCTTCTGTCGTCCTCCCTGTCCGCCGCCCACCTTCCCTCTCCCCCTATTGAACTCATCAGGGGCTCGCTGCCTCTGGCAAATTTGGACTCCACCAGCTAATACCGCACAGAGCCGGATGGATTGTGAAAGGCAGGGAGACCACAGTAAAACTACAGTTTTTTTCAAGTACCTGGAGTGACGTCTCTTACTTCAATATTATATATATATAACCAAAGATATGATTGGAGTGCGCAACCTAGTAAATAAAATGTACCACTCAGTTGGTAATCAGATAAAAACTCATTCTGGAGATTATTTACGTGTGTAAAATAATTATACACAGTTGGTTTGTGATGAATAATCTTTTTATTGTAAAAAGTACCCAACGCATTTCGTCACAACGACTTCATCAGGGGTAAAACTGGGAATGGTACAGAATACAAGAGCACTCCCCCTCCTGGGACGCGGCGCTTTCAGCATGAGTTGCTTAGCAACACAGACGCTAAGAACAGACAGCTCTGAATGCTGTAGCGTCACCCTGGTAACGGGGAAGAAGCACAGCGACACACAGTGGTCACATGACCCGGAACGTACGTCACACGCCGCCCGCCCACCCCATGATCCTTCACTACTAATTAAGGTATGTTTTTTACACTATGTTTTGGTACACCTTGAAAAAGGGGTTCGTTGACCCCGAAACATTGGATAACCACTAAAAAGTTTGCCTGATTTCACAAGTCCTTGGAGTTCCTCTGCATGTTTTGTACCGTCCACTATCCATTCCTCGAGAAGGCACCCGGGCAGTTGCATATGCTCACGGCAAGTGCCAGACTGATCTGTGCTTTTATATATATATATATATATATATATATATATATTTCACCACCACAATAGTGTTATCGAGCGCCCTTATTTCTCTATTAGTCTTTCCTTACTCTCAAACATCCATAGACCAATATTTTCAATTATAAAACATTTATTAAAAATTTACACTTTTAAAAAACAAATTTACACTGTTGTTCCTTGTCACAGGATTTTATTACAAAGTGGATGTAAATAAAAGCCCGACGCGTTTCGTCTCACAATGAGACTTCATCAGGGGTGCTTTACAAAAAATCTACAAAAGTAGAACAAATTGGTAAACATTCAATATGACAATAGGAAAGACATAACAATATTGACAATTTTGATTTAACAGGTTATTCTTAAAGGACAGACGAAAGATTTTTTGGAGGATTCTTTTGGTAAGTGGAGGGTTTAGTAGTTATTCATTTCACCACAAGATTGAAGGAACAGATTTTTCTTTAATACCAGATTGGGAGGAAACTGGGGGGAGGAGGAGAGAGGAAACCCCCACCAAGAGAGCTAAATTTATTATATTTGTATGTTTGATCAATATGACGTACCTTCTTAAGTCTTAAGTTTTTAAAACTCTGCATATTAAAAAATTGAAATTAAACCATTCAGGAAATAGTAAAAATCCTATAAAGTCTTAAGAAGGTACGTCATATTGATCAAACATACAAATATAATAAATTTAGCTCTCTTGGTGGGGGTTTCCTCCCCCCAGTTTCCTCCCAATCTTGTAATAAAGAAAAATCTGTTCCTTCAATCTTGTGGTGAAATGAATAACTACTAAACCCTCCACTTACCAAAAGAATCCTCCAAAAAATATTTCGTCTGTCCTTTAAGAATAACCTGTTGAATCAAAATTGTCAATATTGTTATGTCTTTCCTATTGTCATATTGAATGTTTACCAATTTGTTCTACTTTTGTAGATTTTTTGTAAAGCACCCCTGATGAAGTCTCATTGTGAGACGAAACGCGTTGGGCTTTTATTTACATCCACTTTGTAAGAAAATCCTGTGACAAGGAACAACAGTGTAAATTTGTTTTTGAAAAGTGTAATTTTTTAATAAATGTTTTATAATTAAAAATATTGGTCTATGGATGTTTGAGAGTAAGGAAAGACTAATAGAGAAATAAGGGCGCTCGATAACACTATTGTGGTGGTGTTTGATTGAAGTAGCCTCACTAGTAGGAGGCTAAGTGTTATAAGCGACCTACTTGTATTTCTAACACTAGCGCACATCTGGGAATTTTGTATTGTATATATACATATACATATATTAATATATATATATATATATATATAATTTTGTAGGGGGGATCCGGCTCTCCCTGTATCTGTGTTGCTGCGCCGGGTGCCCGCTCCAATAGTAGAATAGAAGACAAGGGGGGGAAATGCAGCACTCCAGGCGTCTTGGCAAAGAAACACACTCTTAGGCCATCCTTACGGACAATGTTTCATTGCTTTTTAATAAGCAATTTCTTCAGGTCATGGCAACTATATAAAAGTTAAGAAAGTGTCACTCCAGGTTTTTTCACTTTGACACTTTTTTCCAGTGCTTGCTCGCCACCGCCCGGGCCTCCGTCAGTAGCAGCGCGTCACTTCCGCTGACATCACCGGAGGTCCAGCGCACTCGGGAGGACGGACGGCACCTGAGCCATGGTACCGTGAGTATTTGAGTTTGTTTTGTATTCATCACTATGCGTGTCCTGATGATGGCCCCGGCCCGAAACGCTGTTGACCCCAATAAAACTTTTGCACTTCACGGGACTCCACTTTTCTGCAGGTCCTAACACTATCGCTCAAAATGGCTACAATACACATAGCTATCACATTAATGTTTGATTTCAGGCAAGCTATCTGGTCTAAAGCTCACAGCAGACTGTGCTTTTAAAGGTGAGCAGCTACCAACACACCAGTCACTAATCATCTAGGGAAGTGATTAACATAAGCTATGCAATATAGGTTAAAACAGGGTGCATGAGTGAGAGAATGTGACCACAATAAGACTAATTAAAAAATTAATCTAATAAACAATATACTCATTAGTCTTATTGTGGTCACATTCTCTCATGCACCCTGTTAACTTATATTGCATAGCTTATGTTAACCACTTCCCTAGATAATTTGTGACAAGTTTGTTGGTAACTGCTGACCTTTGTGGGGGGGGGGGGGGGTACAAACTGATTGACAATTTTCTGACAGCAATAAGCAAATATAGTGGACGATAGCTTCGTTATCACTTTATCACCTCAATTTAAATTCCTCTCTAGTCTATTCTTGCAGGTACTAGGCATTCTAGAGAACACAGGACACATATTTAAAAAATCGTGTGGCACAGGAATTTTTTTTGTAAAACAGTGACCCCCTTACACGTCCAAATCACCAGCATGCCACCTTTTATCGCCACACCATACTATATCCTACCACACCCAATCCACCAGTCAGTGACTGTCTATACCCTAAAATTAGAAAGTCATCAGCTATGAAAATGTCAAGTTCACCTCTCATCATACGCTATGTGCAAATGCTTAGGGAGGGCGGAGCTGGGCGGAGCACGAGCTCCGGGCGCCGACACATCAAACGGCGCCAGAGCCGTGCAGCATGCTCCCCCCCCCCCGGTAAGCATGGGTACCCTTGGCGGTGTTGGGGACGGCGAGTGCCCCCTCCCGGAAGTCGCAGCCTGGTCCGTCATGGGAGCCGGGACCTGTAGTACCACGGAACCTGAGGTGACCTGCTCCCACACACCACCGTTGATTGCTGCCCACCATCCCCCCACATCCGATGCTTGAGGGTGCCATCAGAGCCACGGGGGGAGCTGGCTACAGGCCCCGGGAGGCTGCACACACAGATCGGGGCCTGGTCCACCGGCTCAAGCTGGGACCTCGATTTTCGCGGTGCCCGCAGAGGCCCACTCTGGACTCCAGGCACTGGCAGCCACTCATCCCAGGCTTCCTTCCTGCCAACACCTCATCTGGCCACAAATACTCTCCTCTCCGGGACTGACCTGGGCTCTTGACATCCCTGCTGCTGGGGGAATCCCTGCTGCTGCAGCCTATGCTTCATAGGGGATTGCTTCTCGAAACAGCACCGGGCACCGTGGCACCTAGCTGCACCACTGCAGACAGGTTGCACACATTCTGGCCCACATGCTCCAAATTCTGTTGGTGCCTATGCGGGGAGGTGGGCAACATATTTCATTTGTTCTGGACCTGCCCAGTTCTGACTAAATATTGGGCAGATGTCTTTGATCTACTTAATGTTGTACTCGCTCTTCAGCTCTCCCAATCTCCCTCCCTGGCCTTACTGAATGTCATCCCTGTTTCCATCCCTAACCACAAACGTTATGTTTTGGGTCATATACTAATAGCTGCCCTAGCCCAAGTTTGGAAACAGGCGGGTCCCCCCTGATACTGAAAGTGATCCATAAAACTCATTTTCACTTTATTAAGGAAATGGAATTCAGACCCTACACCTGTTCACCATCCTCACCAATAGCCCAATGGTCATACTAGCACCCATATGTCACTGAGGGCGAAGGAGCTCAGTATTTACCTGACCCCTCTCGAGTAAGCCCTCTACAATTTAGTCTCAATGAGAAAAATACTACTGTACCTCTCCAACAGCTACCACTACCCCAGGTGATACTTAAACCGAACTGTTTAATCTATGATGATCCTGCTCCAAATAGTGGGCCAGATGCACTAAGCTTCAACAGTGATAAAATGGAGAGTGATAAACAGCCAACCAATTAGCTTCTACCTGCCATGTCACAGACTGTGTTTGAAAAATGTCAGACAGGAGCTGATTGGTTGGTTGTTTATCACTCTCCAATGTATCACTTTTGAAGATTAGTGCATCTGGCCCATTGTCTGACATGCTTATTTACATTTTTATGTATATTGCTGGACCCTGTGTGACCCCCCCCCCCCCCATGTTTTTTGGTTCCCTACTTCTTTTTTCTGTACCCTATTTCTATGAAAATTTTCAATAAAAACTTATTGATGTGAAAATGTTCAAATATAACGCATTCCACTTTTCACTGAAATCATTGGTAATTGTGTAGTTTCATGGCGCTACTTACATAGTCAGTGTAGCGTTCCTATCAGCATTAGAGTCGTGTTCCCGCAGCCAGTGTAGTCAGCGTAGTCAGTGTCCCCGTCAGCATCAGCGCCATAATTCCGCAGCCAGCGTAGTCAGTACTTTCATGGCTAACTGCTTACGTAGTTAGCATAGTCAGGCAGCGTTACGCAGTTAGCATAGTCAGTCAGCGTTCTGTCACCGCTTATTATCCATTTCAGCCCAAAGCATGGCGAGCGCAGCGAGCGGCCACGGTACGTGTCCTCCCGACCTGTTCATACCTTCACTATCCACGTCGGCATGGAGTTGATTTTATAAAGTGTGGCGAGCCCGAAGCGTGGTGAGCAGATGCCTAAAATGAGCCCCAAGCGTGGCGACCCTTGTGAGGGGACATGGATTACTTGATCCGTGTTTCCGCGTCGCCTTGCGGGGCTCACCATGCTTCGGCCTTGGTGGCTCGCTACGCTCACCAATATCAACTCCATACTGACGTGCTAAGTGGGGGTATGAACAGGTCGGGAGGACGCGTACCGCGTACCCTTGCCACGCTTCGGGATGACATGGATAGAGGGGGTTTTAAATTTGCCAGTATGTAACATGGAGCACTGGCAAATGCGTCCTTTATTGTGAATGAGACCCACTTGCGTCCACACTCCCCTTTGTGCACGAGACGCACGTACCGAACCCCTAACCCTGACCATCTCCCTGAAGAGGACACGGGCAGGGTTGCCGGCGCTGTGTAAGAGGCGCTCACTAGGCTTGCCAGGGATGCCAGGGACAGAGCTGCAGCTCGCGGGGACAGTACAGTGACTATGCTGCCTGACGAGGACACTACGCTAACTACACAGTGCTGTCACAGGGACACTACGCTAGCGTAAGGTGGCACCGTGAAACTACACAAGTACCAAATCATTTTCTAATTAAAAATATCTGGGAAATATCCTCATTTATTGCAAAACTGGTTTATCTTTATGGGCCATACACAGGGGTGTATGAAGAGAGGAGGAGGCCCATGTGTAGCCTCCTCCAGCCAGGGCCCTTCTTCTCTGCCGGGAGCAGCACAGTGTGTAGTAGGGCCTCAGCACTAAAGCGCTCAGGGCCCTACTGTGCGTGTGCTATTTTTCAGATAAATGGCGCAGCAACCATAATGGTGAGTTTTGCATTGCTGCTGCTTTTGGCATCAGTGCAGCGTTGTGAAGTCTCAGCTATAGAATGCTCTGCCCCATTTTTCCAGCAATTTCCGCGCATACTGCAACCATTATAAATATGCTTCTGGCCATATTCCTTTTAAGAGTTTATACTGTAAATAACTATTGAAATGTAACTGCAGCAAGAAGCAGTGGGGGTAAAACCTACAGTAGCAAAGGGGTTACAGGTAAGGCACACATTTTTTATTGTATATTGTTATATCAGGATTACCAACTAATTCAGCCATCTTTCCCAACACCCCAGGTCCTGCTGAAAACTCAAGCTGTATTATGTTGCTGGGTCAGTCAGAGGCCACCATGACAGGGGGGTTTGGGGAAATAAAGTGTCATGGAACAGAAGGGTGACACTGCGCAGGGCGTGGGGGGGGGGGGAGGGGGGTTAATGACAGGCAGTGTTAGATTAAGTTCTTAATGGGCCTGAAGCTGAAAATCAAGAGCCTATTATGCACAATAATAGGGGTTGTGGCCATAACAGGGGTTGTGGTTGGGTGGTCTGCTCATGGGTGTGTCTATTTGTGTAAATACTTTCCACTAATTTTATATATATATATATATATATATATATATATATATATATATATATATATATATATATATATATATATATACGAAGGTGCTTAAAGCCGGCACTCCCAATAAACAATGTCAAAGTGCCCCGGGTGCCTTCCAAATGATGTGTAAAATAGGAAAAACAGGCGTCACTCCTGGGGTCTTTCAAATAGTTAAATTTTATGGGTGAAACAAAAAATCAATGCATGCTCATCGCTGCCGAAGCAGTCGACGTTTCAATGTCACACAGACACTTTTCTCAAGACACGATGTGCATGTAAATAAGCTTATTTACATGCACATCGTGTCTTGAGAAAAGTGTCTGTGTGACATTGAAACGTCGACTGCTTCGGCAGCGATGAGCATGCATTGATTTTTTGTTTCACCCATAAAATTTAACTATTTGAAAGACCCCAGGAGTGACGCCTGTTTTTCCTATTTTATATATATATATATATATATATATATATATATATATATATATATATATATATATATTACAAATGTTTCCGACACTCACAGAATGCAGGGAGATACAGATGTAGCACCGCTCATCCAGCGCCGGGGCTCGCCAGACCACCCCCATTGGCGAGTGGATGCTACATCTGGTTGGGACGCACGAGCGGCGCGCACGCACGTGCGTCCCAGATTCCCGTCGGTGGGGGACATGATCCCTGCCCGTCTCCACTTCAGGGAGACAGGCAGGGTTAGGGGGGAGCAGGGAGGGAGGTAACACATTGGAGACCGGCGGCGAGGTGGTGGGGACCCTTCCGAAGGCTGACGGGGGGTGGCGGCTGGCGAATCTACCGCCATCCCCTGCCTGAATGAGGGACGCTCCATCTCTTTAAAATAATACCCCTTTCACACCAGAAAATGGAGGGACTTACCCGGGAATTTGGTCCCAGGATCATGCAGGGACATTCCCGGGCTGGCGCCTTTTACACCAGCCTAATCCCTGCATTTTCTGGTGCGAAGGGGAGAGAAAACCACCCCACCCGCCTTTAACCAGCTATATTGTTTAACTGGCTATAGCTTCTTAACCAACTTAACCATTTACATGAGACAGTATCATATTGAACAGACATGTCCAAACTATGGCCCTCCAGCTGTTGTGAAACTACAATTCCCATCATGCCTTGCCACTGTTTTGCTATTAGAGAATGCTAACACTATGACAAGGCATGCTGGGATGTCTAGTTTCAAACAGCTGGAGGGCCATAGTTTGGAAATGCCTGATATTGAAGAACTTAAGTGGGCTTCAAATAACTTTGACCCCATGAAACTGGGCCATTTGGTTCCAGAGCAATCTGCCCTCAAAGAACATGAACAGCCATGTAATGACATTTCAGAAATAAAAAATTGGTTTACCCGCAATATCTCTGGAACCAATTAACCCATATTAATCAACCTGGTATCAGATTAAAGGCCCTGCGATTTGGGTTCGAATGAGATCAACTTCGATGCCAGGGGGGGAACTGGCAGCCGTTAGAACCAGGTGGGGGTCAGAATTAGCGGGTCCCATGTTATCTTATGGAGAAAACGTTACAGCTTTGCCCGGCGGTATTTCCGGTTCCCGGGGGGCTAGCGACGCGGGGCTAGGCTTGTTGGGAAGCCCCAATCCTCATCTCCAAAATTAGCTTATTTGAAGAGTGGGCCTGGAGCTGTAGATCCATCAGGCCCATTGTTAATCCGGCCCTGAGGACAGGTAACAAACATTTAACAATTTTACATACAGTAGCACAGTCACTTTTTGGTGATGACTGTCCCAGCACCCCATGATTGTTACATTCATCCTCTGCTGCTTCTAGTATGACCAGCGTCAAAATGGCTGTCAGGAAGAAACTCTGGGGAGCTGTCACAACCCTGCATGCCACATGCCCCCATTACAAATTCTCAAGTACTAGAAGGGATGCATGAGGATGCTGCTTCTACTACTTCTTTATCATTTCACTTTTTTCCAGAGGCAGTCACCACCCCTCCACACCCTGAAAACAGCATCAGACAGCATCAGCATCAGTCTGATGCTTGCTTATGTATGCCACAGGTACGATTCACGAATGCGCAAAGTACAGAGAATCACAATTGCACCTTAATGATTGGTTCAGCAGGTGCACTGCAAGTCAACCTTCCTGCATGTTGACCAACTTGCTGGAAGCCTAATGATTCATACCCATTTATAAGTTATATATATTTTTATTAAATATAGAGGCTAGCATTAATATGGAGTTGTTGTGGATGGTAATATATTATGTGGGATAATAATGCAATGGGGAATCTCTATGGGGAGTCTTATAATTTACTGAAGGGGCTAGTTGGGGCTTACTTGCCTACTTTTGAAAACTAGTTTCAGGGAGATTATAGTTCGTAATATAATTTTGCAAAGCACCCCATTGAGGGGGCATAGCATGCTCCACCCAAAGGGCGTGTCCAGTTCCATATATGGAGAGATTGTGAAAAGAGTTTGTGAATGTGGCTCCTAGAAGCATGGGTGTGTACTGCTTCATCTAAGAGGAATGACTTATATCTAAATGTAGATAAGCCCCAAAGCAGTTAGTAAGAGCTATACTATACTTGGTAAAGTGCTGGGAAATGGTGCTGATGATTCAATGTAAATGTATCTATCTCTCATTCCTTTTTTTCCCCCAAAATGTAACAGTGTAATGTGAGCTAGGTGAAATGAGGGAGATTGGTAGACTAATGAGGGAGAGAGGGAGATTGCTGCTATTTCAGGGAGTCTCCTGCAGAATGCAGGAAGTTAGGCAACGATGAGTTGGGGGAATGATGCCTATTTATTAAATGTTGCTGTTATTTATACAATTTGGGGACTTGCTGAGGGGGAGTGAGTATGTATCGACAATGCAGCACCATAGTTCATCTAATATCCCTTGAGGCTTAGACAAAGCAATACAGGTCTGACTCTCAACCTATATTTGCTAGGAGCAAAACGGATTAATTTCAGAACCTTACCACTGCATGCCATAATTTTTGTCCCGTCTACAGTAATAGGACAGAGCTGAGCATTTCTCCAGTATGCAATGCTCCTGCAATGTGCTGAAAGATTACTATCGTATTTCATTTAGAAAGTTCCAGCATATTCCACAGCTCTCTACAAACACTGGATTCATGTCAGTAAATAACATGGAGCAAATATAAGGAGGGAATTGTTTTTCTAAAAAATGTGTACAGAAGCAGAATTACCCTTGTTGGTTTTACAAAAAGATTCCAAGGTACATTTCATGTACTGACCTGAGAAATATCCAGATTAGATCAGTTGGAATATGTTTTCTTGTAAACTATAATACTACATTTGTCCATGTGGGTAGTTTCTTCCTCTCTCTACATGATGCAATGTAAAATGCTGCAATGCCTGTGTTAGTGCCCTTCCTTTATTAATATGGTGTTGACCATATCAGGAGCATAAGAATGATTTTTTTTTTTAGGGATGCTGTCAGTTTCCTGGCGGTTGGAATCCTGGCGGTCAAAATCCCAACACCGGAATCCCGACCGCTGAAATCCCAGCACTTCTTCCCTCTGTGGGTGTCCATGACACCCATAGAGGGAGAATAAATTAGTGTGCCGAGAGTAGTGAGGCACCGGGCCCGCTTCGTAACGAGCGCAACGAGCCCACAAGGGGGAGAGGGCGATCCACGTCCCCCCTTGTCGGGATTTCAGCAGTCGGGATTCCGGCGTAGGGATTTTGACTGCCGGGATTCCAATCCTTTTTTTTTAAATCATATTCCATACACAGAGATTGGGGTATGATATGTCAACAGCCATAACGTCAGCATTCGTCATGTCACATCATATTGGCATTTACTTGCGCTAAGGGCAGTCCTTTGTGATTAATTACTTACAGGTATATGACCCGGTGTCATATATGTGCAAGCCTCAGATGACACGCACCGTGGGTGGTGCTGGGATGGATTGAATCCAGCTTTATAGGACAATGCAATCTGAACATGAAATGGCATTTCCGGAGGTTTTAGGTTTGCTACTGTACATCCTGGTGGCCCTGGGGTGACTTCCTGCTTTTCATGGGTGGCTAACATAGCCACTGTAGTAGTAGTACGTTTATTTATAAGGCGCCGCAAAGTGTCCGCAGCGCCGTACATAGCAAACAAAAAACAAATTACAAGGTAACGTACAGGGTGTGTTGAAAAATACAGTATAAATAGGGGTATAGCTGGTAGAACTAAAATCAGCATCAGTTCAGAAGTAGGTGTGGAAATTGTTGAGGAGACTGAAGATGAAGTAGAGGAAGGGAAGAACAGGACAGGAGCACAGGTGAGGTAAAGAGGTAGGGTGAGTATGTGAGGCAGGAGGACCCTACTCATAAGAGTTAACATACTAAAAATAGGTGGGTGGACGAACGAAAAACAATAGGATAAGTAGGAACGGAGGGGAACGGAGGCAGGATAGGAGGATCAAAAGAGGTTAGGAGGAGGGATAGGCTAGTCGAAAAAAGTGGGTTTTGAGGGAGCGCTTGAAGGAGGTAAGGGAATCAGAAAGCCTGATGGGTGGCGGGAGGTTGTTCCAGTGCAGGGGGGGGAACGCAGGTCTGAGCGCTATAGCCTTAAGGGCACAGTCCAGTGACCAGTCTCCACCTGAAATAACTTGGTGCTAGAGAGTTGAGATCCCCTTCACATGAAGATCCTTGGGTTCAGGCACTGGATAGAATGGTGGATTTGGGTATCGAACTTCATGCCTCACATCTTTACAGAGACAGGATGAAGTAGTCACAAAATGTGAAAACTCCTCTGGTGATTCCCACATCAGCCTAGTGCTAATGCGCTGTGTCTCTCCTACCAGCTGGCTCCACTATGTATGCGCAAGATCATCCACTGCAGCCAGGGACAGAGCTTTCCCTATAGTGTTGATGGGACAATGATAACTGCAACTGTCAAAGTCGATAGCTGTACAGTCATTGCCCTGCAATATCCTAAAGTTAGCAATGCCAATAATACCACGCTCACGTTAATACATGGGGAGAAGCGGTGAGACTACTTCTCACACATGCTCTGATGCAATCTCCAGTGGTGCATGCAGGGGGGATTCTGAGTACCCAGAAACTCCCCTGGCTGGCCAAGGTTTTTTTGTGTGTGTGTGGACAGAAGCACACAGTCACAGCGACAGTGGCTGCTATGTCCTGCTCCTGTTTACCAGACCTTGTTGCACACCCTTGGCAGTGGTGGGATCAGCAGACAAGCGCTGCAAGAGCTTCAAGTAAAGGCAGTGGCAAAGGAGGCTAACCTTCAGGGTTATGGCATTTTAGATCTACATTGTCTCGATCTACAGACATATGGTCGACCGCTAATGGTCAACAGTCGAAAGGTCAACAGGGTCCAAAGGCCGGCAGGTTCCAAAAGTTGACAGTGAAAAGGTCGACAGGGTCCAAAGGTCGACAGTGAAAATGTCGGCAGGGTCAAAAGGTCGACATGGAAATGGTGGACATAATGTTTCATGTTTTTTAGGTGTCTATGTTGACATAGGTCGGTATGGACACCAACTAAGTGTACCGCGCCCCCTCAGTACACTCACCATGCTCCGGGCTCAGTGCCTAGCTCCGCTCAGCACACTATTATATATTACGTCCATGCCGTAGTGGAAGGTAGGGTATGAAATACCGCCTGTCGGCACATGTCGGCTCATAATATTGTAAAAAAATCCATGTCGACCTTTTTCATGGTGGCAGCGGTGTGAGGGGAAGCCAAGCGCAGTGGGAGCTTCAAGAAGAGGCAGTGGCAGAGAAGGCTAACCCTCGGAAGCAGGGGGAGCCGTGGGACCTTAGCAGCGGTATGCAGGGCCGGATTAAAGCAGGGCCAAAAGTGGTCAGTACCCCTGGGTCCTCCTCTAGCTAGGGGCCCCCTATGGTTGGCATGTATTTTTTTTAGCTAATTTTGTGCATGGGAGTGGGGTAGTGCTGGAGCTTCACCTATATACTGTAATGTGACAATGATTAATGGTGCTGAGCATCGGGTGCCAAGGCACACTGACAAGTGTGCAGTGCATTACTGGGAGTTGACTAGCAACCAATCTTGAACACTACATGATAATAGAATTCAGAGATATTGGTTACATATACCTGCGCAGGTGTATGATATGCCCCCAAGCCGCGTCAAGGCTTCTCTGTATATTGGGGGTCCCTAGCGCTATATCTAGGTGCAGGGTGTGGCACCCCAAAAACTATCATAAGCTAGGAGGCCCAGTGCGGCATGCCAGTGAGATACTAAGTGTTAATAATTAGTGATAGGAAGAAGAAGCTATACATAAAGAGAGAGATAAATGAAATGTAATTAAAATAAGAGAGAGAGAGTGTTAGTGAGGGAAAAGTGTTAATAGAATGTAAGGGCATGCCGCACTAAAGCCACCCAGCCCAACCAGTCCAGGGGCACCACACCCCACACCACTGTTACCCTAAATTGGGTTTACAATTAGTCAGCAAGGAGCCACATGATAATGGCTCCTTACTTGGTATATCTGAACTAAGAGCTACCTACCTTGGAGCAACCCCAGACTACTCCATGTGGCATATCAGGACCTGCATCTCCGCCTAATGCAAGCTCCTCTCTGCCTCTCACAACATACATACAGATAGTGGTAGATGCTCAAATTAGTTCAGTAAAACTTTTCAGGTGCATGCAAGGGAGGGGTTAATACTTAGTAAGTAACAAGACATTGGTTCCCCCGGCACACTGAATAGTTTTAGCAACCAATCTTGCTAGCTTATGATAGTTTTTGGGGTGTCAACGTTGTAAATCAGACTGCTGAAATTTTCTTTAACAAGACGCCGTGAGTGCAGCACTCCCCCCCGCAACGCCGCTATATATATATACACTATATATATATATACACTATATATATATATATATATATATATATATATACACACATACATCTTGACAGGGGTCTCCATAGCCTTGAAACATTGGTCATTACAGTGTGACAATACATTGAATTCTGATATCACTACCTCTGAGTACCGCTATTTGGTTCCAGTGAGATATATATATATATATATATATATATATATATATATATATATATATCGCTTCTCGGCCTTTTGGCTAAGATCAAGTGTAGTATCTGTTCTTATCAGTGGGTATGGACTGGCCTCTGGCAGAGAATAGAGAAAGGCTGGACTGAGTAGCTGCTCTGATGGGCGGAGGGTGTGGGACCCCTCTTTTTTGCCTGGGAGTGGTGAAAAGTCTGGCTGAGTACCTTCACCTCTGCCTTTGGTAGGAGGTGTTGTTTCCGTAAATCCACTGGTAAGAGGGGGGGAGAAACACTGGGCTTAGTAGTTTGACTCTCTTGACGGGGTTCGTAGCCCCCGAAGGATGAGTCAGCGAAAGGCTCAGTCTAGTATCCATTCCCAGCGAGCGGAGAAAAGCTGAGACCGAGTAGATTGGTCCAGGTTGGCTAAACCACCAGCCTGGGCACAGCGAAAAGCTCAGCCTAGTATCTTAACCCTGGGAGCGGAGAAACACTGGGACTGAGTAGATTGCTCTTCCGAGGGGGGTGCAGCCCCTAAGGGAGTCTTTCGAAAAGCCCAGTGGAGTACCCATTCCCATGCCAGGGGCTGGAAAGTACCTGCTGGTGAGACGGAGAAACACTTGGTCGGACGCTGACTGGTCGGCTGCCTGGAGCCCGAGGCTGCACTGTGCCCCCGGGGTAACTCGGGGGTGCCTGATTTGCACTGGTGATGTCCAGCACCATGCACTGAATGGCACTTGCACCGCGCACTTCCCTCTAGGTTAGGCTACACGTCCTTACCTCGTCCTTTTGGATGGGGTAGGACAATTTTTTTTTTACACCCCCACCCCGGCCTTCTGGCTAGGGCCTCTTTTTATTTCTTTCTTTGATTTGCACTTTTAAGCACTTCACGTTTTTCGTTAGTTTGTCACTTTTTTTTGATTTGGGTAGTGCGGCTGTCCCTAACGGGCCTTCCGTTCCCCAAACGTGACTGGGGCTCTTCACCTTTTGGGGAGAGTCCCGGTCCCCTCGAGGGCAACCCCGAGCCGCAAGGCGGAGGGAAGCCTATGCTGGTCTTTCCAAACCTTCGGGTGCGGAGGACCCACCGTCCAAAACCCTTCCGGGGGTGGAGGAAATGCGGGTCTCTCTGAGCTTCGGCGAAGAGGACCCACCGATCCCTTTTTTCCCTTCCTCGGCCTTATGGTTGAGGGGGGTTAGGGGAACCATGGGGCCTTTCTCCTTTGGGAGAGGGTCCACACGTTCGTACGGCTGCCCCCTTTGCACGTGTTTAGGCACAGCACTGGTGGTGGTGGGAGCACACCTCGGGCTCCCTGAGTTTCTTCAAACTCATATATATATATATATATATATATCAGGACAAGTCCCGGTACTCTCAGGAGGGTGAACAATGACTCTGGTGCCTTTCAATCCAATGCAGGGAAATGTATATCCAGAAAGTTGTAGATGTCACTCTAGAGATTTTGTAGCCACTGCACGTTGGCAGTCAGGTAAATAAAGAATAAGAAAACACAAGTCTAGTGTGTCAACGTTTCGGGCAGTCGCCCTTTATCATGTCTTGAGAGTGACATCTACAACTTTCTGGAGATATACATATATATATATATATATATATATATATATATATATGTGTGTGTGTGTGTGTGTGTGTGTGTGTGTGTGTGTGTATATATATATATTCATTTTATTTACATCAGGAAAACTGACATACCATCAACGTGACGTAACGTTTCGGTCTGGGTTAGACCGTCATCAGGACTTGGTACAGCCTCACAGTCAGCAACATCTTATAAGTAACCTGGCATCCATCCTCTAGAGAGGATACAACTATACTGCCTCACCGGGTCAGCTTATATACCTGTGGGCAGGAAGTGACATCATCACTCCCAACACTCTCACTCACTTCACCAATTAACTAACAAAGAGCTAAAATATAGACTCTAATAGATTCTTATGTGTAGTCATCAAAAAGTGCAATCAAAACGCCATAACATATCAAAAGAACAACCATGTACAGGTTCTAAAATGCCAAGAAACAACCACAAAACGCCACCAGCGCCGGACCGGATGTGCATTGCATTCCACTCGGTCCCAGCGGAAGTGACATTTGCGTTCCATCTGCCGAACACAGCAGTGGGAGTGCATTCTCCGTTCTATCAAAATTGGGCAACTTGGTATGAATAAATAACCTCATACGCTAAAAAATGCTGTATTACTACACATAAGAGTCTATATTTTAGCTCTTTGTTAGTTTATTGGTGAAGTGAGTGAGAGTGCTGGGAGTGATGATGTCACTTCCTGCCCACAGGTATATAAGCTGACCCGGTGAGGCAGTATAGTTGTATCCTCTCTAGAGGATGGATGCCAGGTTGCTTATCAGAAGTTGCTGACTGTGAGGCTGTACCAAGTCCTGATGATGGTCCAACGCAGGCCGAAACATTACGTCACATCGATGGTGGGTGGCCTTTTCATCTACCCTATACCTTGATGTGTGGTCATCAGTAGGAGCATACCCCCCCCCCCCCCTTCACTATGGATCTGGTATAGAGTGCGGATTACTTGGAAATATATATATATATATATATATATGCCACTGGTGTGTATAGCATTTGCCCCTGACTTCTCCCCATAATGGCATTTAATACATTAACCCCAGAGACAGGAATGGGACCACAGGCAGAGGATATTGAGGACATTAAGCAAGTAAGCTGGGTACACACTAGGGGGGTGATTCTGGTCTTTTAAATCCCGCCTGCTGGCCGCAGAAATGTCCGGCACCCCCTTGCACACCAGTATCCCCGCACGGTTGTGAATGGATGTTTGCATAAATATCCATTCACAGCCTATGGGGCTAAACCCACATCATTCGATGGTCGCCAACTATCGAATGATGTGGAAGGTACACGCAAAACTAAGACACTTTCAGATGTCTTCGCTTTGTGTGTGTTCTGGAGGGGAACATGGTGGGCAGCTGACATCCGGCATTGCGTCACTGGGTCATTACCATGGAAACGCCTAGTTTTTTCATAGGGAATGCCCATGAAACACTGGGCATTCCCATGGACGGTTCCCCAGCACGCCTCCCCATGCCCCCTGCCCGCAGTGTTGTTTGCGAGTGCCCGGCGACCTGTTTGCCGTGACCACTCAGTTCATGCACATGCGCATGGATCAGAGTAATGTCCTAGAACAGTGGTTTTACTGCATTTACAGCTCTGCACATCTTTCCTACAGCTGGTACTTTATGGCCAGTGGAGTATTGGCAAGTTGGTTGCCCAAAGCATGCTCATGGCATAGGATGACAGATACTGTACTATAGAACTGTTTACTTAAAACTAATTTATCTACTAATGATTGTAAGCTTGCAGCAGGGCCCTCTAACCTCCAAGTCTGTCTGTCATTACCCAGTTTGTTTTTATCACTGTCTACCATTGTAAAGCGCAACAGAATCTGCTGCACTATATAAGAAACTGTAAATAAATGATAAATAAATAATAAATGAGAAAACTAATTGTGTCTTCTCCCCCAATGACAGTTGGGAGCTGATTAGTTGGAGCACCATTTATCATTCTCAAATAGTTTTATCACCTGTTAATAAATGAGCCCCACAATGTCCTAAAAGGAACGTCTTCTTCCTTCTTACTACTATTGTTAGCCCCTTCACATTTCCTCCCACTTGCTTCTACATCCACAGCGCATCACCAAGGATTTGAGTTGAAACCCTCCAAAGTGCTATACTGTTCAGCATCAGTGGTGCACGTAGGGGGGGGGGGTTCTGAGTACCTGGAAACCCCCCTGAAAATACAATACAAAATTTTCAGGGGGAGACGGAGACAGTCCCTCTCTACAGTTGCCACTGCTGCTGCAATCGGAGCTGGAGGCAGCGGCCGGCAACCAGCAAGGGGGCAGAGAAGTGCTGCTGGTGGATTCCTTTGCTCTGCATAGCACAGGAGATCGCCAGCATGATCTGGAGGCAACAGCAGAGGGGAGAGAGGGAGGAGGTGGTGGCCAGTGGAGGTGCCCCCTTCCCCCGGGAATAAGGGTTGGGGGCAGATTGGAGAGGAGGAGGTTGCAGCCAGCGGAGGGAAGAGAAGGTTGCGGTGGCCAGCGGAGGTGCCCTATTCCAAAGGCTTTAGGATCAGGGGTCGGTGGAGGGGAGAGGAGGAGGCAGAGGCCAGTGGAGGGGAGAGGAGGCGGTGGTGGCCGGCGGAGGTGCCCTATTCCCCAAGCTTAAGGATCGGGGTGGGCAGAGGGTAGAGGAGGCAGCGGTGGCCAGTGGAGTCAGCTGTGGACAGCAGAGGTGCCACATTCCCTGGGCTTGAGGGTCAGGGGGTGGGGGGGGTGGAAGAGGGGAGCTGCACACAAGTACTGTAGCAGCCAGCTCTGTCCATGGGAAACCTGTGAGCTGCAGGCCAGGCAGAGGTGTGTACGGGGCATTATGGCTCTGTGCTGCTGGCTGAGCCACAGTGTCAGTGAGCTGCTTTCAGCAGCTCCATATTTAGTGTGATTGGCTCCCATTGTAGTGCAGAGGAGCCCAGCATCCACCATGTGGATGCCATAAGGTGTTAGCCCAGCCCGGGCTTGATGAAGTATGAGGGGGGGAGGGCAACACGTTTCCACTGCTGCAGAGGGATGCTGCAACTTCCAGAGAGGCCAGCCAGTGGCGTAGCTACGGCTCCGCAGCCCCGGCGATGGCGGGGGGGAGCCAGCTCCCCCAGTGCGCAGGGTCATGGAGACGTAGGTAGCAGTTCTTGAGAGCTGCAGCACCCAATACTTAAACTTCCGTTTCTCTTCGTCTCTGGCTGTCTGTGTGAGGACGCTCATTGACCCACCCCATGACCTGCACATGGGGCGGACCGCGGGCGGTGCAATGAGTATCCTCACACAGCCAGCCAGAGAGGTCCTCTCCCTTTCTTCCTGCCTGGCAATCCCCCGGATTCCACACAGCCCGCCCCGCTGTCCTTACACTGTTGTGTCGGCCGCTCCCCCCTGTGCACGGCTTGCTGTAGAGAGCAGCAGCCGCTGGAGAGCGAGCACTGTGTGGTGAGGGCTGCTCCCCCGGTGGATGCTGTCACAGCCGCTGGCTCAGTGAAGTTGCAGCCTGTGTGCCTGTGCCAGATACTCCCAGCGCAGGCTGCAACTTCACTGCACCGGCGGCTGTGACAGCGTTCCACCAGGGAGCAGCCCCCACCACACAGTGCTTGCTCTCCAGTGGTTGCCGCTCTATACAGCATATATATGGATGAGACCGGCAGGGACTAGTGCGGCACTTTACCTCCTCTGCCCGCCCCACTGCCTCTCAGCTACCTGCCACCAGCCCCAACCTGCTGTCTGCCCAATCAAGGTAGGTAAATAATGGCAGCAATTTACATAAAGTGTTTTTATAATGTTTTCTATATATATTTTATTTGCGTACCTTTACAGGGGTGCAGGAAAGACAGGGGATAGACAGGAGAAGAGGGGACAAGGAGACAGAGGTGAAGGGGAGACAGGGGGGATGGAGTGGTGAAGAGGAGAAATGGAGAGGGGGGGCAGAGGTGGAGGGGGACAGGAGGATGTAGAGGTGTAAGGGGGATAGAGGGTAAAGGGAAGGACAGAGGGATGGGGAGATGCAGGGGGAAAGGGGGCAGAGTGGTACAGGTAGGACAGAGGATGGAAAGTTGTACAGGCAATGGAGAGGTGCATGGGGGATCGGGGCAGAGATCAGCAGGTAGGAATGAGGATGGAGAGGTACAGTTTTTTTTTTTTTTTTTTACTGTGATTGCCAATGTCTGGGGAGGGGGAGAGAGGGGGGGGGTGCCAGAAATTTTATTTGGCTTGGGGGAGCAAAATTTCTAGTTACGCCACTGAGGCCAGCCAACATCACTGCAAAGGCACCGGTGCCGCTGTCTGGACGCCGACATGGTCATGCCCTTGCCCTGCTTTCTTCAGTGGCGGTAAGTAGCAGCAGGGCCAGCAACAGAAATATACACTGATATCTCTTGGGGCCCCCCGCCCACTCAAATGCTATCACACTGACATGCTCTCTGACCACACAGCTTGTGCTCCATCACACATGTCTTCCCTTACCCTGCGTCCTGCCCTCTATAACACCAACACACTCCCTTATACTGCGGTCTGCACTCTATCACACTGATGCACTCCTTCACCATGGGGCCTGCATTCTTTTACACTGACACCCTCCCTCACCATGCGGCCTGCATTCTTTAATATTGACGCCCTGCCTTACCCTGCGGTCTGGAAACCCCCTTGAAAATCCTGCATTTGCCCCTGAGCATGGGTGGCCGAACCTGTCCTTAAAGGTGCCCATACACGGTGCAGATATCGCACCCATTTGGGCTGGATCGCATCACATCGCATTTGTTTACGCATGCAATTTGCGTGTGATGCGATGCAAACAGAAGGCAGTACAAAAAGTATGTGCAGCACATACTTTTTGTACTGTGCGATGCAATGCCCATGGGAGCGCACATTGCTTCTTACTGTGCCATCGCACCGTGTATGGGCACCTTTAGAGCTACCAATAGGTCATGTTTTTTAGTCAACCTATAGTAGGAATGAATGCGGTGTTTTGAAAATGTGACAGTTAGTAATGACTGCAGCTGTGCACCAGCTAGGTGATTTGGAAAATGTAGACTGTTGGTAGATCTCAAGGACTGGTTTGGCCCCCCCTGCTGTACAGTAATGCAATGGAGTGGTGGGCAAATTTGTTGGGGATGTGCTGCTGTCCCAAATAAAAAAAAAAACCACTGCCTAAAAAACCAACACCCATCCATCTCCCCCCTTACCTTCTCCCCAAGTGTATACATTTTCAAAAATTTTTTGCTTTAAGTGTCTGGGAAATAAATACAGTACATGCACTGAGCCAGTGCTGAAAGGGAATTTCCAGCCCTTTACAAATAAGTCTTCTTTGTGCTAATAATAAAACGGCATTTAATAAAAAAAAATAAAAATTAAAGCTGCGTAGATCAGCTTTCACATGTATGGACCTCTCTATCTTTTACATTAGTCTGTACTTGTGTATGAATATTTTAATTGCTTACACCCAATCTATATAGCAATGCATAGAATGTTGTTTTATTAGCTATAAACTATTAACCCTAGAATGTCTGTGTGTGCACCATACTTGTCTACTTTTAAAAAATAGTTTCAGGGAGATTATAATTGGTAGTACAATTTTCCAATGCGCCCCATTGAGGGGGCGTGTCATGCTCCACCCAAAGGGTGTGTCTAGTTCCATATATGGAGAGATTGTGAAAAGAGATTGTGAACGTGGCACCTAGAAGCGTGGATGTGTACTGCTACATCTGAGAGGAATCTTGTAAAATGACTTACATCCAAATGTAGATGAGCCAGGACTTGGTACAGCCTCACAGTCAACAACATCTTATAAGTAACCTGGCATCCATCCTCTAGAGAGGATACAACTACACTGCCTCACCGGGTCAGCTTATATACAGTACCTGTGGGCAGATAGTGACATCATCACTCCCAGCACTCTCACTTACTTCACCAATTAACTAACAAAGAGCTAAAATATAGACTCGAGTCTAAAGGTGCCCACAGACGCTACAATTGTACTGTGCTATGCGTTTTTGTCTGTACAATGGTTCTATACAATTTTTCTTCCAGCTTGCGATGCAATGTGCACTTGGATGCATGCTATGCGATGTGATGAACCCATGTTTGTAATGTTAAATTTCAGATGTAGACTAAAAAGTACGTGCAGCACGTACTTTTTTAGACATACAATATCGGGCTCCCGGTAACGTGCATCGCATCGCACAAGCCCATAAACACCATCCAATAGTTGTACATAAGATGCAATTTGTGCTTAAAAAGTACAAAACGCATTCGATAATTGATGCGTCTGTGGGCACCTTAATAGATTCTTATGTGTAGTCATCAGAAAGTGCAATCAAAACACCATAACATATCAAAACAACAACCGTGTACAGGTTCTAAAATGCCAAGAAACAACCACAAAACACCACCAGCGCCGGACCTGATGTGCGCAATGCATTCCACTCGGTCCCAGCGGAAGTGACATTTGCGTTCCATCTGCCGAACACGGCAGTGGGAGTGCATTCTGCATTCTATCAAAGTTGGGCAACTTGGTATGAATAAATAACCTCATACGCTAAAAAATGCTGTATGGTATCCATTATGAGTATTACTACACATAAGAATCTATTAGAGTCTATATTTTAGCTCTTTGTTAGTTAATTGAAGTGAGTGAGAGTGCTGGGAGTGATGATGTCACTTCCTGCCCACAGGTATATAAGCTGACCCGGTGAGGCAGTATAGTTGTATCCTCTCTAGAGGATGGATGCCAGGTGCCAGGTTGCTTATCAGATGTTGGAAAAAATGGGGTCTTGCAGTAGAATGCAAAAAAGACTGATTTAGTCTTACCTGGGGCACACTTTGATATGATGTATGTTAAATTATTAGAGTTAAGATGTAACTTTTATTATCTGTTTCTTAAAAGGAGGGGGTGACAATTGTCACATTGGTCTGCACCTTATATGTATGAGATGCAGATATTAATGTCTAATGTTACACACAAATATCTTTGTCAAATCTGATTTTTTGCATTCAGATATTTTTTGTCATTCATTAGACACAGAAAACATTTCTTTCTCCATTTGCGAGAATATTTAAATACAATTATTCCAGATGTCCATAGGGAATTGCCTCAAAGGGTTTGTGTGAATGTCTCAAAAGCCCTTTTGCTTATATTCTAATCTTGTGAAGCACCTGTGTTTGGCAATTCCTGTTTGCTTCCCACCTTACTCTGACCTTGAATTTCAATTTACTGATATAAATATAATTTGAAAGATTCTTTGTGAAGAATAGATTGAAAGCTGAATTATGTGTTTTTGTTTCACCGTCTTCCTCTTCTGCTTTCCAGCATCTTAAACAAGTATCAGATGCTGGATGAGAGAGAGGCAGGGTGGTGTTTCCATACACTAATTTAGAGTAGTATCACAGGGTTGGCTTCTGCTTGTCTATGATGATTGCTCAGAGCGATCCTGTTGCTTATTTCAGCAGTGCAGAGATTCGTTCGGCTATCAGACTGAGGGGTGAATTTATGAAGCTTGGAGAAGTGTTATCTATCCCATAAAGAACGTTATGAGCAAGGTGATAATGGTTCAGCCAATCAGCTACAATATGTAAATTGACAGGTAAGAGCTGATTGGCTGAACCATTATCACCTTGCTCATAACGTTCTTTATGGGGATAGATAACACTTCTCCAAGCTTCATAAATTCACCCCTGAGAGTGCCTTGCTGTAGAGATGTAAAGGGTAGGGATTGACTATATCCCTATCTATTCAGAAAAGTTTCTGAGATATCTGTCAAATAAGACTATTCTGCTGTCAGATATCAGCCTATGTTGCTTCAAATATCTGATGAGAGATAGTCTCTATTGACAATCTCAGAAAGAAATGATAGATAAAGCTGGCTGTTTCTGCTGTTCTGAGACTCACCTTTGCTGTCTCTGTTTGCATAAATGTCTTGCAGAGACCAGTTCCAGGTTTTGACAGAATGAGAGAACTGCTGGAAATTATAGTATTGTAAAGATAAGTTATAGATTAGCAGCAAATGTGGTCGGTCAGAGTATTCCCCTTACTAGGTTGTTTTTATTCTATTAGCAGCGTGAAGGTAATAATTCTATGCTGAACCTTCTATCTGCATAGTGTCATTTCAACTGTGAGGTTTATTCAGTTTGCAACTGTATCATTCGTTGCTCATCATATGCACATACATTGTATCACAATAGTTACTAAGTATAGAGATGACAGGCAATCCTTTTAAGCAATTAGGCTCTAACCTGTTGTAGGTACAATAGAGATTTTAATTGGTTCAGTCTGTCTCAATCTATTGTCCTGTGTGTACACAGACCGCATATATTGTATTACAGTTTTTAACCATTCATTAAATCGCAATAGTGACTAAGTATGTAGGTGACAGGCAATCCTTTTAAACAATTAGGCTTTAACCTGTTGTAGGTACAATAGAGATTTTAATTGGTTCAACCCGTATCAATCTATTGTCCTGTGTGTACACAAACCGCATATATTGTATCACAATTTGTAACCTTGTATAAAGACAATCCTTTTAAGCAATTAAGCCTTAACCTGTTGCAGGCACAATAGAGATTTTCATTGGTTCACCCTTTATCAATCTATTGCCCTGGGTGTAACCATTCTTGCAAGAAAAACATTAGAACGTCTTGGTTTTATCAATCAATGCTGGTAGATGTACAAGAATATATATGATAGGTTGTGCTGTGTGGTTACTTTGTGGTTGCGTGCATGTCCACGCCAACCTACACTGTTCAGCCTTAGCTAGGCTTAATTATCGGGAGGTACAAGCAAAAATTGTTATAGTTTTTATGTATGATTATGCGGCCTACTTTAGTGGCGATAATTGCCTCTTATTACTCACAGTAATGTACAATAATATCCATACAATTGATTTCACTGTGTGGTTGCGTGCATGTCCGCACCAACCATCAGTGCTCAGCAATATTAAAAGTTTTTTAAGCGGGAGGTATAATGATATTTGTGTAGGTATGTTATATGCAGATGCGGGGTTTGCCACAGCGGCAGTAGCCGCTCGTTACTCACAGACCGCTTCCAGCGGTGTAAGCTGCAACCAGTAGGAGAGCGGTGGGTTAGCGGGGAACATCAGCGGGAGACGGCTTCTCTCTGCATGTGTGATAGCCGATACCCGGAAGTGGTGACGCGCGTTTCGCTCAGGGAGAGCTTGGTCACACTCGATTCTGTTATGCTTATCAGATGTTGTTGACTGTGAGGCTGTACCAAGTCCTGATGATGGTCTAACGCAGACCGAAATGTTACGTCACAACGATGGTATGTCAGTTTTCCTGATGCAGATAAATTTATGCTGAAATTTGACAAAAATTGGTGAGTGGCCTTTACATCTACCCTATACCTTGATGTTTGGTAGGGTGGCAAGCCAATTCTCTTGAATCCGGCTTGGTCAACCGGATAATTTTTTGAATGGAGAGTATAAAGAGAATCTAGGCGCCTTATAAAAATATATATAGTTTTATTAAACCAAAAATAAAAAATATATCATGAATTCATAAAATGCATAAAACAAGCTTTGCACATACAAGATTTTTTGACAATGTCCAGTAGGTCTGGGCAGGTAATGGGGGTTGGGGGAAGGGAAAAGAAGATGGTGAGCACCTTAAAACAATATATATATCACAAAAGAGTATGTATATATTTTTTTCTCTCAAAGCTATAGAAAGTACTTAGCTGGATATGTGGTAAAAAGTAGTTTCTTTGAAAAAGAAAGTAGAAGTCCTTTTCCTTGGTTGGGAACCAGGAGGTAGAGCAGTAGTCTCTGGGCTCAAATGGCAAGGAGGATTGGAGGATGGACCCGACGCGTTTCGTCCACTAATTGACTTCTTCTTCTGCTCCCCTTTTTTTTTTTTCATCTTTTCCCTTCCCCCAACCCCCATTACCTGCCCAGACCTACTGGGCATTGTCAAAAAATCTTGTATGTGCAAAGCTTGTTTTATGCATTTTATGAATTCATGATATATTTTTTATTTTTGGTGTAATAAAACTATATATATTTTTATAAGGCGCCTAGATTCTCTTTATACTCTCCATATATATATATATATATATATATATATATATATATATATATATATATATATATATATATATATATATATATATAAGAGAGAGAGAGAGTGGGGATGAAGGCACTCCAAAGAAAACCAAAGCAGTCAAATTGCCGGGGTGCTGCACGCAAGTGGGATATGTAGAGAGGTATGATCGTGGCACACTCCGGTCTTATTAATAAAGGCAAGGTACACAGGGTACTAAGCAACGTTTCGGGGGTTTATTCCATCTTCAAGGCATGTTCTTATGTTCCGTTTCCCATGCGCAGTATTCCGGTCATTGCGAATAATTCGCATTTCATACGGTCCGATAATTACGGACAAAATCCATATTCCAAGGACTATTTCTGTTAAAATGTGTGTGACAAAAGAATCCAGTTATAACCGGTTCTTGCTGCTATTTACGACCCCTGACGACGATGCCAACACACAAAGGACTCCAAAGTTCACTCCCCCCCTGCACCTATGCAAACCAGTTGTATTACTTTGCCCCAATCACTGAGGACTGGACATTCGAACCCTGACCAATAGGAACGGCCTTTGACCTCCCCCTTCTGACCCTATAAGTTAGGTGACCCTGGGCGGCCTCGGGCACTTCGGCACTGCTTCTATCTCTTACCATTGACCGGGCTATAGTTCAATCTGAATATAGCGAGCTCCGACCGGACTGCGCTGCGCTATTTCCCTGACGGTAACATTTGTATTCCCGTTTTATGTAATGTGGCTGATTATGATTGTATCTGTTTCTGCATCTTTGTAAGTGTTTTAAAGTACTTATTATTGTTAGATGTGTATCACGTGTTACCCTGTATATTCTTATTTCTGTAATCCCCTTTTGTCCATTAGGGACTAAATACACTGTTTACGGAGAATCTATCTCCTCACCTTTATACCGTGGTCTCGTCCATTATTCGCATCTAGCGATAAGGTGTATTACGGACATTGTCCTTAAAAGTGTATTCGCAGATTAGAGACAAAGTACTGCGAAGGGATCTCCTATTAATGCATTGGTTCTTTCGTGTATAATACACAATAAAAGGTACGCTACGTTGCGCTACGTTTTGTTCGAATGTAGCTAGGAATAAAGGGTACGCAGGTTTACGGACAAAGTATGTAACCTACGCTTTTCACTTATTGTTCTTTGATCATATAAATATCGGCTTTGATAATATATATAAACAACTCCTTATGTTGGCGGCACTCACTTCCAAATAAATGCTCAGAAGGTCATCAATTCATTTATCGACGTTTCAAAGCTTTATTATATGTGCTTCTTCATCAGGACACAAAAATACAATGAATCAAACAGCATATTTATACATACCAACCCTTGTGTCCATCCCCTCACCTTCTCCCGCGTTCACGCCACAGACCAGGCGGGTGACATCACCAGCATGCGCCAGTGCGTCCACCCGACCCGTCAGAGACGCGTCGCCATGGAGACGAACAGTAAAACGTCTCAGTCCCGTACATGGAGGATATATATATATATATAGGGGGTGCAGGATAGCGGCACTCACGTCACATCAAATAATCAAACTGGAGTCTGTACTTGCATCATCAACGTTTCGCTAACTTTATTAGTGTCTTCAGGATAAGTATAAACATTAAAATCGCTCACCTTAAATAAGGAGAATCACCCATGTGCAAACAGACGCCGGAACCCGTCTCCGCCTCCGGCCACTACGTCAGGGGGCGGGGCTTCACGTCAGGGTTCGACGATGAACGTGTGACGTCACCGCGCTCACAGGCGCTAGAGACAAAAGTGTATAGAGGCACCATCACCATGCAAAGCAATGCACCAATGTAGCACTAGAGGGAAGAACAGGAAAAAACAGAATATTATACGTATTATTATAGACATAGTACAGTACAACACAATGTAACCATATATATTAGAGACCAATATAGCTTTAAAGTACATCTGGATGCAATGCAATATGTTCTTTATAAAAAACACGACAGAGAAATATTTTCATTTAACCCTTTAGGGCTAATAACATCCAAATGATGTATCCAAAAGTTTTCCTTGCGAATTAATGCTAAATTTCTATCACCACCCCGTCTCATGGGTGGGATATGGTCAACCATTCTGTATTTGATACAGGAGATGGCATGTTTTTTCTCTGCGAAATGGCGAGCCACAGGTTGCTCACTTGTGCCAGTCTCAATGGCAGCACGTATGGCAGACCTGTGGGCCGCCATTCTCTCCTTGAACTTGCACTGGGTCTTGCCAATGTAAGACAAGCCACAGGGGCACAGAATTTGATAAATAACATGAGTAGAATTACAATCCAGGCGGTGTCTGATTTTATATAATTTACCCGAATGCGGGTGATAAAAAGAGTCGCCAGGTATCATGTATTTACATGTGGCGCAAGCACATCTAATACAGCCCATCTTCAGTTGTGATAAGAAGTGTTCTTTTCTAATTTTGCCTAGGCCTGTCACATCTGCTTTGACCAAATGATCTCTTAAATTTTTATTTCTTTTATAGCAGGGCATGATGTTATATTCACTCAAATGTAGTGCTGGGTCGCTAGTAATTAATGGCCAGCCCGCTAGACGACCTCATCTTCAACTACTCATCTTATGAATTATCACGATCTGAGGTGAGCCTTTTAAATAAAGGATTATCCTTCGTGCCATCTAAACCGCCCGACACCCTCGAATGTCTGATTCGGGTAAATTATATAAAATCAGACACCACCTGGAATGTAATTCTACTCATGTTATTTATCAAATTTTGTGCCCCTGTGGCTTGTCTTACATTGGCAAGACCCAGTGCAAGTTCAAGGAGAGAATGGCGGCCCACAGGTCTGCCATACGTGCTGCTATTGAGACTGGCACAAGTGAGCAACCTGTGGCTCGCCATTTCGCAGAGAAAAAACATGCCATCTCCTGTATCAAATACAGAATGGTTGACCATATCCCACCCATGAGACGGGGTGGTGATAGAAATTTGGCATTAATTCGCAAGGAAAACTTTTGGGTACATCATTTGGATGTTATTAGCCCTAAAGGGTTAAATGAAAATATTTCTCTGTCGTGTTTTTTATAAAGAACATATTGCATTGCATCCAGATGTACTTTAAAGCTATATTGGTCTCTAATATATATGGTTACATTGTGTTGTACTGTACTATGTCTATAATAATACGTATAATATTCTGTTTTTTCCTGTTCTTCCCTCTAGTGCTACATTGGTGCATTGCTTTGCATGGTGATGGTGCCTCTATACACTTTTGTCTCTAGCGCCTGTGAGCGCGGTGACGTCACACGTTCATCGTCGAACCCTGACGTGAAGCCCCGCCCCTTGACGTAGTGGCCGGAGGCGGAGACGGGTTCCGGCGTCTGTTTGCACATGGGTGATTCTCCTTATTTAAGGTGAGCGATTTTAATGTTTATACTTATCCTGAAGACGCTAATAAAGTTAGCGAAACGTTGATGATGCAAGTACAGACTCCAGTTTGATTATTTGATGTGACGTGAGTGCCGCTATCCTGCACCCCATATTGGCAGCCACCACTGTCTCTGAGGGCACCCGTTCAAAGGATCATCAGTTTTGTGAGTGCCGGGCGTATGCCCTATATTCTAGGAATACCTCTGCTGTCTAGGAGGATTTCTTTGCCAAGGCACCTACCCCTGTTTATGGTCTGAATATCGGGATTCATCCACTGTGAGTGGCTGCTTTTAACAGTTATTTGGACTTTGCAATTGCCTGCACCCGTTGTAGACACTTGGTGTGTCGACATGGCCGAAGATGCCGGTGAGGACTTTGCTTTTAATCCACTCCTTTATCAAGTGGGGGACACTTTTGGTTTCTCTGATACTGATATTGAAGGCATTTTGAATAAAGAAAAGATGAATGATGTCCCTGAAACCAAAACTGCCGACATAATCTACAGAGATATGCTAAATCTCAGAAAAAGAGAAGTGGATTACACCTACCACTCCATCTCTCTGAGCGATTACTATAGAACCAAAAAGATCCCCCGCGGTTTCAGAGTCCGCAACTGTCCCACTATAGGACGCTATGATCCTGCTTTTTGCAAAAAGTGGGTAGGGATACTGAACCGCTGCTCATATGATCTTATATTGTTGGTTATTGACCAATCCAATAAAGAATTGGTTCAGATTAAAACCAAGATTGATAACTTTGACAAAATCCATCTACCGACGCTATCAGCAGATACCTCCATAGATTGGTTGGATAAATTGAACAACCAAATCGCTACATACAGACGCGATTTAATCCAATTTAAAAAGGAGAAACTGCAAAAAGTAGAAATGGATTATGAATACCACAGAGTATATTCCTGGTTGAGTGGTGGTCATGCACAAACAGATAAGAGAAGACCATATCGCCAACAATATAAACATCGACAGGACAAACATTGATTTGACACAGATTCCTCACAAGAACAACAGAGTACAGCAAGTGAATCTGAACGTCCCAGAGGAAATCGTACGGCCGTCCCTTTAGGTCCAAGACCTACAAGAAAAAACCCTATGGGAGTACGCGAGCCACCAGGAGAGGTGGCCAAAACCAAAGGGAGAGGAAGAAGTGCAAAGCCAGCCCGCTAGACGACCTCATCTTCAACTACTCATCTTATGAATTATCACGATCTGAGGTGAGCCTTTTAAATAAAGGATTATCCTTCGTGCCATCTAAACCGCCCGACACCCTCGAATGTCTGGTTGAAGAACATAGACTGACAAGACAAATCAAGCTCAGAGAATATTTTGGTGGCAAAGAAACGGCGGTACCCGCCATCCAGAGTACATTGCCTTTACAACTTAAGCAATTCAAACAGCGATCTACCTTTGATCCCCATTCTATGAATGCCACTGTCAAAACTTTCTCTAGAGTGATAAAACATGATACCAAGAAGATAGTACAACAACAATCTACCACATTCCCTAATTTAACACCATTGGAAAGAAACGCCTTGAAACAGCTATCTACAAATGAGAATTTAATTATACGCCCAGCTGATAAAGGTGGGGCAATAGTCCTACAAGATTTGCAGGACTACAAGAATGAAATTTATCGGTAATTGTCCGATGACAAAACGTATAAGATGCTACAAGGTGACCCGACCATGGCTTTTAAAAAAGAGTTAATGCAATTACTGCTTCAATACAGAGATATGAAGATCATATCTAATGAGCTATTTGATGTATTGATACCTGAATATCCTATCACCCCATTGATGTACACTTTACCTAAAGTCCATAAGGGGATAGTCCCACCTCCAGGACGCCCCATAATATCTGCTAGAGGAACCCTGTCACAACCATCTTCAGTGTACCTTGACTCAGTACTACAGCCGCTTATCCAGAAACATGAACATTTCCTTCTGGATACTACTATGTTCCTGAACAAGCTTGGTGCAGTGGGCACACTACCACCAGGTGCGTGGATGGTGTGTCTTGATGTATCAAGCTTGTATACAATCATATCCCACCATTCTGGTATGCTTGCAGTGAAACGGCTTTTACAAGCTGAGGGTACTTTTTCTGAGGGATACATTGAATTCTTTATGGACTTATTGTCATTTATACTTACTAAAAATTACTTTTTATTACATGGTAGATTTTATCTACAACTCCTCGGGTGTGCTATGGGGTCTTCTGTGGCTCCGAGCTACGCTAATTGTTACATGTTCATGGTGGAAGATGACATATTTTTTTCTGATGTTTCTATCAGTACCCAGATCCAATTTTTTTCACGCTTTATTGACGACCTGTTCGTCATATGGACTGGGGATGCAGATGTTTTTAGAAATCTGATTGATACCCATAATTCTTCTAACAGTCCGGTGAAATTCACCATGAACATGGACCAATTTTCTACAAATTTTTTGGATGTAGCCATCAAATGTGTAAATTCTGTCATACAGACTACTGTGTACATCAAATCAACCGATAGGAATTCTTTTTTACATAGATCCAGTTGTCATCCTGAAAAATTGAAGCTTGGTCTCCCCTTCTCTCAAATGATCAGGACATGTAGAATTAATGATAATATTGTTAATGCAACTAAACAGGTGGATGATCTGATAGTTAAATTTCAAGATCGGGGATATGATAAAAAATCCCTTATGAAAAATAGAGATAAAGCACTTTCTAGGCCCCGCCAGGACCTTCTAACTAAACGCATTAAAGAACCCTTGACCAATAAAATGCCATATGTTAGCAGATTTAACTCAGCATCCAATAATATTACTAATGTAGTTAAAAGAAACTGGCCATTAATTACTAGCGACCCAGCACTACATTTGAGTGAATATAACATCATGCCCTGCTATAAAAGAAATAAAAATTTAAGAGATCATTTGGTCAAAGCAGATGTGACAGGCCTAGGCAAAATTAGAAAAGAACACTTCTTATCACAACCGAAGATGGGCTGTATTAGATGTGCTTGCGCCACATGTAAATACATGATACCTGGCGACTCTTTTTATCACCCGCATTCGGGTAAATTATATAAAATCAGACACCGCCTGGATTGTAATTCTACTCATGTTATTTATCAAATTCTGTGCCCCTGTGGCTTGTCTTACATTGGCAAGACCCAGTGCAAGTTCAAGGAGAGAATGGCGGCCCACAGGTCTGCCATACGTGCTGCCATTGAGACTGGCACAAGTGAGCAACCTGTGGCTCGCCATTTCGCAGAGAAAAAACATGCCATCTCCTGTATCAAATACAGAATGGTTGACCATATCCCACCCATGAGACGGGGTGGTGATAGAAATTTAGCATTAATTCGCAAGGAAAACTTTTGGATACATCATTTGGATGTTATTAGCCCTAAAGGGTTAAATGAAAATATTTCTCTGTCGTGTTTTTTATAAAGAACATATTGCATTGCATCCAGATGTACTTTAAAGCTATATTGGTCTCTAATATATATGGTTACATTGTGTTGTACTGTACTATGTCTATAATAATACGTATAAATTATATTCTGTTTTTTCCTGTTCTTCCCTCTAGTGCTACATTGGTGCATTGCTTTGCATGGTGATGGTGCCTCTATACACTTTTGTCTCTAGCGCCTGTGAGCACGGTGACGTCACACGTTCATCGTCGAACCCTGACGTGAAGCCCCGCCCCTTGACGTAGTGGCCGGAGGCGGAGACGGGTTCCGGCGTCTGTTTGCACATGGGTGATTCTCCTTATTTAAGGTGAGCGATTTTAATGTTTATACTTATCCTGAAGACGCTAATAAAGTTAGCGAAACGTTGATGATGCAAGTACAGACTCCAGTTTGATTATTTGATGTGACGTGAGTGCCGCTATCCTGCACCCCATATTGGCAGCCACCACTGTCTCTGAGGGCACCCGTTCAAAGGATCATCAGTTTTGTGAGTGCCGGGCGTATGCCATATATATATATATATATATATATATATATATATATATATATATATATATATATATGCCGCTGGTGTGTATAGCATTTGCCCCTGACTTCTCCCCATAATGGCATTTAATACATTAACCCCAGAGACAGGAATGGGACCACAGACAGAGGATATTGAGGACATTAAGCAAGTAAGCTGGGTACACACTAGGGGGTTGATTCTGGTCTTTTAAATCCCGCTTGCTGGCCGCAGAAATGTCCGGCACCCCCTTGCACACCAGTATCCCCACACGGTTGTGAATGGATGTTTTGCATAAATATCCATTCACAGCCTATGGGGCTAAACCCACATCATTCGATGGTCGCCAACTATCGAATGATGTGGAAGGTACACGCAAAACTAAGACACTTTCAGATGTCTTCGCTTTGTGTGTGTTCTGGAGGGGAACATGGCGAGCAGCTGACATCCGGCATTGCCTCACTGGGTCATTACCATGGGAACGCCCAGTTTTTTCATAGGGAATGCCCATGAAAGGATGGGTATTCCAATGGACGGTTCCCCAGCCCGCCTCCCCATGCCCCCTGCCTGCAGTGTTGTTTGCGAGTGCCCGGCGACCTGTTTGCCGTGACCACTCAGTTCATGCACATGCGCATGGATTAGAGTAATGTCCTAGAACAGTGGTTTTACTGCATTTACAGCTCTGCACATCTTTCCTACAGCTGGTACTTTATGGCCAGTGGAGTATTGGCAAGTTGGTTGCCCAAAGCATGCTCATGGCATAGGATGACAGATACTGTACTATAGAACTGTTTACTTAAAACTAATTTATCTACTAATGATTGTAAGCTTGCAGCAGGGCCCTCTAACCTCCAAGTCTGTCTGTCATTACCCAGTTTGTTTTTATCACTGTCTACCATTGTAAAGCGCAACAGAATCTGCTGCACTATATAAGAAACTGTAAATAAATAATAAATTAATAATAAATGAGAGAACTAATTGTGTCTTCTCCCCAATGACAGTTGGGAGCTGATTAGTTGGAGCACCATTTATCATTCTCAAATAGTTTTAGCACTTGTTAATAAATGAGCCCCACAATGTCCTAAAAGGAATGTCTTCTTCCTTCTTACTACTATTGTTAGCCTCTTCACATTTCCTCCCACTTGCTTCTACATCCACAGCGCATCACCAAGGATTTGAGTGGAAACCCTCCAAAGTGCTATACTGTTTAGCAACAGTGGTGCACGCAGGGGAAGGGGGGGTTCTGAGTACCTGGAAACCCCCCTGACAATACAATACAAAATTTTGGGGACCCAAAGCCGTCAGTAAGAGATACTATACTTGCTAAAGTGCTGGGAAATGTTACGGATGATTCAATTTAAATGTATTATTCCTTTATTCCTAAAAAATGTAACAGTGTAATGTATGCTAGGTGAAATGAGCGAGATTGTTAGACTATTGAGGGAGAGAGGGAGCTTGCTGTTATTTCAGGGAGTCTCCTGCAGAATGCAGGAGGGTAGGCAACTATGGGTGTTCATGTGCTAGGGAATCTAGATTATAAACTCCACTGGGGTAGGGACTGATGTGAATGTTCAAATATTTTCTGTAATGCGCTGCGGAATATGTATACGCTATATAAGACACTGTAAATAATAATAATAACAAAAATTAGCAATACAAATGGCAATCAAACTGAATTATTTAATGACAATAATACAAATGTGGTTTAATTACATCTTAACCAGTTACATAAGACTGGCTGTTCGTTTTACATGGCATTAAAATCAATTGTCACATACCGTGTTCTCACTGCAAGTGAGAAATACACGGCTTGCAGGGACGGACCACCGTTCTCACTGCAAGGCAAATTCCCGGGTGAAGAAGGTCTACCTGGTATTTTGCCTTTTAACACGGGTTTTATGCAGTCAGAACGGGTCAACCGTGTCTGCATACCCGGATCTCAAAACGGGTAAAAAGAAGGGTTTTACCAGTCTATGAGATCCGGGTATGCGACCCGTTCACACTGAAAAAAAAAACGTGTGTTAAAAGGCAAATTTCCGGATCGACATGTTACTAATGGGGCCCTGATAGGTGATACAGGTATGTAATGTGAAGCAAGTATTGCTGTGCATAGTCAACAGCATGTGGCCAAAGGGTTACCTCCTACCAGGAGTTGGAACACACACACACACAGACAGGCTGCTTGTAACCTGTGGTACAATGCAGCCACTACACAGGTGCAGTTTTCTGAGTGGAAAACAGGTGGGTCATTGGTGATATTAGTCCCTGGTTGGTGACTGTCGTACTTCCTGTGGACCTTGTGCCTGGCTATAGTGCCTCAACCACAGGACCTGTATCCTCCTAATGTACCCTATCCCAACTACTGTCCCATGGGCCTAGTGCTTGACCTAATTGTAAGCCCACAGGTCTAGCTCCAGAACTTAAACATGGCTTTGAATTACATGCAGCCAGGACAGGGATTACCTGAGTGTTCATGCTTCAAAACATGTATTACTTGATCAGCAAACATTGGCAAACACAAGACGTGAACCACAGATAAAGAAAAATTGTTTGGTGCCTCCTCTGTACTGGCATATTACTTACAATGGCATGCATCACAGGTGCCGGATGGGATCCCGACAGTCGTTTACCCGACATCAGGATCCCAACTGTCAAAACGCTGACAGCCGGGTACCCGACGGCCACCCGGTATTTTCCCTCATAGCGAGCCACCGTGCCCGCAGCGTGGCGAGCGCAGAGAGCCCGCAAGGGGCTTTTTTACGCTCACCATGCTGTCTGACTCCGGGCAGTCGGGATCCCGATGTCGGGATAATGACTGTCGGAGTCCCATACCACACCCTGCATCACACTGACATATTACTTACAATGGCATGCATCACACTGACATATTACTTACAATGGCATGCATCACACTGGCATTAAAATTTTGGTACTTGTTTCCTAGCACGGCGCCCATCTCGTTGATTGTATGCCTTAAGTTTAAGGCACTTAAGGCATACAATCAACGCGATGGACCCGATTTTGTGTCAATCACCAGCTAATTTGCCGGTGAAAGACAAAATCAGGTTGATCGCGTCCATCGCGGCCCCTAATAAGGGGCCGCGATGCGACCGACGTGATAAACCCGATTTTCCCATAGGGAGCAATGTTAAATTATTTTTAAAGTGAAAATCGGGTTGATCGATGGATTATATAGTGTGGCAAGCGCAGCGAGCCACCGAGCCCGAAGCGTGGCGAGCCCCGCGAGGGGACGCGGATACCTGTGAAGCCCGCGAGGGGATGCGGATACCTGTGAAGGTATCCGCTGCGCTCGCCACGCTTCGGGCTCGGTGGCTCGCTGCACTATATAAAATCGACTCCACGCTGACGTGGATAGTAGGGGTATGAAAAGGTCGGAGGACGCGCACCAATTATAGGATTTAAATTCGGACGCTAATACCCCCAACCTCACATTTCTGACATTGATAAATTTCTAGCCAGTATCTCCCTTCCAAGGTTAGATGATGGGGTCTGCCGCACCCTGTGCTCCCCATGGCAAATATCAGAAGTAGAGGCAGCAATTGATTCTATACCTAAGGACAAAGCACCCGGTCCAGATGGATATCCCTCTAATTTCTATAAACGCTTTAAGTCAATCTTAGCTCCTATTCTCTTAAGAGTATTTAACACTGCATCAGACACAGGTGAATTTCCCAGAGAGATGCTTGAGGCGCGTATAGTCACTATCCCCAAGCCTGGTAAACCATCAAAGGTGGTACAAAACTTCAGACCCATAGCCCTGCTGAATACCAATCTTAAACTATATGCTAAATTAATTGCGAACCGACTAGCCCCTCTCTTGCCATCATTGATAGCTGCAGACCAGGTTGGGTTTGTACCGGGTAGGCAGGCCCCAGATAATACCAGCAGAGTCTTTAACATTGTTGAGAGCTGCGAGAATAAAAAGACTCCCATGTTGATTCTATCTCTTGACGCTGAAAAAAAAGAAGCTATTTCTCATTCGCGTAGTTCTAGACCTAAGACATCTTAGACTTTTTTTTGATGGTAAGAAAGAAAAGATATCATTATAAGGATGGTAACAATCATGCATAATACTATCTCTTTTCCGTCTGCAGTTATTAACAAAGATTTCCTCAACAGAGGTCAGATCACAGCCAATAATGGTCGCTGCAGTCCGAATCACCCTATCCAATTTCTTAAGGTCTTTTTTTGTGCTATTTTCAAACCACACCACAATGCAATATGATATGATGCTTTCAATTACACCCTTGTAAAACCTAATCAAATTTTCTTGAGAAAATTTAGCTGCTTTGAGCTTTCTCAGAAAAAATAAACGTAGATGAACTTTCTTGACCATTATAGTAATATTTACAGACCAGGAAAGACCATGCGAAATAGTAACCCCCAATAACTTAAAATCTGTAACCCTCTCCACTACCAGATTATTAATCTGAAGGGGCTCTAATTCCGTCTTCCTTCCTCGCCTGAAGTCAATAATAATTTCCTTAGTCTTACACAAATTTAGTAGCAGGTTATTTCCAATGCTCCACTTGACCAGATTATCAACTTCTTCTCTATAAGATCTCTCATCCCCATCCTTAATAAATCCTACTACTGTAGTATCGTCCGCAAACTTTATAATTAAATTGGTGTCTGCCTGCGGATAACAATCAAAGGTAAAGAGAGAAAATAAAAGCGGACTCAAAACACACCCCTGTGGCGTACCTGTAATAATCTTGATAACAGAGGATACAAGATCGCTAAGTTTTATTTGTTGAGGCCTGTTGATCAGAAAATCTAAGATCCAATTACATAACGTCACAGAAAACCCTAAACTGCGTAATTTATTTATCAATATATTAGGAAGAATAGTATTGAACGCAGAACTGTAATCTATAAAGAATAGTCTAACGTACACATTGGGTTTATCTAGATGGGATAGAGAGGAATGGACCACTGACAATAGTGCATCCTCCGTTGATCTTTTTGGTTTATACGCAAACTGATTATTATCGAAACCAGCAGGTAAATACCTCTTCATATGTGACATAACTAACCTCTCGAAACATTTCATAATTAGGGGGGGTCAGGGCAATTGGGCAAAAGTCGTTTAGGCTTTCTATTTTCGTTTTCTTAGGAATAGGGACCACTAAGGTAGATTTAAACACTTCTGGGACAATACTAGTCTTGAGAGACAAGTTAAAGATGTATGCAAAAATCATAGCCAATTCACCAGCACAGCCTTTCAGGACCCTTCCCGGGATTCCATCCGGGCCGGCTGCTTTCCTAGGATTAACCCCTAACAAACCCATCCTGACCTCATGTTCAGAAAGAACAAGTGTTGGTTCATCTTCTATCGGGGGGAAGTTTATGACCTATAGTCCTATTATCCCTATCAAATCTAGCATAGAATTGACTTAGGTCATCCACCAAAGATGCCTCAGCCACTTCTGGCAAGGGACTACTTTCTTTATAGTTGGTTAAATTATGAATACCCCTCCACATACTTCTAGAGTCATGATCATTGTTAAATTGGCGTTCGATTTTTTCTGAGTATTCTTTTTTTGCCTTACATATCCCCTTTCTTAACAGGGTTCTCGCATTCCGATATGCCATCACATCCCCACCCTTAAAAGCCCGATCTCTGCTCCTCAGCAAGGATCTCACCTCCCCGTTAATCCAAGGCTTATCATTGGCACGCTGTATAAAAGACTTCTGCACAGTAACGTTACCAATACACCAATTAATATAAGACGAGACAATGGAGGCCAAGGAATCCACATCCACCCCAGAGTCAGAGGTGGATGCCTGAATAAACAAATTCCAATTGGTACTGTCCAAACAGTCCTGTGATTCCTCCAGTGCTCCGTTTGGACAAAAACAGACCGTTTTCCTTACCGGTTTAACACAATTAGCAACAGTCTTGTATTTTGGTGCAAAGAATAAGGAAACATGGTCCGAAAGACCTGGGAACGCACCACTACTTTGAAAACATCTTTAATATTACAATATAGTTGATCTAAAATATTTCCCCCACGAGTAGGAACAAACACCGATTTATAAAATTTTGGTAGCACACTTTTTAGATTAGCTTTGTTAAAATCTCCCGCTATAAGAAACAGACCTTCAGGGCAATTTGTTTGTGGTTTTGCCACAGCATTATGCACAATTTCCAGCGCAACTTTAGTGTCAACTTGAGGCAGAATATAAACTGCCATCACAATTACAGCAGTATATTCCCGCGACAGATAGAATGGCCTGCATTTCACTAATAAGAATTCGGTACTTATGTATTATCCGGACTCCCATGTTAAATGCACCACATTTTTTCATACCCCTACTATCCAACTACGCATGGAGTTGATTTTATATAGTGTGGCGAGCGCAGCGAGCCACCGTGCCCGAAGCGTGGTGAGCGCAGCGAGCCCCGCGAGGTGACGCGGTCTCATAAGAAAAACTGGAGTCCAGATATTACATAAGTACCAATCATTCCACTTCTGGTGAGCAAAACTTTTCCGCAATGGAGGCATTGGAGCAGTACTTGTTGTGAATATACATGCACAAGCCACCACCCCTGGCTTTACCTGAAGCAGAAGTTCTATCAGCTCTAAACAGGGTTCTATCAGGTAACAGAACCCCATTATCAGGAATGCTTGAATTAAGCCAGGTTTCAATGAAGATGGACACTGAACAGGAATTTAAAAGGCTTCCACTAGCCATACTGAGCAGCAGCTCATCCATTTTATTTGATAGAGAGCGGACATTTGCAAGGTAAATACTGGGCAATGGGGGCCTGAATGGAGCAGATTTAAAGTCCTGCAGCACCCCTGCCCTCTTACCCCACTTCTGCCTTCTTGCTCTGCGGGTATCTCTTTTGAACTGCCGCCGTTGCCTGTGCCTCCCGTCTCCCCTCGGCTGAACACCCTTCTCCTCAGCATCCGACGCCGAGCTCCAGCCACCGCCACCTCTGATGACGTCACTGGCCGCGACGGTCAGGTGCACTCCCGACATCCAGCCCGACCCGGCACTGGCGGCACCGCTGCCCGGCTGTTCACCGCCGGCTCCACTGAACGCAAGGAGCTCGAGCCTGGCATATTGTATGCGCCCCGCCGCCTCAGCAAGGAGTATCGCGGCCATCAGGAGCACCAGCTACACTTCTTTTCTCTCCATGACCCCAGAGCCGTAGCACCGTAGCGCGCCGCCATCTTAATACGTTATTAGACCAAGTTAATACCTCCAGTTGCGTCACTGGCTGACCTCGAGTTCTGGTAAACACTCTGTGGCACTTTCTTTCCCTAAAAGGGATTGTCTTCACAGGTACATAAGGGTGGTGTTTCTAAATGGTACATCTATCAGATTGGCAAACTTAAATCTGGAAAAACGATAGCCCAAACTAGATAGAAGAAGGTCTTAGGTAGGACTTTTACTGTGGAACAATGGGATCATATTTCTCACTCATACTTCAAGATCTCCAAGTGTCTCAACCATTCCAAGATGTTCTATAAGCTTTGTCATAGAGCCTATTTCATCCCCAGACGGCTGCACACGACATGGCCTTCAGTTTGCAATTTGTGCTGGAGTGGATGCGGATATGTTGCATCTATCCTACATATCTTTTGGGAATGCCCAGTGGTGGGCCCATTATGGACGGGGTATTTTCTCTTATGGGAGATGTCCTGGGATTTCATATACCTAGAGATCCTGTTGTGGCCTTGTTTCACTATTCCCTATCCGTTCCCCAAGAAGACGCCTACGTTATGGAACAGATCCTGATAGCTACTAAAGCAGCGATAGGTTAAGCCTGGAAATCACCTCGGGTCCCTGATCAACAACATGTTATAAATAAAGTTCATAAGCATTATTTATTCTAGACAGCTGATCATAGATGCAACCTCTCGGCGAACACTACCCATCTTAAATGGTTCAAGTGGAGTGATTATAGTGAGAGAATGGACATTCCCCTTGGAGTTCACCTCCAGACAGATTTATCTATTTTATTATCTCCTCACCATGAAGTTGAAACATGAACTATACTCCCATGCTTAGATATATAAGGGATGTTTGTATTTCTCTTCTCAAAATGAATAGTTGATATGCGCTTGGTATACCTTGAACACACCCCTCTCCCTATGCCCTTTGACCCCGTGTCTTTATACCCTTGTGTCTCTGTCTGGTCTGTCAATTTTTATTTTTTTATATTTGGTCTGTTTCCCCCCTTTACCCCCTTACGCAATTTCTTTAAACATAAGTCGGTAGTGCAACCACTGGAACTTGCAAGACTTTCCTATAACTGCTCATTGACTATATTAGTGCTTGTTGCACAGTTATGTACCATTGTGATTTTGTAATGTAAAAGCCGCTTGTTTATCTATCTGACTTAAAAATGTATTATGAAACAAAAAAAGAGCAGCATGATTATTTTCCACATAATTTTCAGTTATTGGCACACAGATATTTGCGGATACTGCAAAGATGGTGGATGTTGTAACGCACGATGACTTCCAAGTTGTAGGCGTGTCTACTTCCGACCATTCTCCCTGCAGTAACTTCCAGATGCGGAGACTGTGACAGTTGGTAGAATGCATGGGAACTTGGATTGACGCCAGGATGCACGACAATTGTCTGGTTGTGTGCATATCTGATTGTTGTCCCTATAGGCTGGGAAGTATGGCCTCAATTGACTTCCACCTCTGTGATATTGAGGAGATGCTGGAATGAATAATGACTTCCGGTCACGTGTATTGCCGTCAATCCCTGAAATATAAATTAAATGGACGTGTTTTATGGATGTTATGTACTTTCGTTTTAAATATATGAATGTTGTATATTTTATGATAAGAAATTATGGACAAAAACATTTTCAGATAGAATTTAAATAGAATTGAGCTAGATATGAAGGGTATAAAAATCCAGTATGGGGAACAGAGTCCACATTCTGAGGAAGGCTCCATTGGTTTATACGTGTGAAACATAATACCATTGGACTGGCACCTGTGACTTTACCAACAGGGAGGCAAACGTAAGTAATTCTTTTGGAGACCCGGGACCTTCAAAAGACCTTTGACACCTTTCACATAGACTTGATCATAAGGCCATAAACGGTATTAAGCCGATTGTTACTATTAGTCTTTGTTTTTATTGTCTTAAATAAATGTTATTTTACACTATGTGGAACATTTCCATCTTTTTCTGAGGTATATGAAGGAAAAGTTATGAGTCGCCTCCAGCAGCTCTACAGTTAATATGTTCTGTGTGTGTTTTGTATATGTTTCCCCGGATCAGTACTCCGGGTTTTGCTGATCCACCTTGCCTGGGTTTTCATGCACACCTTGGTCTTGGGTGTGGTTGCCTGCTAAGCCTCTGGGTATTTAGGAATTCTCCCAGCATTGAGGCCCTGCCGGTTATAGTTTTGTTTAAGCCTTGCCTGAGTCTGGTTAAAGTCTTGTCAGAGTTCTGTCATAGTCCTGAGTTTTCCAGCAAGCAGTCCTGCCAGGTGTCCAGTGAAATTCTGCCTGTGTCAGTGTACCATTGCTGCAGTCTAAGGCCGGTTTCACACACTCCGGCTCCTGCCGGACGGTGAAATCCTGCATGGCCAGGGAGCCGTGCCGCACACAGTAGATTATCATGGAGGGGATGGCCACAGCCCGGCAGCCGTCCCTTCCAGTGGCGGGATCCGGCTGCAACCGTGCGGCCGGGCCGCGGCCATCCCATGTGAATGGACACAATAGTGTCCATTCACAACTAATGTGTGCAGCACGGCTCCCTGGCCGTGCGGGATTTCACCGTCCGGCAGGAGCCGGAATGTGTGAAACCGCCCTAAGAGATCCTGCCGAGTGTCCTATGAAGCCCTGCCTGTGTCAGGGAACCATTGCTGCAGTCTGAGAGACCCTGCATATACACAGACCCTGTCTGACAGATATAAGTGCTGGTTTTTCCACCTTTAGTATTTCAGCTGATCTCTTTCAGAGTTTATCTGTGTGGAGTATATGCCATCCACACAGGTTATATATTGTTTATTATTAACATCTTCATGCATTGTTGCATTTATGCCATTAGCCAGGACATGCTGTGTTAACATCCTGCTGTGTCTCTGTAGTTACAAGTGTGGGTGTGGGGAGTGATTTATTTGCATAACATCTTCTTGCATTGTTGCATGTCTGGGAGTTCAGTGGAGGATTGCTCCCATATACTTCCACTCAACTCACTGGTGTTTCTGACCACTTGTTATAATATGTACCACTGTCTGTTTGTTTTCCTGAGTTTGTCAGTTATCCTATTGTCCATCTCTCAGTTTCGGTTGATACGTTGTCCTACATAAGACCTGGGGGCATCGGGGTTGGAGCGGGCATGACTCGCTCCTTCAGACGTGGCTGCTATAGGTGAAGTCTAGCACTGCATGCGTCCAACAACCACTGGGAGAGACAACAGAGTCAGGGTCAGGTTTCAGGTGCTCTGTGGCTGCACCATCTCAGGCCACAGTGGCACATTTCTGGTTTAACCCCGAGTTCACCTCGGTGTACTCTATCATTATAACCGGCACTCTCAGCGCTGAAGGGGAACAGCAGGCAATGAACAGCCACAGGCACATGAAAGCAGCGGCGGCTGGACGTCAGCTACCCACTGTAGAAATAAAACTTGGCCTGTCAGGAGTTTTTCTGTGCAACCAGAACCCCCCTGCGTGTGCCACTGGCCTCAACCATTTTCTCAGTACCTTATCAACCAATAGGCTGATTATTCTGCAGCCTAGGGTGCCAGGACTGGGGGGGCTGCTACTCTGCAGCCCCAGTGCGGGGGTGCCGTGGGGCTGCCCAATCACTAAGGATCAGCTGCACAGCAGGCACTTAGGGTGGGAACAATCAAGCAGAGGGGCCATGAGGTCCCTCTGAGCTTGGCAGCTTCTGAAAGATTATCTTCCAGCAGCCACACATTGGTCCTTTCTGCTAGTTCTTTCTGCATGATTTATACTTGGGCTTAATCCATAATTTTGTGCATGCCAGTGTCTAACCTTTGCATCCTTTAATCTCTGATTTGGTATGCTATACAATCGCAGTATAGAACGAGACATGGGAATAAAATCTGTCCCATTTGGTCCATTGATAGTGGCCACATATCAGGACTGCCCCTTTACAGTCAGAGCAGTTTAAAGTTATGGATATGAGTCATTGTTCTATTGCTGAGTGGTCACACACATACACAGAGATCACTTCCTTTGTACAGACTCCCCGCATATATAACCTTGCAGTTTCACTTCTGTGGGAAAGTACAGTTGTATATTCACTTTTAACAATGTATTAAAAAGCTATAAACACATAAAGTGACATGTTATAGCAACAGTACAAATGTAGCGTTGCTGTATGATTCATTTAAAAATATCACAAATTAAGCTAAACTGAGCAATATTTTAGGAGCTCAATGAAGAAAACCTTAAACGATTAAGGGACTCATTCATTATTCCTTGCGGACGCTGGGCAGAGGGCGGCCGGCTGGTTCATTAGCATATGGGACCACCCAGATTTTTAATGAGCATTCCCATGAGAACGCTGGGCGTTCTTTTGCTAATAGCCAATGTCAACTGCCAGCCCATTTCCCCCAGAGCATCCACGCATATAGTAAGTGACTTTAAAGTCACTTTTATGTTGCGTGAGACTTCACCATCATTCAATGGACGCGGACCATCGAATGATGGGGGCGGATACCACAAGGATGCAAATGGATGTTACTGTTTAACATCCTTTCGCAAGCCATGCGTGGCAATCCACCTTGTGAATGGGTGGCGGCCGGACACCATTCGCAAGGCTGGGTTTGGTTGACTCACAAAGGTGCAAATTTGCATCCAAACAAGTCAACCAGAATAACCCCCACAGTGTATTTGTGTATGGGGGCAGCATTACAGATTAGGGCTTAAAGGGGGAAGAGATATTTATGGTGGGATTCGGATGGTTGATCCAAAATGTCTAAATCGACAGTAAATATGGTTGACGTGGTCAAAAGGCTGACACGAGATAAATTTCAACATGGCTATTTTCAAGAAATAAAAGGTTGACATGAGTTTTTTTCCCATGAACGCCCATACACATGTGTTTAGCAGCATTACACGGAGAGCTACATGTGTATTAGCCTTGTGATTTGTCTAGGGTCCTCTAAGCTGCCAATGGCTTCTACACAGATGTAGTGATGTATTAATCCCACCTATTTTGCTGTTGTTCCACCTACGTTTGATATGGTGCCCTCCACATGAGGCCATGTCTACATATTTTTTCAGGGCCACTTTTAGTTCCCAATCCGCCCCTGGCCCTGACAATTATGCAAAAGTACGCAAAAATATGAACGCTGCTAAAAAAAAGAGGATGTAAAGGATAATAATTTCCATACTGGTGCAATGTTTGCATTCTTTTCCACCTTGGAAATATTCTGTAGAATCCAGCAACCTGAAGATAAGATGCAGAGTGAGTTTTCCCAGGGGTGACTGTAGAGCACGGGTGTCAAACACAAGGCCCGCGGGCCAAATCCGGCCCGCCAGACCTCGTCATGTGGCCCGCGCGAGGAGATAGCACGCAGGGCAGTGTGTCCCAGCTCCTGCCTAGGCCACCTCCTCTCACCCACCCCACCGCGGCCGCCTTACCTGTTCCTCCACTGTCGGCGGCCATGTTCCTGTAGGCACATATGTATGCGGCTACAGAAACATGGCCGCCGGCCTCCACGGCTACGTGGAGGAGGGCCCGGCCGCCTGTTCCCTCTGATGCCCGGCAGTGACAGACACTGGGTGGGGACGTCATGACGATGACGCCGCCCGCCCATGCGTCTGTAGAGAAGTAGGAGCAGGCAGGGAAGCTGGACCGGGAGTCGGGGACAGTGTGGCCGCAGCAAGCAGTGAAGAAAAGCTGGAAGCCGCAGCAGCTGCAGGACAGACGGAGAAACAGTAAGTGAGGATGAGGATCACACTCACAATAAAAAAAAACAAATATCTGCTGTTTCCTGAGGTGGCCCCATGTATAATAATAATAATGCCATGACACCACAGGCTGCTCCTCCTGTATAATCATTTATGTGTCATGGCATTACTTTTATTATATTATACAGGGGGAGCAGTCTGTGGTGTCATGGCATTATTATTATACTTGATGTGAACAAGCCGTAGGAAGGCGAAACGCGCGTCATCACACTGCCCGTCGGCGCCGGCGGGACAGTGTCACTTAGACTGCCGGGCAACTCAGCCACAAGTCAGCTGCACACATTGGGGAACCTACTATACGGAGCAACATTGCATGGAGCCTGCCTGCAAACGAGTGATAGAGACTGGACTCTAGCGAACCCTCCACTCTCTTACTACTACACACAGGGCACCCTTCTCCGTTAAACAGGTATCCCACCACCTCTGAAACTGCTGATTTACACAGTCTGCCATGCTCTGTTGCATCAAACAACATGGTAGAAGGTACCTAACAGCATGAGTAAGAATGGTGTTCCTTTACTTATTTCTATCACACTGAGAACCAGTGCCTGTCCTCTCTCATTACTGAAGTCCGCTGCTGGAGCAAGACTTATTTAAAAGCAGAAGGTGGCACTTTTTCCATGTGAACTACTCTGTGATATCCTTTACCCTTTTTAAACACCAACACTGTCTATGAGTATCTATACCCTCTATTTTCTGACACTCTCTCATTGGGAATACTACGCGGCATTTTTGCATTGCAATGTCAGTTTGACAACAAGGCAACCTTATCCGCAGTTTACCCAACAGCAGAAGTGCAACTATTCTACATCTCCCTCTGGCCCTGCAGCACAGAGAAAGACTTTCTCACCCTGAGTCCAATGCACGTCTGCAAGACTCAGAGAAAGCAGTAGGTCCGATCTGACTTGCTGAGGGGTCAATACTGTGAGATTTAAATTGCTGCACAAACCTTTTCGTTTACAATCTATTGCTTTATTATCAGTCCTGACTAGAGTTGCGTTATCTAGCCAGGAAAGACCTGCCAATACCTGGTTGTCAGCAATTCTAACTGACAAATTGTTTTTGGTCTGGTGACCATTTTTCCAGTCGACCGGCATAAGTGTCGACATCCTTGTGGGACTCTCCCATCTTTATTGTCATCCTTGATAAAATTGAGGTTATTGGCCAGGAGAGAACGCCAATGCCTGGCGGTTAGCAATTCTAACTGACAAATTGTTGGGGTCTGCTGACCAATTCCAGTCGACCGGTGTAAATGTTGACATCCTTTTGGGACTCTCCCATCAAGGATACTAACAGCAATTTATAGATTGTGCACCTCACAAACCTGTTTGGATACACCATGTATTTGTGTCTCGGCTAAATCCGAAACAGTTTGAACCGAGAGTTCAGATTATATTTACAACCGTTTTCCTGAAAATTCTCTCGCCCAATATGCAAGCAGCAATCTATAAATTATATATAGAATAATCTATTAACACTGGTGTTTGATTATACATACTGTATGAACGGTGAACTATAAACTGCATAAATATCTATCTAAGTACCACTGACAGTGTTTGTCACCTCAAAAAGGCTATCACAAACAAGAATTTATGGCGATGAAATTTGGGTTCACATTTGTGACAGACAAACTGTCTAAAAACCTAAAATCATCAACATAATACCATTATCTAAGTGTGCAGATATCAGTCTAAGTAGGGAATCACTCCCTTGAATTTTTCTATCAAATACCCTTCAGACGATACCTAGCGGACATAGCAAATAGCTCAGCTAGGCACATCCAGAATTCTGTTCTGAAACAGAACGCAACTATTGCATAGCATATCAATTACAAGCTCACTGCAATTTTCTTAGTTGTTGAACCTTTCGTTCCAATATAGAACGTGATTTGCATAGCGTATTACTTTAAAGCTCACTGCAAAATTTATGTTGTTTGTCTCTGTCTGTACTGTGTTTTCTGTTGGACAAAGTATGTCCGCCCTATATTAGAATAATAATAATAAAAGTTAATTTTTAACAAAATTAATTCATCATTAAAAACAAGAGTGCCCCACAAAGAGAGTCCACTTTCCCCTCTCCCTCATTTTGTATTATACAGGGGGAGCAGCCTGTGGTGTCATGGCATTCATTTTATATTATACAGGGGGAGCAGCCTGTGGTGTCATGGCATTATAATTATACAGGGGGACCTACAGATACAACCGGCCCTTTGAGGGTGACCAAACTGCTGATGCGGCCCCCAATGAATTTGAGTTTGACACCCCTGCTGTAGAGAATTGACAATGCACTAGTGTGGACATTTGGAGGAATGAAAGATTTTACAGAATATGCAAGCTCGATCCGGCTAGGTGGGGCTTTTGGGAGTTCCCCGGCGGTCCTGCCCTTCATCCACACCCTGAATGTGGTATTTAGGAGCCAGTCCTGCAGCAAACAACATCCAAATAAGAACTTGAGGAGGAAAGGGGGACTCACATTTCTGCATTGTGTGTGTGAGACACCCTGCCAGCGCTATTTGTGTGTGTGTGTGTGTGTGTGTGTGTGTATGTGACAGCCTCACTGCCGCGGGGTGGTGTGATGCGTACCTGGACTCTGTACTTGCCGGTTTCAGATCTTCACAGCCTCTTCCTAGGAAGATCCTGTGACAGGAGATGGCACAACCCAAGGAGACCCACAAGACACCACGACTACTGCTAGCAGCGATAAGGATTTATTTACGGAAGACTCAAGAATTGGTCACTGCGATATTTAACTGGTTATTTGTAAATTACATCAACAATAAACAAGTAAACTGTAACGGTAAAGCATTACATGAAACAATCATTACTACGGTAACCTAATCCTGCATCGACTCCGACGGTTCTAACCGTCGTCCACCAGGTGGCGCTTCTCAAATAGTCTATAGCTAGCTTCACTCTCTGGCCTTGCAGCCAATCTAAACACTTCAACACACATAATGCAAGTTATTAGCAAATCACTATGCACTATCCCAATTTAATAGTCACGGTGCAAAACAATGGTCCCACGATGATAGGTCCTCAACGTCTATAAGGGTAAGTCCCTATGATAGTGTGCACACAAATGTATAGCTCAGAAAAAGGGTTAACCAATCCTTATATAAGAGGGGCAGGCAGATTCCCATTCCTTAGGGTAACCTCCTGTACTTGTACTCTAAATAGGCTGCAGGATCTGGATATAATGGGTCTGTGTCCAATATGAGGTAGCTGCGTGCACCGCACCAGCGCACGACACCCGGGCAGCAACTGGCCCTTGTTATCCCAGGGGCTTCACCCCAACATCACAGTCAGAAGGGAGTCTGCTCCCAAAAGGGCCTCTTTTAATCGTCCCGGTGAGGCTCCCTATTGATGGTAGCAGTGGAGGCAGGGCAAGGCTATTCCCACAGGCAGCAGGTGATGGGGAATCCTTGGTGCGTCTGCCGGGCAGTGGGTGGTAAGGTGTGGGGCTGTGGGGTGTCCCTGATGCATCCGGCACCCTGGGGAAAGGTGAGAACCCGGGTACCTGTTACTCTGCTGCAGATGCCAGCTCCTGCCAGTAACGAGCCTCCCAGCTCCTCCGTGCACTGGCTCCTACTCCTGAGGTCAGCGGGGTCATCGAGGTCAGTACACCCGCTCCGTGACTCCAGCCAGGCCGCCTCTCATGCGCCTGGGTCCCATCACTCCTGCACAGTCCCCTGCATGCTTCTTCTCTCCTTGATATCTCTGGCCGGGCACCAGCATACCCTCCAACTGTACCGATTTTGCCGGTACAGTACCGTTTTTTAACAATCTGTACCGGCAAAATCACTTTGTACCAAATGTACCGTTTTTTTGTGTTTCGTGAAAAAGTGCATTCCAGATTCCTCCTTCTTGCTGCCCGCTTGGCTCAGCATTAATTTCTTTGGCCCGGCGCTGCTTGCTTCCCTGTGCGGTGCGCCGGCTCTCCCCTCCCAGGCTCCGTTCCCATAAGTGCATTGCGGCAGGCGGGCATTGCATGACGTCACGTGCCGCCAGCGCCGCACCATGAGCACTGAGGGATGAGAGACTCTGCCTCCGCAGACTGAGGTCGCGAATCATGTGAGGCCAGAGAGGATGCGGTGGCCAGCTGGGGCGCGCATGAGGGGGGGATCGCTCCAGGAGGATGCAGCAGGTCATGGTCTCAGTCCGGAGCCGCTGCCTGCCACACAGCTCGATCATCCCAGTGTGCAGCGTGAGTCATTAGTATCCAGCATCGTGTTCCACCTGTTTTCTGCAGTGCTCATGTGACATGGTGGCTTAGTAGTGGGCTCAGGGGCTGGCTGGCAACTTTTAGCCTGGGGGGCAAGTCCAGAGCACTGGCCCATAAGTAACAGCGCATCGTTAAATGGAGGTTTTTAGTTTAAAAAATATGGATTTTCTGTGATCCACTCTGTTTAAACCCCACGCAGCGGCATTGAATACATGCCATAGTTGCAACTCCAAGATGGAACAAGCTGTAAACAGCGCCCTAGACATTGGCCATCATAGTTAAAAGAAATACCACAACCTTACTTATTGCAAGCACAGGAGTAGTACAGTAGACCACAATATATAGGAAACACTTTCCACAACAAATGAAGAGGCCACCATATATTACAAGTTTATAGAGTCCTGGGCTGTACTGGACATTTCTCACTGCTCAATAAAGGTGGTTCCAAAATCACATCTCTCATACCGCTTTCAGACCGCACTCCGAACACGGCTTATTGCCGTGTTCGTGGGGCCTAAACACGGGTCACGGTGAGGTCTGAAAAGGCCACCACGGGTCGAGCAACACGGGTGTTCAACCCTGGTAATGACCAGGGTTGAACACGGCTATGACCCGTGTCAAGTGCAGTGTGAACGGGTGCCTGGGTCGAGCGACCTGTGTCCCGTTCACAGTATGGAGGAGGCAGCACTGTCAGCTTCAAGTACTGCCTCCTCCCGAGCCCCCGATGACGCGCCGCCGCCCAGCACCGCCCCATGTGACATCACCGACTCGGCGATATGCCGTGTCGGAACTTTCAGACCACATTGCCGTGTTGCTCTGGGGATGGGACCCTTGTCCTAATCCCGTGTGCGACACGGCATTTGCGGTCTGAAAGTAGTTTCACTCAGAGACACACACACCTCTCACTCACATGCATACATACACACACCTCTCACTCACATGCATGCACACACACACACACACACACCTCTCACTCACATGCATGCACACACACCTCTCACTCACATGCATGCACACACACCTCACACACACTTCTCACTCAGACACACACACACACACCTCTCACTCAGACACACACACACCTCTCAGAGACACACACACCTCTCACTCAGAGACACACACACACACCTCTCACTCAGAGACACACACACACACCTCTCACTCACATGCATGCATACACACACCTCACTCACATGCATGCACACACACCTCACACACACACACACACACACACACACCTCTCACTCAGACACACACCTCTCACTCAGATGCACACACCTGTTTTATTAACCCCTTCCCGACATTTGACGTACATTTACGTCATGGCCGGGATGTACTTCCCGACACATGGCGTAAATGTACGTCATGACTTTAAAGTGCCACCGCGTCTAGAGACGCGGTGACAGAGGGACGATGTCTGCTGTCCCTGACAGCAGACATCTTCCCTCACTGCCCAGGGGGGGCAGCGATACCCCCCTCGTTCGGCGATCGCTGTGATTGGCTGTTCAATGTGAACAGCCAATTTACAGCGTTTTCTGTGTACCGGCGAATAACGTTCGCCGGTGACACAGGGATCGGTGGTGATTGGTGCTGTAAAGTACAGCACCAATCACCACCGGGTGTAAGGGTGACACTGGTGTCACCCCACCTGCCCCCAAAAGACTGTGATTGGTCCGTCGGACCGACGGACCAATCACAGCCATTTCACCTCAGATGAAATAACGGAGACAGCCCTGCAGCCGCCATTCCGGTCAGGAACAGCGTGCAGAGCGGTCTCCGTTCCCATCTGTGCCCTATACTGACCTGATCGTTGCTGCCAGCTCCTGGTGTGACTTCCTTGTGACTTCCTTGTGTTGCTGCTGCTGCTGCTGCAGCAGCGTCGTTGTGGCAGAGATTTAAATTGTGTGCTATTATTTTGTGCTATAATTTTGTATCTGCTCCCCCCTGCTGCCCCCCTTTTGTGCTGATCACTATAAACTAAGTGATCAGCACCTTTTTTTGGGGTGCAGGTTTTTTTTTTTTTTATATATATACCCTGTCAGGTTGCACCCACAGTTGTGTGCCTGCTGCCCCTCACTGCTAATCAGTGTTGCATCACTGTGTTGCATCACAGTGTTGCATCACTGATCAGCAGGTTTTTTTTTTTTGGAGAGTGCTGTGGGGTTTTGTTTTTACACCCACGTTGCTTTTGTGGGTGTCCTGTGGCCGCTGAGCGCTGATCAGTGACGTACATCACTGAACAGCATTTTTGGCACAGGGTTGATATAATTTTTTTTCTGCAGTTTTTTTTTATTGTTTTTTTTTGGAGAGTGCTGTGGGTTTTTTTTTAAATTGTTTTTACACCCACGTTGCTTTTGTGGGTGTCCTGTGGCCACTGAGCGCTGATCAGTGACGTACATCACTGAACAGCATTTTTGGCACAGGGTTGATATAATTTTTTTTCTGCAGTTTTTTTTAATTGTTTTTTTTTTGGAGAGTGCTGTGGTTTTTTTTTTTAAATTGTTTTTACACCCACGTTGCTTTTGTGGGTGTCCTGTGCCCGCTGAGCGCTGATCAGTGACGGACGTTACTGACCAACATCTGTGCTCAATTTTTGGCGCAGGAGTTTTTTTTTTTTTTCTTTTAAACTTACACGTGTTAAAGCACTACATACACACTACATACCCCCCGTGTTGAAATAAAGTTTGTAACCCCCCCCCCCCTACACTATACACGTGTTGAAACACTACACTTAAAAATAATAAAAATGTCCCAATCATCGCAAAGACTGTTTTCAGCAGAGGAGGCATATGCCCTTCTTGCCTCTGACACTGACACAGCCAGTGAAGTAAGCGATGAATTGGCATTTGTCTTAAGCTCCTCTTCCTCCTCTAGTGATGAGGGACCCCCTCAAAGACGCCCCCGTAGAGCAGCTGAGACCCCCCCCCAATGATTGATCTCGTATGGACCCCACCACCAGACAATTTTGAGCCCCAGGTTCCTGAGTTTTTGGCCAACCCAGGAATCCAATTTGATAGTACAGGCCTCAAAGAAATTGACTTTTTCAAAGTCTTTTTCTCTGATGATTTTATAAATTTAATGGTGGACCAAAGTAATTTATATGCCCAGCAGTTTATTGCCCAAAACCCCACGTCATCATTTGCTAGGTGGACCCCTGTAGATGCAGTAGAGATGATGACGTTTTGGGGTCTGGTGTTACATATGGGCATAGTTAAAAAGCCAGAAATTAGGCAATATTGGAGTACAGATGTTCTGTACAGCACCCCACTTCATCGTATGGCCATGACCCGGTCTCGTTTTGAGACGATCCTTAAATTTTTGCATTACAACGATAATGCACAGTGCCCACCCAGAGATGATCCCACCTTTGACCGGCTATTCAAAGTCAGGCCGGTCATTGATCATTTCAGCGCCAAATTTGCTGAGATGTACATCCCCCAAAAATTCATTTGTGTGGACGAGTCACTTATACATTTTAAAGGAAGGGTTAAATTCCGCCAGTACCTTCCCAATAAGAGGGCAAGGTATGGCATAAAAATGTATAAGCTGTGCGAAAGTACCTCAGGGTACACGAAGGGAAGGACACAAGAATTGAACCGCCAGAATGCCCCCCCTCCCTCGTAGGTGTTAGTGGAAAGATTGTCAGGGATTTAGTGCACCCCTTCCTGGATAAAGGTTATCACCTCTATGTGGATAACTTTTACACCAGCATCCCCCTGTTTAAGGCCCTTGGTTCAAGAGGTACAGCAGCTTGCGGTACTGTGCGCAAGAACCAAAGAGGCCTCCCAAAAACGCACGTTGCCCAATTACTGAGAAAGGGTGAAAGCAGGGGAATATGCACCGAAAATATGTTGTTGGTCAAATATAAGGACAAGAGGGATGTCCTTATACTGACAACAATTCACGGAGACAGTACCACCTCCGTCCCTGTACGAGGTACCAGTACCCACACCTCAAAACCTATTTGTATCCTAGATTACAATAAGTACATGGGCCCTTATTCAGATCGGCACGGTACGGCCCGTGTGCGGCCGTACCGCCGATGTTTGTGGTCTGCACATGCGCAGAGGTCATTCTGCGCATGTGCAGCCCCCTTCGCCGCAGACGGATTTCGTCCGCCGCAAAGGGGGCGTATAGGGGCGTGAGGGGCTTCAGCCCCTCATTTCCCTATGTGTACGCCCCGCGTTTCATGGGCGTTCCCATGAAAACGCGGGGCGTATGCATGGTAATGAGGGCATGACGCCCTCATTACCATGACATGGGGGCGGAAAGCTGACGTCGCCGGATGTCAGCTTTCAGCCCCCTTACAAGCTCCCACACGGACGATTGTCCGTGTGGTCTGAGCTTGCGGGAGCTGCCGCGGCGTGCGGGCCTGCCTTCGATGGTCGTCGACCATCGAAGGCAGGGGGCAGCTCCCACCATGGTGGAGGCGTAGCCTCCACCATTTTTGTGCGGATCGCCAGCCGTCCGTGTACGGACGGCCGTGGCGATCCGTCCGGTGGGCGGCCCTTGGTTTGTGCGGTCGGAGCCCCGTGTGCGGCTCTGACCGCACCAACCAGAATAAGGGCCTCGGACGGAGTGGATCTTTCAGATCAGGTACTGAAGCCATACAGTGCCCTGCGGAAAACAAAAATATGGTACAAGAAGCTGGCCGTGTATATCATCCAGATGGCACTGTATAACGCTTACGTACTATTCCGTTCTACCAGCCAGACGGGGACATTTATGCACTTTCAAGAGGAAGTCATAAAGGGCCTAATATTTGGGAACCAACAGGCAGAGGGCCCCAGTACTTCTAGTACTGGCCCCAGTACTTCTAGTACTGGCCCCCGTATTGTATCAGGGCAGCATTTTCCTAACGAAATCCCCTCCACTGGAAAAAAGGGCAGGACACAAAAAAGGTGCAAAGTTTGCTATAAAAAGGGAATACGAAAGCAAACTATTTTCCACTGTGAAACTTGCCCCGACAAACCCGGCCTATGTATGAAGGAGTGCTTTAAAATATACCACACATCTATGGATTATTAGGTTTCACCGTGCTTCGGGGGTCTTGCTAATGCGACATAGCACCCACCATTCATTCCACCAGAATCTATGCTGCAAAATCCAAATATCACTCCTTCCCTTCTGAGTCCTGCCATGCACCCAAATGGTATTTTTTGGTCACATATGAGGCATTGCCGTACTCGGGAGAAATTGGGGCACAGATTTTGGGGTGCTTTGTCTCCTTCATTCCTTGTGAAAATGAAAAATTTGGTACTTGTGAGTTATCCGGGCGTCCGATTTTTAAATCGGGTCGGATCGGGACATCGCATCGCATCGCATGCGACCATCGGATGCGATGCGATGCGATGACCCGATTTTTCCATAGGAATCAATGTTAAAATGGACTGAGTCCATTTTAACATGGAATTCAATGGGAAAAAGGGTCCTTTTCATACCCCTACTATCCAAGTGGGCATGGAGTTGGATATAAACCTGTGGCGAGCGTAGCGAGCCACCGAGCCCGAAGCGTGGCGAGCGTAGCGAGCCCCGCGAGGGGACACAGAATACCGTCCCCTCGCGGGGCTCGCTTCGCTCGCCACGCTTCGGGCTCGGTGGCTCGCTACGCTCGCCACAGGTTTATATCCAACTCCATGCCCACTTGGATAGTAGGGGTATGAAAAGGACCCCTTTTTCCATAGGAATCATTTTAACATTCCTATGGAAAAATCGGGTCATCGCATCCGATGGTCGCATGCGATGCGATGCGATGCGATATCGCATCGCATCGCATCTGATTGTATGCCTTAACTTAAGGCATACAATCAAAAAATCGGACGCCCGGATAACTCACAAGTACCAAAAATTTTGAGCCAGAACTGCATTTTTGTGTAAAAAAATGTAATTTTTCATTTTCACAGCCCAGTTGTACCACAATTGGTGAAACCCCTGGGGGTTTGAAATGTACACTATACCCCTAGATGAATTCCCTGAGGGGTATAGTTTGCAAAATGGGGTCACTTGTGGGGGGGTTCCTAACTTTTAGCATCTTATGGTGCCTAGAAACCTACATGGTGCCTAAAAAATAATCTCATAAAAAGGAGGCTCCAAAATCAAGTAGGTGCTCCTTCTATTATGAAGCCTGTGGTTTGGTCAACGTGCACACTAGGGCCACATATAGGATATTTATGAAAACAAAAGAATTGGGGGAATTAATTTTTAGTCACATTTCTCTAGTAAAATCTACTGTGTTCCTTAGAAAAATGTATTAAAATTGAAAATCTGCAAAAAAAATGAAATTTTGAAATTTCACCTACACTTTGTTTTAATTCCTGTGAAACACCTAAAGGGTTAACAAACTTCCAAAATGCTGTTTTGAATACTGTGAGGGGTGCAGTTTTTGAAATGGCATCATTTATGGGATTGTCTCACATACAAGTCCCTCAAAGTCACATCAGAACTGAACTGGTCCCTAAAAAAATCAGTGTTTGAAATTTTCTTGAAAATTTGAGAATTTGCTATTCATATTTTAAGCCTCCTAGTGTCCAAAAAAATTAAAAGGAGGTTGAAATAATGATGGAAACATAAAGTAGACATATGGTCTATGTTAGTTATTAACTATTTTGAGTGGTATGATTATTTGTCTCACAAGCAGAAAATTTAACATTTTGCAAATTGCTAAATTTTCAATTTTTTTACGACATTTTGGTATTTTTCACAAAAAAACACAGACTGTATCGACCAAAATTTACCACTAACTTGAAGTACAATGTGTCACGAGAAAACAATCTCAAAATCACTGGGATAAGTAAAAGCAAAAAAAAGTTATCCCCACTTAAGTGATACATGTCAGATTTTAAAAAAAGGGCTCTGTCAGGAAGGCAAAAACAGGCTGCGGCGGTAAGGGGTTAAACACACACTCCTATTTCAACTATATAAACAAAACTTCCCCTAAGAAAACAAACACACACTTCACATAAAAAATGTACAAACATTTCAAATCATTGCTCCGTCCCCCCACACACACACTGTAATATGAACCAGGTGGCTGTCAGTGCCCCTACCTGTGGCTATATTCCCCACACGGTGCAGGAGAGCACTCCAGCCAGCCAGCCAGCTACTGCAGCATTGGAGCCCGAAGGAGCTGTGCGCAGCAGCTCCCCCTAGTGTCAGTCGGCTGCCAGCTCATTCTCTATGTGAGAAAAGAAGGCGTCACCTGCACTGAGGCCATGTCCTCAGAGCAGGGGGCTGGCGGCCATGTTTGTGTAGCTGCGGTCATGATCTGAAAGCTGCGGCTAGGAGGATGAATAAAGGAAGAGGAGGACAATGCACGGATCACCAGGCTGGTGGCCCGCATTAGTAACTGGTAAAGCGGCCCGGGGGGGCACATGGCACCCTGCCCCCCGGCCCAGCCCGCCCCTGAGTGGGCTGCTGGCATAATAAATCAGTATATTTAATATACTTATTTTTTTTTTAAAGTATATTAAATATATATTGATTTAAAATGCCAGCAGCCCACTACTAAGCTACCATGTGACATGAGCTGCGTGTTGCACCTGTTTGTCTGCAGCACAGCTCATGTCACAAACTGCCCATTACACATTCGGAAAGGGGGCGTGACCATGCCCACTTTACATGTGGCCACGCCCCCTTTCTAAATGTGTACCGATTTCTGTCCCTCAAATGTTGGAGGGTATGCACCAGCTGTCAATCACCCTGCAGCTCTCGGACACTGCTCCTGTCCTCCTCTCCCAGCCTTCAGGCTGCACGCTGCTGGCTAAATCTTCCAGGGCTGCACAGTCTCTTTCCCTCTCTGCTCCAAGTGACAGACTTTCTCCTCACACACTGCTGGGCTCAGGTCACCTCTGACCTCTCAGCTTCCTGTCACATTCTGGTGCTCACTCCTTACTAGGTGCTTACTGGGTCTTATTAACCCCTCACTGCCCTGCAGCTTGCACAATAAAAGAAGGTACTTGAAACAGCATTGCCTCAGCCTGCAATGTTAAATCTCTTTGGGACACACCAGGGGCACAGGGGTGCCACATGTGTGTCTTGCCCTGTCTGCACTATGGGGGTTATTCGGATTGACTCACTTGGATGCGTATATGCATCCTTGCAAGTCAACCTAACCCCGCCTTTGCGAATGGTGGCACGCCGGCCCACCATTCGCAAGGCACGTTCCCTCACACTGGCAGCGAAAGGATTTTTTGCATAAACATACATTCGCAGCGTGCAGTGGACCACCCACATCACTCAATGACTGCCGACTATCTTATGGTGTGGAAGGTGCACACATATGTAAGAGTGGTCTGATGCTGTGTGATGCTGGAATGCATGCTGTTTGCAGAGCAAGCCTGGAGGAGCAATTAAGAGGTATGAAAGTGCTTCTAAATTGTCTGCACAGTTACCATCCCAGCGGGCATGTAGGCAGAATATTATAGTGTGCCCAAAGCATTGGAAGCAGAGCAATATGGTGTCCATGTCAACTGTGTTGAAAAATCTCAGTTTGTCGCCCCCTTCCCCCCACATGATATCTGAAAAGGCTGCGGGATGGGTGGGTTATACTGTGGGATGGGAGGTTAGGGTCAGGCTGCATTCGGGGAGGTTAGGGTTAGGCTGCAGGAGGGCAGGTTAGGGTTAGGCTGCAGGAGGGCAGGTTAGGCTGCAGGAGAGTAGGTTAGGGTTGGCCTGCGTGAGGAAAGGATAGGGTTAGGCTATTGCAGGGGTTAGTTAAAATCTCACACATCTATACACAAGATATACACATTCATACAGTCAAAAATATTTAGTTACAAACACACACACACACACGGCTCAACCATCGATGATTTGAAATCATTAATGGTTTATGGACATTGTCAAATACTTTTGACATCGATGGGTGAGAACCAGATTGATGGAACAACAAAACTGATGTTTTGCTCTTGTTTGTTTTTTTTTCAAAGTTCCGGGACTCATGGCATAGCTACACCCCGACACCAACAAAGCCCCACCTCCACGTTCTGAGTATTTACATAGAAACAAAATAACTTCCCCAATTCTAACTCTCTGCGCACATGTTACATCAGCCCCACCTGCAGTGCACATGGTTTTGTCCTTTGCTTTTGCAAACCATCCTGAATCACCCCCTAACTGCATTAGATTGCTAGGTCATTTGATCCAGGTGTTTCCTCAGGGAACCTGGGTGGACCCGGCAATATCTCTGGTTATATGGGCACAATGTTACTCACTTTTGCTGTCCTTCTAGTACAGTTACAGTATCTCTGTGCACAACACAGTAACTTACATACTTCAAATTATCCACATAACATCCAATAGGTTAATAATATTATTTGAAATATATACCTTATTTTAGGTAGCAATGTGTGGTAATTATAATCCCATGCATGATTGTTATGGTTACTGCAATGGGCAGGGACTGTGGAAATCCCCTTTAATTAAGTGGAAACTCATACTGAAAATCATGCATACAGATAGTGCATTTACTTTATCTTATCAAAGTACATAAATAAAGTAGATGAGAATTTTATTGATGTTTCTATGATTCTCTAGACTTTCTGGGGGAAATTTACTAAGAATACGAATGCAAAAAGTTGCATTTGTATTCTTAATACGAATTAATACGACAGCATACCTCGTATGCTTTGTCGTGTTCCGGAGGGGGATTTACAAAGCAGTCAAATACGACTGCTTTGTAACCCTCCGATGGCGTTTTAATTTGTATTAACGGCTGTATATATGGCCGCTAATACGAATTAGTATAGGCAGTCTGCACTGCACGGATCAGTCAGATCCGTGCAGGCTGCAAGGTGTAAAAAAAAACAAATAAATAATAAAAAAAAAAAAAAAAAAATAATAAAAAAAAAAAACAGCGTGGGGTCCCCCCACACAGCTGTAACCAGCACCAGGCTGACAGAGCCGGGGCCGGTAATTAAAAATCAGGGAACCCGACAAATAGGGGTTCGCCGATTTTTTAACAACCAGCCCCAGGCTCCAGGTCCGGGGCTGGCTCCCAAAATACGGGGGACAAAATGACTAGGGGTCCCCCGTATTTTAAGAACCAGCCCCAGGCCAAACCAGCCAGCAGGGTAATGCCACTGCCAGGGGGGGGACTTTTTATACAAGTCCCCCCGGCCAAAGCATTAACCCTCTGACCAGTCAGCCTGGCCAGGGGCCCTTGGGGAGTGGGGACCCCCCCAATAAAGGGGTCCGTCCCCCCTCCAGGACTTACCTGACCAGGCTGAAGCCTGGTGCTGTCTTAGATGCCCCTGGGCATCGAGCTGATTTGAGTGTAAAAAATAGAATAAACTATTGTTTTTAACTGTGGAACTATGAGTCCCAGCAAGCCTACCCTGCAAGCTGGGACTTGGATAACCACAAGTCCCAGCCTGCGGGGCATTAAAGGGCCCGCTGGGTCTTGTAGGTCCACAGTTTAAAAAAATAGTTAAACACACACTGACACATAAGAAAAATAAAACTTTAATACATACATTACACACATACTGATACTTACCTATCTTGATCCCATAGGTAGGCCCCAGGGTCTTGTTCCGGTGCCTTGTCCTGCTCCATGTCGACGGCATCTGTCGGCGTCCATCCGGGTCCGAAGAAATCCATGGGGGACCTGTGGAAGGAAATCCTACTCACCCAGGTCCTCTGGCGAACATCCCGACATCTTCTCCATATTCTCCGTCTCCGCCGCCGGTACAAGCTTGGAATGAGAGGCGCAGAGATGTTTCATCTTCCGCGCCTCTCATTCAAATGATTCTATTGGCCGCCTAGCGGCCAATCAGGAGGCAACTTTCTTGGCTCCTGATTGGCCGCATAGGCGGCCAATAGAATCATTTGAATAAGAGGCGCGGAAGATGAAACATCTCTGCGCTTCTCTTTCCAAGCGTGTACTGGCGGCGGAGGCGGAGATGGAGAAGATGTCGGGATGTTCGCCAGAGGACCTGGGTGAGTAGGATTTCCATCCACAGGTCCCCCATGGATTTCGTCGGACCCGGATGGACGCCGCTGACACAGACGCCATTGACATGGAGCCCACCGCCGACATGGAGCAGGACAAGGCACCGGATCAAGACCCTGGGACCTACCTAAGGGATCAAGATAGGTAAGTATCAGTATGTGTGTAATGTATGTATTAAAGTTTTATTTTTCTTATGTGTCAGTGTGTGTTTATTTAACTATTTTTTTTACTGTGGAACTACAAGACCCCGCCGGCCCTTTAATGCCCCGCAGGCTGGGACTTGTGGTTCTCCAAGTCCCAGCTTGCAGGGACTCATAGTTCCACAGTTAAAAACAATAGTTTATTCTATTTTTTACACTCAAATCAGCTCGATGCCCACCGCCCAGGGGCATCGAGGACAGCACCAGGCTTCAGCCTGGTCAGGTAAGTCCTGGAGGGGGGGAACCCCTTTATTGGGGAGGTCCCCACTCCCCCAGGGCCCCTGGCCAGGCTGACCGGTCAGGGGGTTAATGCTTTGGCTGGGGGGACTTGTATAAAAAGTCTCCCCCCGACTGTGGCATTAACCTGCTGGCTGGTTTGGACTGGGGCTGGTTCTTAAAATACGGGGGGACCCCTAGTCATTTTGTCCCCCATATTTTGGGAACCAGCCCCAGACGTGGAGCCTGGGGCTGGTTGTTAAAAATCGGGGAACCCCTATTTGTCGGGTTCCCTGATTTTTAAATGCCGGCCCCGGCTCTGTCCGCTTGGTGCTGGTTACAGCTGTGGGGGGACCCCACACTGTTTTTTTTTTTCACTAAAGCCCTGAAGCCTGCACGGATCTGACTGATCCGTGCAGGCTAAAGCCAAATACGACAGGAAAATAAAGTGTATTTACCTGCCGTATTTTCGTGGCTGTTTCACGCCAATTAGCAGCCGTATTATCAATACGGCTGCTTAGTAAACCAGGAACCACCATTCTTTTGAAGGGTGATTCCTGTCGTATTCTATCGATGGTGTAGACATTCGTATTTGTAAATACAAATACGAATGTCCCATCATTAAGAATACGAAAATATTTTTTTTTGGCATAGTAAATGCCAAAAATACATATACACCAAAAAAAAATCGTATATTCGTATAAAAAATAAGATTTTTTTCAGTAAATTTCCCCCTCTATCTTTACAACAATTACAGAAAAAAGGAAAAAAGAAGTGAACAGATGCATCCCACCCAGGGCTGCCATCACAAATCGTGGGGCCCGGAACTGACAAAATGGGCAGGGCCCCCATAGCTGAGCCGGTGGCCACTATTGGCTCCTCCACCTTCCTGCCAGAGACGCTGACAGAGCCACCAGCAGCCCCAGCATTATGAATAAGGCTCCTGATTGGCTGCCCTTTGAAAGCCCGGGCTCCTGATTGGCTGCAAATCAGGAAGCTCCTATTGGCTGGCAACTAGTGCCGCTGCTACATTCATAATTTGCTAGTGCTGCTTTTCACAGTCCGCATCTTTGGCAGCGCAGTACTAACCGCAATGCTGCCATATGGGCCCCTGGGACTAGAAGAGCCCGTGACTCCAGTACCCATAGACCCCCCCTTTTGGCAGCCCTGATCCCATCCATAACCATGTTGCTGCAGGGTATGCCCTCTGGGTATATAGACATATGGAACCAGCTACTGACATGCAGCGGCAATCCGAAACAGTTCTGGTGGAAATTGGTGTAGTTGAAATTCAATCCATACTAAACCAAGTTTCAGGGCGCATAAGCCCCTTTGTCAAGGTGAGGAGGCTAGCAAAACATAGACCAGGACAGAAGTCTATTGGTGATGGTGTCACATGACAAAGGACAGCTCTTATCGGAATAACTGTCCGTTGCATTAATAGGGCCAGATCTCTAAGATCCAAAAGTGATAAAATGGAGAGCCAATCAGCTCCTGTCTGACATTTTTCAAACACAGTCAGTGACATGGCAGGTAGGAGCTGATTGGCTGGCTGTTTATGGGCCAGATTCTTTAAGCTTCAAAAGTGATCATCACATATGTTATTACATAATCAATTATTATCAATGCAAAACCCTGCGATGTGTAACAGGGTGCACCGGTGAATTTTAGTGCATCTTTCCCATATCCTCAAAGTAATTTTATGCTATTTTTTTTTTAGGATTTTGAGTATTAAATCAAGTTTGCGTGTATTGAACCATCAGAAAGCAAGGATGTCCCTGTCTTGCTAACAAAAATTTTGATTTGGAATATTTAAATATTTTAGATCAGATATGGGGAACTCAAACTGTATTAGTTTATCTCCCATGTGTTTCACTCTTACCTCTGCATCTCTTCTTTTTTTCCTATCTGTACCCATAAGCCTCTGTTTACTTGCTCCTTACCTTCTCCCCTCTTGCTTTCCTTTTCTGCCTTCTTCACACCATTTTTAATGCCTTTTTTATACAATCAAAACCTGTGCCGATGGCTGTGTATTAGAAGTGATGTGGATAAATAGATAAACAGAAGAGGGTACTTATGTAGTATCTGGGCGTCCGATTTAGAAATCGGATCGGATCGCATGCGACCAAATCGTATGCGATGGTCAAGATTTTTCCATAGGATTCAATGTTAAAATGGTCTGAGTCCATTTTAACATAGAATTCAATGGGAAAAAGGAGTCCTTTTTCTTTCCCCACTATCCAAGTGGGCATGGAGTTGGATATAAACCACCGAGCCCGAAGTGTGGCGAGCATAGCGAGCCCCGCGAGGGGACACAGAATACTTTTTAAGAAATATGCGTCCGCTCGCCTCGCTGCGCTCGCCACGCTATATAAAATCAACTCTATGCCCACTTGGATAGTGGGGAAATGAACAGGACCTTCTTAACATTGAATCCTATGCAAAATCGCATCGAATCGCATCTGATTGTATGCCTTAAGGTAAGGCATACAATCACAAAATTGGACGCCCAGATACTACATAAGTACCCAGAAGAGCAATTGTGTCCAATGACACCTAAATTATCTCAATTGGAAACTAAGTTTGGTGTAAAAAAATACACCTGCGCAGGTATATGTAACCAATATCTCTGAATTCTATTATCATGTAGTGTTCAAGATTGGTTGCTAAAACTATTCAGTGTGCCGGGGGAACCAATGTCTTGTTACTTACTAAGTATTAACCCCTCCCTTGCATGCACCTGAAAAGTTTTACTGAACTAATTTGAGCATCTACCACTATCTATATGTAAAAAAATTGAACTGAGCTTGGTAATGTTACCATACGCTTTGGCTGAGCGAAGTGTTAGCAACACATACAGGAAAACAGGAACAGCAAGTACATGGAAGCTACATTAAAATATAAGGGTGAGTTAAGATTAATTTAATGAATGCTTTTAATGAGATACATTATGGAGGAGTACTTTTGATGAAACAGAAGTTATTTATACAAATAACACAAATAAATCAACGGAGGAGAGGGAATGGGCCAGTGATATTTAGGGGTGACACCAAAACGCTGGCTCCAGCTCAGTGACAAATAATGGGTGCTGCTCTATAGCATTATGGGCCTTATTCTGGTTCACTCATTATATGGATAGGATAGGACCGAACGCACAACACATCCATACGTGAGCAAAGACACGCCTACATGTCCACCGTGTTCGGAGGGACTACCATAAGAGGGAGTGGTGAGGTTCTGCATCAACACCACCGTGTGAGAACAGAACTCACCAACTTCACATGGCCTTTCTGCGTCCAAGCGGCTGGACAGCCGACCAAACGCCCTTTTTTCAGTGCACAGCACAAATCCGCACGGAACTCATGCTTCAAACCCATGTATTTGTAAGAATGTGGCAGTTTCCAAACTATACCTGCGTTTATGTGTCCCACAATTTTGCATACTGCAATGACCTTTGCACCACTACAATATAATATTTAAGCACCACCCCTTCCATTTCTATAACTGCCACAGTTGTGTATCCATTATTTAATCTACATCTAAAAATTTTCATAAACATTACACGTAAGAAATTAATTATTGTCATTTTTCAGTATTCAAATATTGTGTCATGCAATGCTGTCACTTCATTATACTATATTCCCATACATATGTGGCCCAGTACATGTGTCTACTTGACCACTTATCTATGATAGCAATGCAAAGCACAATATCTGAATTGGACTCAAATGTGCACCTATGTGTACATGTGTTTGCCAAACCAGTGTCTACTGTTACCATTGTATACATTCATGCATTAATTGTGACGGTCATATTTATGCACATCACACAGTAAGCTAACCCATTTTTCTGAAAACACACCCCACCACACGTTCACCAACATTTATTCATTACCGTTCACTTTATACCACACAGAAAAATGCAATCACAAATGTGTATACAGTATGTACCTATTGCCCTTACCATAAGACAGTACACAAAACACATAAACTCTTCTCAAACTTTTATTTAAACAAAAAAGAAAAAAATTTAACTCAGCAGGTTGGACAGGTTGTCCAGCTCCTGGGCTGCCGCCAGCAGGAAATGGCACAGCCTTGCCAGGGTTTGTTGTACGGCCCGGGGAACTTGGGTCAGGTAATCTGTTGGCATGGGAAATGGGGTTTCACATTAGTGTTGAGAATGATTTACACATGTTATTAATTTGTGTTTAAAGTTCTCTTCATTGAGCTAGGAACTCAACCAACCTTTCTACACAGGATGAAAGAGGGACCTGCTGTTACGGTGCCCGCCTGGGCCCAGGGTGGAACTACCAGAGGCAGGAGGCTGGAGATCAGGGGTGAGCCCGTAGCCGGGACCACCGGTTAGGACGGCCACAGCGAACCCTACGCTAACTCTATTGAGCACCTCGGGCAGATGACAAACCCCTGAGAACACTAGGCTTCACCTGTGGCCGCCGCGTTCGAAGGAGCGAGTTAGGCCCACTCCAACCCCGATGCAGCTAGGTCTAATGGAAGGACAAAGAGTTAGTGATCGTCAGAGGTGGCTCCAGAGGATACTCTAGGTAACGGGCCTAACTGAAAAACGCCCCTATCTGCCGGCACCTGGCCAGATAGGGGGAATGCATCCCAGTCGCAAGCACAAGAGACAGACTCAGGGAATCTCCAAACAATGGGTATAACAAAGTACAGCGAATCCCCAAAGCAACCCAATACAGAACGGGGAGCCCTGCCTAACAAGGAACTGGAATGACTGGCATAGGGTAACAGAGAAATGAACACTGGAAACCATCAGAGAAATAGGCAGGCTAAGCCCACGGCGGGGCGATGTCCAGAACCCCCAACTTAAACTGCGGGTTGAGCAGCCCCGAAAACGAAAGAAATCAGCAAGCCGCCGTGTAAAAAGCGAGATAATACCAGGCTCCACTGGAGCACTTACGTGACCCACGGAAAGGAGGTAACAGTGGATCAGGGCCAGGCACGGAAGCAGAGCCGCAGACGTAATGGGACCCAGAATGAGACGAAGGAACTGGGAGCTGAGCTGCAGAGGATATATCCTGAGATCCAAACAGGAGACCGGAACAAGGGACCAGGTAGCGTAGCTGAGAGCTGACAGAGTTCCCTGCACAGGAAGCAGGAAATAAACACTGGTAACAGGAAGCTATCACTGGCAGGATTCCACAGGTCAGCATATGCCTTATCAATGCCTCAGGTGATTGATAACACCTGGTGGATATCCAGGCAGCTCCTAAGCAAGTGCTAAACGAGCTAATTATCTCACAGCCTTGTGAATAATTGCTCACAGAAAATTAGGCTGATATGGCACAGACCTGCCACTGGAGGCCACCAGTGAGTCAAATGCCAAACACAACCTGAACAGAAAACCAACAGAATGAACCATTGAACCTGGTTCAACATTTTTCTAACTACACTGATGGAGAGACACACAGGTTTCTAGTGTCAACATTTTGCCAACTACGCTGATGGAGGGACACACAGGTTTCCAGTGTATTCATTTTATGACTTATGCCCTAAAATAACAATATGTATGTGCCCAAAGCTGCCCTAGGCTTGTGGATGTCTCAAACAGGACAACCCCCTGCAGTAAGCAATGTACTGAAAATTTAAGGTCCTTGTCATTTACAACCATCACCAACTATACAATGGGCGGTATTCAATGTGAATACCGGCGACGTGCAGCGAATCCTGTTTAGGATTCGCTGCACATTCGCCACTGGTCGCCGCGTTCCGGAGCCTCGCCGGCTCCGGTATTCAACCAGCGAATATGAGCTCCTGCGGCGAACGCCGCAGGGAGCCTGAGGACGGTGGCAGGCAGGGAGATGGAAGTCTCCCTGCCTGCCCCAGAGCATATGTGGGGGGAGGTGGGCTCCCCGGGTGCCAGACAGCACAGGCTGCCCCCCGGGGGTGCAGTACCACGATCGGGTGCAGTGAATATATGAATATCTAATGAGCGGCTCAGCTCCGGCCCCCCCTGCTGGCTGGTCAGTGTAAAAAAAAATATACATTTTTTTTTAAATTAAATATATATTCATGTGCTTACAGCACATGAATAAAAATAGCATGCCCCTCCTCAGAATAAAATTCCTGATTTTTTGACACCAAATGTAAAAAACAAAACACTTTATTTTAAAAGTTCACATTCCACTTCACCATAAAAAGATAGCGATTGCTACTCGGTGAATCATGGCGAAAAAAACCTTGAAATGTATTCGCCATCTGGTCATTGAATAGGGTGATTCACCGTTTTTGTAAAAAATTCGCCTTACAGCACAAAATCGCCATAAAAGCCTGGCGAATCAGCCTCATTGAATACCGCCCAATATGTCAATATAATGGGGGTAAGGTGTGGCTATCCTTGCAGGTTTACTGCATGGAATCAATGGCAAGCTTCAACAAGGGTACAAGTATTTTTTGTGGTGGACACACGGTAGTCAAATACCAATGGTGTTTGACCTGGAGTGGTGTGTGTGCAAGATAATGGTTGTTGTGCCATGGTGTGCATATAGGGGCCCATTTATGATGATTGCATTTACAAGACAATCTGGTAGGAATATTACCACCAAAATCTTGAAAGGGGCCCCCTCCCACTACAATACCCATTAGGGGGGCAGGAGAGTGAATGACAAAGGGGTCTCTCCCAGAGCTATTCAAATCAGTGCACTGTTATGTCAGAGAATTCTGGAGAGGGGAAGGGGGGAGGAGAGGGGAAGCAGAAGGGAGGGCAGGGGATTGAAAGCTTGTGATAGCCATCACTTTGTCCCATCTAATCCACCCCACCTCTCCCAAGTACAGTGGGACCTCTCAGTTCAAGCAGGCAGTGCAGGGCTCCCTTTCACAGGCAGGGTGTTAACTGCTAGTACTTTCCTGCTCACCACACTTCTTTCTTTTGTCCCCAGTGCAGTCATTGTTTCGCTTTCCTCTCCCCGGCACGGTGTCTTCTGTGCATAGGCGTGCACAGCACATTTTATTAGGGGGTGCACCGTCAAAGGGGTGTGCCTAGTACCACATCTTGGGCATGTATAACACCGCCCATTGGGTGTGTCTAACAGCACCAATCAGGCGTGTCTACCATCATCTATTGGTACTCGCTACAATATAAAACGGATCTCAGTATAATAATACACGCAAATTAAGTAAAAATCATATATGGATGATATGTAGTGATATGACAATGGGCTGGTACAAGTATGGGCTCTTCTTTCAATGTAATACAGTTCCAAAAAGCAAAAGAATTTGGTAAAAGTTATTGCTGGTAGGGAGGTGATCATAAGGGTGGGCACAGCATTAGGGAGTGCCTGTGCACCCATAAGACTAAATGTGAGCACACCTATGCTCCTGTGTCATCCCGCTCACAGCTTCTCCTTCCCCATGCAGCAGTCTCCTGTTGTCATGGCGCCAGGTGTTCCTCTCCCCGGCTCAGCTTTACCTGCGTCATCCCGCTCATAGCTTCTCCCTCACCACGTTGAAGTCTCCCGGTGTCAATCACAGTCTCCGCTGCCAGGTGTTCTCCACGAGTCCACAGCACAGCTGGGTGTTCCTCTTCCCAGCACGGTGTCTCCTCGGCCAGTCACCGGGGCTGCAGGCATGTTAAATGCGCATGGAAATATAAACAGTGGTGTGCCAGCGCTAGCTGTTTTAATCAGGTAAACAAGACGGTTCTTAAAAAAAGATATTTATTAATTGATAATAACACATAAAATCATATAAAATATACATGAATAAAAAGTTAAAATTATTAAAAATTGAGCAATAGTATATAATTACACTTCTGGTTGGTGTGAGAATTTAGGTCTAGGACTCCATCAAGGTGATTTGCAGAAATAATTTTTATATTACCATCCTTTTGTGTCTCCTGGAAAGAATAGATATGTCCAGGGATAGGTGACCCCAAGTGTCCTTTGCCCTATGATTCCAAGGGCTCAAGCCTCCCTATTTGGCACCCTCCATCGTTACGCCACTGGCTGGGATACTGTATCCTACACACCATTCAAGAGGCAAAAGTGTGCCCAGGTAACATGCACTATTTAGCCAAACAATACGTTACAAGGATGTTGGAATGGTCTGAAAACTCCTTTTAAACACATACAGAAGCATGCAGTAATAATTAGAAACTTTGACACAGACATCATATCCAAACTTACCTTGCAACAGAACACACTGGGACACAACTACATTGCAGCCACCCCATATACTGTATATAGGCCCCTTACATGTGTTTCTCCTGACATCAGTTAATTAGAGGTGATCTGCTGTTGTTTGTTTTAAAATCTGGGATGGAATTTCTAAATAGTCTGGAAATATAGCATCAACATTAACAAATACATACACAGAATAACAAATGGTGTGTACACACAGTGAGATTCCTTTATAGTGTGTACACATGGTTAGATTTGGCTTCCGATGTTCCCGATATAAGGAACATCGGAAGCCAAATCGCATGCTTTTTAGGGCTTCCGAGCCCGATGCGCTGCCGATGAGCGCCCCGTGTGAGTGCATATCGGCAGCCAGATAGAGAGGGCAGGCAACACTATATAGTGCAGATCTGCACTATATAGTGTAAATTGTGCCCCTCTGGCATGCCGTGAGATGGGAGTCCCGATGCGATCTGATCGCATCGGGACTCGCATCTCATGGCAGCATCTGCCGTGTGTACACACCTTTAGATTTGAGTGTTATACAATCTTTGTATGAACTGTATGTTAAAAGTAGAGATAGCAATCAGCATTAGATTTGCACTATATAGTCATTGCTGCCCTGTCTATCTGGGTTTCGATCTGTGCTATCATGGAAGTACGCATCGGGATCGAAAGGTAAAAAAAACCTGTGCGATCTGCATACGATTTTGACTATCTAGTCAAAATCGAATGTCAAATCTCACCGTGTGTACACAGCAAAAGTCAGATCTATCACTACAACAAATAATGCCATTTAATACATTTCAACTTGGCCTGTGTGTTATGGTGTGTACACACTTGTACAATTTAGACTATATTACAATTTAGACTATCTGCATACAATTTAGACTATGTGGTGCAGATCTGCACTATATAGTCTATACAGCCAAGACTTTCTGGCAGCGATACGGGAGCGTGCATTGGGATCGCATGGGTTAAAACCCATGCGATCTGGATGAGATTTTAACTATATAGTCAAAATCTCATGCACATTGTACAAGTGTGTACACATCATAGGATTCAGTATTGAATCCCGGCGGTCGGGATCCCGGCATTCAGAATCCCGACTCTGGAATCCCGATCGCCGAAATCCCGACAAGGGGGGGATGTGGATCGCCCCCCCTTGCGGGCCCGCTGCGCTCGCCATGCAGCGGGCCCGGTGCCGAGCGTGTCGTGGACACCCCCGGAGGGAGAAAGTGTCAGGATTTCGGCGATCGGGATTCCAGCGTCGGGATTCTGAACGCCGGGATCCCGACCTCTGGGATTTACACTGCATCCCACACCATAATTATATTGCAAGCGTGCGTAATTGTCGCCGGTAATCCCGCCGAAATTCTGGCGGATTCTCCACCAGGTTTTTGGGGAGCGTGTGTTTCGTGGCGTGTACGGAATGCTACATAAGGGTGGGTTGAGGGTTGTTTCAGGGGTATACATAGAGGGCCAAACATAAGGTCCCTTTGCTGCTAACATGTCTGGTTCATACTCAGACTCCCCTATATTAGACCCTGAGCTGATCCAAGCCAAACTGGCCTCAATCACCTCCAATGTTAGGCAGAGGCCCAGAGACCTGAGGAATGAGGAGCAAAGCAGCACCTCACAGGCAGGACAACCTATGGCATCAGCAGAATCATCAGGATCACAGCAGGTGCCTTCCCAAGAGAGAAGCCATGCCAGCACTGGCAGTGCATCAGAAACTAATCCTGGAAGTCAGACAACAACAGTAACAAAGAAAAAGAAGCATAAGGCGTTTCAAGAGGAGGAACTTGCAATATTGGTACCCCAAGCACGGGAGTGGATAGAGTTGACAAACAAGAGGTTGACACCCACAATGAAGGATAAAATATGGGATGAAATAACGGAGGCGATCAATAAGGTGGCACCACAACATCGTGATATGGATTGGGTGAAGCGAAGGCAAGTGTGTGTTTGTAGTTATGTTTTTCTTGTGACAAAAATCAACACAGCAGTATGTCAGGTGTACCTGTGAAATCTCTATCTGGTGGTATAGAGTAGGTAAATGTTGAGTAGATAATTTGGGTGGTTACAGCGCTTATTAGCCTTTTGTATGTGGGGCAGCTTAACTTGAGTTGTCCGTGCTCAGAAATAGTATAAATTAGAGGTTGTTAGTTAAGCGCTCACAAAGGTGAGCGCTTAACTAACAACCTCTAATTTAGGTAAATGTTGAGTTGTGTGCAACACAGAAAAGAGAAGTGTGATGTTGCACATGCACGGTGCTACAGTACTGAACATTGTAGTATCCATCACAACATTCTGGATATGGGATGTTTAGTAAGCTATACAGGATAAATTAAGCATCCCTTGTTTTTACTAAACACCCAAAAATAGGTTGGTCAATGATGGTTGTATGTGTCTGAAGTATGGTTACAAATAAAGTTACATGCAAAATACACTTCACATGTGATGTTGCTAGTGGCAACCAATCTAAGTGTCCTTATTTATGTTGCAACCTCTACAAGATAGTAGGCAGGATGTGATTGGTTGCCCATACCAACAGGACCTGTTAAGTGTATTTTACATCTTACCAAATAAGAGCCCATGGGCTGTATCACATCTTACTGTCCTATGATTCTAAGTATGGGAGGAAACATTTAGCTTTTTTGAGGTTAAACACTTCAACAATTATGTGTATTTGTATTGGATGTCATAAGTAAATGCCATGAATACACCATATTAAATGGGTACATTGCAGTAAATGCTATGTGCATGGTTTACATTGAATGCAAATGATGTTGATAAAACGATATCAATTGGTATATTATGTATTCAGTCATCATTTGGATTTTTTTATCATAATTTGGTGGTATGATTTCAAAAGAAACCTTAAGAAAAAGCTGGCAGGACGGTGGAGGCACAGCCAGACCAGCAGGGCTGGCAGAATGCTCAAACATCTGGAGCTGACCTCCCTGGAACTCTAGGCACAGGATTGTGTCACAATTGAGGAGATCCGGGGAGTAGGCAATATGGACAGCGAGCTCCCGGTGGAGGTGTTTGCTGCTGATCTTTTCCCCTATATGTTTATACCAAGATGGACCTCCACCATCCCCAGCCACTGCATCACTTGAGAGAACTCCACCCACGCAAGCACCCAATGTCCAGCATGGTCCCACGCAGGCCGAATTAAGCTGGGTACACATCTATACAATTGTCGGGCCATTCTTCTGTTCGGGGACGGCCGCCCAGATTGTATAGGTGTGTACACTGTCCCGACTCCCTCTGTACAAGCGATAAACGTCCAAAAACGGTCTTGTCCGTCCATACTCGTTCGGTTGAAGGTTCATTGCTGTTTAATTTTTATCCGACAGGATGGGCCCATATCGGAACAAAAGTGCAGTGTGTACGCACGTTCGATCGATATGCTGGACGTTCTTGCGACTATACTGTCAAAGCTGGAATGCCCACGTGGGCGTTCCGAAGCTGCATGATGTCTCCTACAGCACAATAAATGTTCACCTCTCCCCATGTATAATTAAAGAAATAATAATAATATACATGCACCCCATCTTTGTAGCAGGTCGCCGTATCTGTCCCTAGTCACCCTGCCGGCTGCTATAAAGACCGGGGAAAGTGTCTACAGTCAGATGGTAGGGTCACCCTGGACAGATACGGCAAACTGCTATAAAGATGGGGTAGGCGACTACAGTCAGTTTGACGTATCTGTCCATAGTCACCCTGCCGGCTGACGCATACCTCGTCTTTATAGTGGTTTTCAAATACTGGTTAAAAAGCCTGTTTTGTAATGTGAGAGCAGTACATGGCTCCTTGTAGGCACGTTGTTTGTGCCACTGAACACGTGCATGGGAAGGACATTCGATTAACCAATCGCATAGTTTTCTCTGCACGCTGGCGACAGGTTTTCTATGCTTGCGACACAAAAAAATCTTCATTCTGGTGGAACAGCAGAATACACACTCTTCCTTTCACCCTTTCCTTTGGTGAGTACTCAACCACAGTTTATTGTTGTTATGACAAATGCTTTATTGATGTATGTTGTGTGTATCATGAAAGTAATGTCCATTATGTTTTTATTTTTGAACAGACATTTTGAGAATGGCAGAGAAGAACGTGGAGTTTATGAAGGAGTTCATTGAGGCCCACAGAGACCAGAGTTGTCTCTGGAACAGCAAATCAAAGGATTATTCAAATAGGCAGAAGAGAGCTGTCACGCTGGAGGAGTTGGTGAAGGTCAGCCTCCCTTACTACCCCACCGCTAACATCGAGTGGGTGCGGGGAAGGATTGCCAACATGAGGACAGTATTCAAAAAGGAGCTGAACAAGGTCGAGGGATCCAAGAAATCAGGGGCCGGTACAGACCAAGTTTATGTGCCCAAGCTCTGGTACTATGATCTGCTGGCATTCACAGTAGACCAAGAGCTGCCGAGGGACTCCATCAGCAATTTTGCTGCGGCCCAGGCTGCCCCATGCGCCACACCATGCACCCCTGAAGTTCCTGAGGAAACCCTCTCTGGCACAGTAAGTACACAGATTACACACATTTGAATTATTTATTGAAAATTAAGATGAAAAGTAAAAATAAAGTACAGAACAAGGGTACAAGGGTAGCATGTCATAGCAATTTATCAGATCCTGTCATCCTGCCAATCATATGCACCTGCACCATTAAAGTACTGCAAGTACTCCTCTCTGGTCAATTTTGCACGCATAGTGGCATTTCATGTATTAAGATTGGTCTCCAAGCATGTTAATCCTACTGGCTCCTCAACTGTTTCACTGTCATCCATGTTTGAAACATTGAGGTGTGCAGACTGTGTTTTTCTGCGTAGATAGTTGTGCAGCACACAACAGGCCATAACTACCTTGTCTATTTTATCGAGTCGCAGATTTATGGCACTATGAAAAATCCTAAACGTATTGCTTAGTATGCCAAATGTATTTTCAACCACTCGCCTAGCTCGTGACAGGCAGTAGTTGAAAATTCTGCATTCCCTATTAAGGGACCTTTGGGGGTAGGGTTTCACAACATTGACGTGCAAGGCAAACGCCTCGTCAGCCACGAAAACAAAGTTTAAACCATGCACATTCTGTGTCCGCTCTGGTAAATGAAGTCCATTGCTGTTAAGTTGTCATGGAACATGGTCTTTTCCAAAGCCCCACCATCAGACACCCTGCCATTTTTGCCAATGTCCACAAAGATGAATTCATATTTGGCATTGGCAATAGCCATTAAAACAATGCTAAAGAAGCCCTTATAATTATAGAAAAAAGAGCCATTATTAGCAGGGGGCATTATTCTGATATGCTTTCCATCGATGGCACCACCACAATTGGGGAAATTCCAAAGATCCTTGAAATCTTGGGCAATAGCTTGCCACTCCTCAGTAGTCATAGGGAACTGAAATATAGAAGTAAAGATGTTTTACGAAACAAATCAGTGATTTTGTTGCTACATTATGTTTTACAGCCTTCTCTATTTGCGGATGAGCAGTGTTCACCGACACTGTATGTGCCCTCACCCCTCCTCTGCTCTACGCCTACACCCACAACCAGCACTCAGCAAGCCACGCAGCAGCCTGAAGCTCCATCAAGGAGAGGCCGTAAAAGGCCAAGGCAGACACAAGATACATCTGAGGTCATGCAACATTGCAAAAAAAACTGCCAAAACTAGATCCTGCAACAAGGGCAGAGGCTGAGCGGATAATAATTGACACCCTGTACCGGGCCAGTGTCGGGACCCTCAGTAGCGCACGCAGGGGGGTTTCTGAGTACCCAGAAACCCCCCAGGAGTCTAAAGGATCTAGCCTGAAAGCTGAGGGTCCCCTCTTTCCATAGGTACAATTTTAAAAATCAGCCCTTGGGAACTGGAGATATCTGACTTCCCAGCAGTGGTCCCCATCCAAGCCTGTTAATTGCTCTTCCCAGTCAGATATTTCAGGTTCTGTCTGACTTAGAGTTTTTCTGAGGGTACATTCCAAAAGCTGGTAGCTTGTCTCTACTGTTCCCAGAACCAGAACTATCAGCCTTTCAGCAGATGGTTACTGCTCCAGCTCCGCACACCTGGTATGTAGTTTTATATTCTCATTGGCAGATTGCTCTGCCTCCTGAACTCTGATCCCCTAGTCCCCAATATCATTTGGTAGGTGGGATTCTCTAGTTTTTAATTCCATTAAAATCTAAATTTATTTCTGGGAACTGGAGATATTTGCAGTCAAGCAAGGTGTCCTCCCACCAGAAAATTATGAATAATAAGCCCACTCCACTATACACCCCTCCTCTGCGTATTAAACATCCTCTACCACCCTGGAAGTTATGTATCAGGGCCCCTTCATTCAGCCCAATGCCCCCTTCTCCCACCATTTGTGCAGTAAAGGGGTAATTAGTGGAAATTACAGATCTAGGCCCTACATGCTGAGCGGTTGATATAATACCCCTACCCCCCGCGGGACATCAAAGCTTCCCCCACCCCTACCGCTGGAGAATCGGTAGGGGCCCCATTACATTGCTATGCCCAGGGGTCTACACTGCTGTTGATACCCTTGTATGTATATATATTTTATTATTATTTATATACATTTGATCTATCTATAATACTTTAACTGACCCAACATATACTGGGTCACCTAAGTGTCCATCTCCGTGCTTTGCTCCGCCGCTCTGGAAACCCCCTTCTGAAAATCCTGCGTTTGCCCCTGACCCTTACCTGACAAACCTGGCTCACACCAAATGTACCAGCCAGGTCATTATATCCACTATCCCCAGTATCACTTCTGGGCAACCATGACAGCAACAAACAAGAGTACCACCAGTTTTATCCAGTGGTCCCTTCCATGGCTTGGGGAAACACCATCTCCCTCCCAAACAGTGATTTATACAGATACTTATCCTGATCACCTCCATTACCAGCCATTTTTAAAAAAAATTATAGTTTATAGTTTTTTTCTATATTTATTATAAAGTTTTTATATTTATATTCTAAAAGTTTGTTAAGTTTATAATAAAAGATGTTACTTAAAAAATATTATTTGGTGTTCGTGTCTAAAATCCAGCCGGCAGGGTGACTATGGTCAGATACAGGTCTAAATTTTAGTCAGCCGGCAGGGTGTCTAGGGACAGACATATGGGCTGTAAGCATCTATTTTAGTCAGTCTGCAGGGTGACTATGGTCAGATATATGACGAACTGCTATTAAGATGGAGTGCATGTATATTTTTTGGCATATATTTACCTTCATGTATTGCTCCTGTAGAAGTTATATGATGGCATCACAGGTCTCAGGTATTATTAGTCCCAGAGTTTGAGAGGATATAGCAGTGCTGTACCTCAGATCTGCAAGTGTCCTCCCAGTAGGCAGGAAACGTAGCGTTGCCACCAGTCTCTGCTCAGCTGAAATAGGCCTCTGAAATAAGTGTCCTTTTTTTGGATTAAAGGGGTGACTAGTGCCAGCAGCTCCATGAAGGTAGGGTCATCCATACGTAGATAATTCCGGAAGTCATCAGGGTTTTTCTCCTGTATCTCCTGTACCAATGGCATATGGGAGAAGGTGTCTCGCCGCAGAAGCCAGTCTCTGGTCCAGCAGCTGCGATTCTTGCTCCTCTTTTTTTTTTTTGTATAGAGTGCAATGTTGTGGCCATAGCAGCAAGAATGCAAGCACGAACCTTTCTTTTCCTTAAGCTCATGATGAAAGTGGTAGAAAACAAACGGGACGAATGAATGAATGTACATGTTCTCTGCACAGCCAGCACTGATGTAAAAAAAGAAATCACTTTTGTTTAGGTTCTGTCCTCACGCCTCTTTGTTTTGGTATGCCCTTAACCCAGCCCATTATGATCATTTGTTTATATCTATCGTGTCAAACGCCCAAATTGAGAGAGTGTGTACGGTGGTACAATCGTTTTCTTGCGACTGTTTGGACGGGAGTACATTGGACCTTGCAAGTTAAATTGTACAGGTGTGTACACGCATATCAGCTGTTTGTGGAAGGTCCAAAGTGTCTACGGTCGGTCGAACGGTCGCAAGAAAACAGAGATTGTATAGATAGATTGTGTACCCAGCTTTAAATCTTGAGGGGCAGCAGCTTCAGGCCATTGTACAGCAGGGAGTGGCAACAGCAGAGTGGCAGGATAGGAGCGAGGAGGTCATGAAGGCGATGGCTGCCAGTCAGCAGGTCATTGCTGAACAAGCCATCCGCCAAAACGACCTGCTCAACCACCAATATGACCTCCTCCTCCACAATGAGCTTGTGGCGGAGCTTATCACCACCAATAGGGCCCTACTCTCTGCCATTTCTGCCGCTATTCCTCCAGCACCACTCCCTGCTGGGCAAAGAGGAACAAGATCACCTCCTTCTGCAGCAGATGACCCCCCAAACCCCCCAGCCCAATAGGGCTGAAGAGCTGCGGCCACAGCAAAGGGGCCTACTAAGGCCAAAAGTGCCCGAAAAAAATACTGTTGTGCCATCCCTATTGATGATCTCTGTTATTTTGTCCCTACTTTTGTCCTTTGTTGTGTGGCCCAGCTTCTTGTTTGCAAACTCTATCCAATTCCGTGCAAAGGGTACTGAAATTCCAGGTACTTTCTCTTGAAATGCTATTTCTTTGTTTCTTCCTGGTGTCCCTGACTGGCAGGATTGTTGGCTAATGCCCTCTCAGTGCTGGTGTGGTGAATCACTTGGGAAAACACCTATTGTGTGAGAGATGATTCTGCTGATGCTATATTTTGACCTGCCTGTGTTTTTATTTCACTTATGCTTTTCTTTGCCATTATAGTTATCCTGTGAAAATGAACAGAAAAAATAAAAAAAAATTCCAGATTTTAAAGTGAGCTTTGTGTTGTTTGTGAATTGATATATCTGCAGATTAGCAGCTACATTTATGTGCAATGTGGGTCCCCACACCCATATAGTGTTTCGTTTGGAGAGTGACAAAGTCATATTAGTGTTTTTGTTTCAGGAATGGACACGTGTGCATTGGGGGAAATTGAGTAAGATGGGAGTTGTATTTCACATGTGAGTAGGGTTGCCACCTCTCCCGGATTTCCGGGAATCTCCCGTTTTGAGTGGCAACCCTACCGGAGGCTTTTCCAGTCTCCCGGATTCCAGATTCCGCATTAGGGCAAGGAGGGGGTATCTCCAGGAATCTATGACAAGTGAGGTGGCAACCCTACATGTGAGGTTGATATTGGCAACCAATCTGAGTGTTCTTGGTATTGATTTAGTACCCTGTATAAGATAGTAGGGAGGGTGTGATTGTTGTGACCTAGCACCATGACATGTGAAGTACAAGACACATCTTAACAATTTTGAATCAATGCCCCTAAACAGCATTGATGGATGTTAATAGGGAAATGGGCAGGACAGGCCAAAAAGATTTTAATCCAAACCACGGCTTCAATCATGTTTGTTAACACATCATTGAGCATACATGATCGTATAGATGCATAATGACATATGGGTTATATTAGCTTACACTTACAGGTATGACAGTTGACACAGGTCGACTACTGTTAAATGTGACCAGTACTGTGTTCACAGGATAAACACAGTTATGTTTTAAGGGTGTACATGTAGTAATGCGGCAAAAGAACGCACGTGGCATGATTCATATATATTAATTTATTTAATGTAACTTTTCAAACAAATGTTTGGCCTCCATGTGCGCCCTGCAATGACTGAATGGGTTAATGCATGAAATCTCAGTAGAGGAATGGGGTAATTAATATAAACTGACCAATGGACTGGGTTAGTATTGTGTTCAGCTGAAAGTAATTTTGGGGTGATGCATACTGATTGCCCACCGAACGCGGTGCACATGAACTACTTCCCTCTTAGACATGAAAGCTACTTGTTTGGTCCGAAGAACTTGTGAGTGTTGGGTGGCGGCCGCTCGGTGAGCGGTCCGAGTGCACGCCTACTACTTGTCACGCACACCCATGTTTACGGCCTGATTTATGCCCAGTTTGAAACCGCACCCAAATATACGCCCACATTACGCCCATGTCCGAGAGTGTTCGGTGGACATTTTTTGTTTGCAGCGATCCGTCCGAGTGCGGAGTGCCACCGTTGCACATGCGCATTGCATAGTTTACGCACGCGCACTCAGCAGCAATACGAACTAATGTGTACCTGTCCGAGTCAATCTGAATAACCCCCTATGTGCAGCACCAGGATTCTGTCACAGTGAATAACCCGGCTTCAGCCTACACAATTCAGCCTCAAATTTTTAAAAGCAGCAAAGTTGTTTTTACCAGGTAGCCGTAATAGTCCCGAATGTGGAGGGCTGTTACAAGTTCTTTTGAAGAATGGGGATGCTCTGTTGACCTGGGAGTTTTGATGAAATGGTGCTGCCAAACGGGTCCTCTGTATATATTAATGCTGGAATGGGACCATAGCTTGTTCTTTTAATCAGTTATCAGGGGTTCTCAAACTTGGTCTTCAGGGCCCCACACAGTGCACATTTTCTAGGTCACGTGGCAGGGGCACAGGTGCATTCATTACTCATTGACACATTTTAAAAGATCCACAGGTAGAGCTAATTATTTCACTTGTGATTGTGTGAGGAGACCTGTAAAACCTGCACTGTGTGTGGCCCCGAGGACCAAGTTTGAGAACCTGTGCAGTAGATGATTGCAGAATAGTGCTCGTCAGGAGTAGCAAGTGTCAGGAATATAAGGCTCATCTCAACGCGTTTCCCTGGGATGTGTCTCCCAGCTTCATTGGAGCAAAGCCATGCCCCCTCCATTAAGCCACACCCATAGGACTAGACAGACTTTATGATGATTGCATGGGGGGTTGATATGGTGTAGCAATCAAACTAATGCTATATCATGGTAGTCTCTTGGGTACTTTGTATAATGTATGTTTGTCACCGGGATGCAATATGTGTTGTATGGTAGTCAGTAAAATGTGTTTATATGGTATGATTCTCCTTTGGTTGTCTCTTTATTGTATGCTGTCATTAGATCGCTTTCCTATGCAGGTCTCTAGGATGGTATATCTGTTGTATGGCCATCATAACAGTGCAGCTCTGTGTTTTATGTTGGTCTTTAACATACTTTTTTATTGTATGTGGTCACTGGGATGCTCCCTGTATTGTATTCTTATCATAAACATGTTATCTGTATTGTATGGTGATCACAAAGTCCTCTGGCTGGCAAAATAATACTCTCTGTGTTTTTTTAGTAACTGGTATTGTATGGTGTTAAGTAGAAAGCTAGGTGTATTGTATTGTGGTTACAGGAGCATTAGCTGTATTGTGTGCTTTTCTATATTGTATTGAGGCAACTATTATGCTCTGTATTGGATGGTCAGTCACTAGGAAGCTCTAATTATTGCTGATGGAGTAAATTGGTTTATTAAGAAGGGTTAATTTATGAAGAGAGGTTAATATTGTTTTAGCAGTCACACAAATGCTCTACTATGGTGGTCACTGGGATTCTCAATGTATTGTATGGCAGTCACAAGCATTCTCTGAATTGTGGTCAATACAGTGCTCTACCTTTTATAGTATGGTAGTATTCAGATGCTCTTTGTTATATATGATTATTGGAACAGTACTAATATAATGTAATATATTTTATGGGGGTCACTAGGATGCTTTTTGTATTTGTATTGTATTGTATTTACACAGAAGTTAAAATGAAATATTATTATGATGAAATTCATCTGACTCATGCATGACCACTCTTTGACCCTAGGGGAGCCCACAGTATTAAGTACCTCAAGTCCTGCTAAGTATTAAACCAGCTCTGGGGCTGCACAAACATATTGCTGATTCTTTATAAAAACTAGATCATGGCATGGTTTTCTATTATACAATGAATATACTTTTACAACATACAGTATGAGCATTTACTACTTCATAGGCAAATGGGGGGGGGGGTATGGTTGCCTGGAAACCCTCTTCTCTTGGCAAGTGCCTTAAATAATGATAATATTAGCTGGTATATAATATGATCAATAGAGCTGCCACCACATCATGCAGTGTAAGGGACGGAGCAGACTTGGTGCACATCCCTAGTGTACCAGCTTCTTCTACCACATTTACTGTATGTGTGGCTCTGAGCCCTCAAACAACACACTGGACCAGAGAGTAGCTGCCAGGAGGAAGATACAGGATCCTTGCCATGAGGTGGGAGATTGTGAGCCTAGAAAGTGCAGTACTGGTTCTATTATGTATGTGTATTTATTTATTATGTTATGTTTAACCTTTTCCTGACCACTAATCTTATTTAAATGTTTGAAACAGCCTATACTATAAACCAGCTGTACTGTTAAATATTAATACTGTATTCCATACAGTATCCAGTTTATAAAAAGAATGGGAGGTATACTCAAGATTGGAAACTCAGAGTAGAAATAGGCGCCCTATGGGGTGTGTCGCTAAGCTGCTCCTACTTGAGGGGTGTAAAGCCCTCTTGTGGATACAAAAGTGGGAAAAAAAGGTGGAGACATAAGTATTGTCTTCCTTATCCTTTATTATATAGGTAATGTTTTATTATGGTTTTTGTCACTGACATTAATGTTATTGTCTTTCTATAAATTGCTTGTTTTTTAATATTTTATATATATTAAAATTGTGATATCCAATTGATCCATTTAGCGCTCCACCTTTTTTTCCCATCCAGTTTATAAAAAGACCAATTTTCAGGGCTGTTACCATTCCCCCAGATTCCCATACTTACTCCAATGCGCTGCAGAATGGGAGATTTTGGATTACATTTGGAAACCCCCTCTGAAAATCCTTCATTTGCCACTGTACTCGAATAACCATCTTACAACCAGAACATTCAAACACATTTAGTAGCATGACTATTTAACTTTAATTTCATGGCCAATATTTCAGCATAGTGAAAGAGATTTTAGCACAGACTGAAAAGGGAAATTCCTACATTACATAGCTGTACTTTAACCACTTCCCTGTGACAAATATGTCTCTTTGGAAGGAAATGGTTTGGTTTTTACCTATATTTGTAAATTTAGTAAAGTTACACCTAACTACAATGAGGATATAGTTATTGTAATTAATTTATACCAAAGGTATTTATGTTATGTAATAGGAGATATGACATTCAAAACAAAAGGGAATTTCCACCTGTTCTTAAATCATTGTATTGATGTGTGTAAGCACTTCATACCTTATCTTCCTGGTTGGGGTACTGAGGTCTTATAACCTTGGGGAATAGAGGGTATCCGGCAGGAGACAGGCACATAACTTTTTCTTCAACCAGGGTGTGCTGGCTCCTCCCCTCTACTTCCCCTTACTAGCCAGTTTTAGAAAATGTGCCCTCAGGAGAGGATGCACACTCCTGGAGCTCCAGAGAGTTTTTCTTCAATTTATTTTATTATTGTCGGGTTGCTGTTTGGGCTCAACAGCTTCACTGCGATGAGGGAAGCCGGGGGAAGGGACAGTTGCAGGCCTTTCAAGGAACAGAACTGATCCCTGCTGCAGGTCCACCGACCTGAGAGGGTTCTGTTACTGCGGGCATTGTGCTGCAGCGAACACACCCCCAGCTGCTGTACACCCCTGGCTCAGCCTGAAAATGCCAGTGGTGAGTAATAACTGGGTCCCCTCAGTGGGGTACACCGGTTTTATGTGCGGCATAATAGCAATGGCAGCGCGGTGGCCCTGCACAGGGATAGCGCACAGCTGTTTTTACACTGCAGCCATGCCGACACACTAGATGCTAGGCATTGCCAGTAGACCACCAGGGCATGTACCACTATGTGGGTAAATCTTTATTGAAAGGTTCCCAGGCACCAGTATAAATATTAGTATAGCCCTGGCGCCATTACAAGGGGCGGGACTTTGCTCAGAGCGGGACCTGAGCGCGCCTGTACACTGCTTTCTGCTTCTTCTCCTGCTGTGGGCGCCATTACAGCAGAGCAGAGATCACCCCTCAGCGTAGCCTTGGGAAGGAGAGATCAGTCAGCAGAGACAGCAAGTATAGCGCTTGATAGCACTTAAAGTGTGCAATACGTCGGAGTGCTCTGATTATGCTCATTTGAGTGACACCTGACAAATATTTTTGGTTAAAAAACAATGTTTACACTCCTTTTGGAGTATGTGAAGAGTCCCCAGTTGCCTAACTTTCCCTACCTTCCGGTTAGCCAGCGGGGCAGCTAGGCGGCTGTCATATGTTTCTAGTGTGTATGTTATGGGTGCCGTTTCACTGTTGTGCTGCATCAATTGGTAGGAAGACAATCTTTGATGTGTTATTTTAGCCAATATATGGTACAGTGGCTACAAGTGGGGCCCTTTATTGCTACAGATTCAAATACGGGCCAATCTCCTTACATGTCGCTGCAATAAAGTTTGCATCGGGTGTAGTACCATATATAGTCTGTGGTTAAGGGCTAGTGAGCCTCTTAATCCGATTTGTGATAGTGTAGCCTCCTATTATTAATTTCCAACTGGCTAAACACTTTCATAAGATACGAATATAGACTTTATAGGACTAGGTTGTCTGACAATGAGATTGGCCCGTATTTGAATCTGTAGCAATAAAGGGCCCCACTTGTAGCCACTGTACCATAAATTGGCTAAAATAACACATCAAAGATTGTCTTCCTACTAATTGATGCAGCACAACCGTGAAACTGCACCCATAACATACACACTAGGAGATTTGGCAACCTTGGGATATCTGATAAACTAAATCTAATCCCATTATAGTAACTGACATTTCCCACTGTCTCCAACATTTGAATTAAAACCCTTTAATACAGACCGGATTCTTGACCATTGGAATTGTAGCAATATCCAGCCATTATAGATTGAGTATATAGGCAATTGCAACCACTACAAATAAAAAGGCATAACGGATATTAGCCGATAACAATTAGAACAATTATAATCTATCCAAGAAATCCCGGTGGCAAGGAGACACATACAGTACATTTTTAAAAAACATTGGAAAATTCTTGGGAGGGATCCACTTTTGAAAAAACACATAGAACCGACCCCCAAGTTCATCTACAAGAAGGCGGACAATATAAAGAACATAGTAGTGAGAAGTGCCATAAATACGCCTAAGATTGGGAATCGCATAAAAACGAAAGGATTCCACAGGTGCGGCAATTGCAGTGTCTGTAGAATCTGCAAATCAAAAGACACTAAATTAACCACGTACAAATCAAATCAGACAGATAAAATATTCGAGATAAGGGACTTCATTACATGCGACACAAAGTTCTGTGTTTACTTATTGACATGCTCTTGTGAAAAACAATATGTGGGTAAAACTACTAGAGCCCTGAAAATCCGTTTAGCAGAACATGTTCGCAATATTAGAAAGGGAGTAGAGACCCATAATGTGTCCCTTCATTTTAAAAATGTACATGGAAGTGATCCCAGCCACATAACTTCTTTCTGTGGGATAAGGTGTGTACAGGCAAATTGGAGGAAGAATGATAGCGAGCTCAGACTTTCACAGACAGAAATGAAGCTGATTTATGAGCTCAAAACACTTACACCGAGAGGCTTAAATGCAGATTTTGAGCTGAAGTGTTTTTTATGAACTGTGCTCTTTATTTATTTATTTTCCTCACTTTTTATTCTCCTGAATGCCTGTTATTGAAAACGACCACTAGATGCCACTGTTTGCCTGTTATTGCTGATGTTGTAGGGAAATACGCGAAGTATTACAATTCTAATTATTCCTTTTCTTTTTTATGTGTGTATGTTCATATGGATCTCTATTTGGGACAATCCTGCTAAATAATATAACGAGCCGAATATCCCTTTGATGATACAGCCATATTGCGGGCCAAATCTACATCTTACGTGCGGTCCAAGCTCCGGAAAAGCGTCATACCGGAAGTGATGTCCGGACGTTTGGAACGCAAGTTGCGTTCCAGACCACCAATAGCCGGACCCGGAAGTGACACAAGCGGCTGCCGGATCTAGTGCTCTGGGATAAGTAATGGTAATATACGCGATGGACTATTCAGCGCGATTATGGGAGACAGTGCAATCAGGTTTTTAATGTATTTTTGTATTTGTACTTGTGTAATTAATTGTATATGTATGTTTTTAGTCACTATACTTTGTGGTGTAAAACGGAATGGAGTGTTAATCATGATTTCAAAGTGGATGATTTTTATTGCTGTATCCATGTTTTAGCAAAGGCTGGGACTGTCTAGGTATAAATACCCCTCTAGACACCATTTGCTTTTATACTCTTCACCCTGAGGAAGGACTTTTTAGTCTGAAACGCGTTGGTGCTTTTTAAGAATATTTTTATCTGGACTGACCCCCTACCTATTGGTGTGCTGTCATCTACACCACTTGGACTGCATCTCTTCCATTCCGGGTGGGAGAGGACCGTTCTTGTGAAGTGGGAGGGTGAACGTCCTATCTTTTAAGGAATAAAATCGATATATTGGATTACCTACATTGTCCTGTCACCTTGGCTTGAAAATAAAAGATACCTTTGGATGAATATAGGGCATTGCCCTTTGGTGAGTCGACATTTTTTTATTATCTATAAAGAAACCTTTATGGGAACATCTCCTAGCTAGACTAGGTGAGTCACTTCAAAAGCTGGAAGATTTTGAGACCTAGAATATTTGACCCTCATTAATCATAAACTTGTATTGTTATTATTTTTCTTTCCTATATTATTGGAGTCTTGACCCTACTTAGGGAATCAAGAAACACTGCCGGAGGTAGCGCTGTGAAGATCCACTCCTTGTAGTCTTGACATACAGTACATGCAGACACCGTACGTGCTTCTTTTAATATGCACTTCACTTTGTTGAATGTTATATGTAGTTCGCCCTAATTTGCAGTTTTAAGATAAACCCATTAAAAAGGTACATTTGGTACTTGTGCAATATCTGGGCGCCCAATTTTTTCATTGCATCTCATCGCATGCAATATAGTGGCATACAATTCATGCAATGCAATTTTTCATTGTAAAGACCCAATTTTTAATTGTATAGTCACCCATGGGTGATTTCATACCCCCACTATCTAACTACGCATGGAGTTGATTATATATAGTGTGGTGAGCGCAGCGAGCCACCAAGCCCGAACCATGGCGAGCGCAGCGAGGGGACGCAGAACACATGTAAAGTCATCCGCGTCCCCTCGCCACGCTTCGGGCTCGGTGGCTCCCGACGCTCGCCACACTATATAAAAATCAACTCCGTGCGTAGTTGGATAGTGGGGGTATGAAATCGCCCATGATTGACTATACGATTAAAAATCTGGTCTTTACAATGAAAAATCGCATCGCATGCCTTTAGTGGCATGCAAGGATAAAATCGGATAATACCCAAGTACCGTTAATTTTTTTTTTGTGTAGTTAATTTTTCTTGTAGGTGCACCACAAATGGGACAAAATTTACTCTCTCCCCAACCTCTCTGATACCCAGTTTGGGCAGGCGGTGTTGCAACAGGCTCCACACATTCCCACCCTTTTTGGAAGCTTTGGAACCTCCCCAAGATTATAAGACCTCAGTACCCCATATGAATTATAGTGAAAATAGGATTTTAATACCTACCGGTAAATCCTTTTTACGGAGTTCATATGGGGTACTGAGCGCCCGCCTCAGTGCGGTGCTCTGATTGCACATGTAATCCTGTTCCTGCCTTCTTGCAGTTTGCAAGACAGTGGCTTTTGTACTCTTGTATGTTTCAGGTCCGTTGACCTATGTTGGAGCATCTGAGTTTTGGTGACTTCTTGCTCCCCACAAATCCTTAAGCGATTATACGTTATATGATAATAATATAACACAATGACGGGGTTAACTACGTTTAGTTGAGAGTGTTGTTGTGTTTTTTGTGGTGTGCTGGTGCAAATCTCACCACGTTACTTATTATGCTAATCCTACCTCACATACGTTATCCTTCCTTCGGGCACATTTTCTTAACTGGCTAGTAAGGGGAATTAGAGGGGAGGAGCCAGCACACCCTGGTTGAAGAAAAAGTTATGTGCCTGTCTCCTGTCGGATACCCTCTATTCCCCAAGGTTATAAGACCTCAGTACCCAATATGAACTCTGTGAAAAGGATTTACCGGTAGGTATTAAAATCCTATTTTTTAATTTTCATCTCAAAGGTTTTTGCTTTTACATATTTAGGATGACATTATGGTGAATCGGGTGTGCCCACTCATATGGTTCTGGTTATACCCGTTGAGCAATGATCAGGTGCACCACGTGAAGGGGGGATGGGAACGGACTACCCGTGCCCAGGCTTGTTAAAGATGTCCTTATACAGACAAAAACTCCTTTTCCTTCTATGGCCACTTTAGTACCAGGATTCCAATCAGCTCCCAGTGGCCTTCACACTTAACATCTATGGGTCCATAAAGGTCCTTATGGTGAAGACAAAATAGCAGTATCACTATAAAGCTGGCCTATTCCCATTCACCATAAGGAATTAACATTTCTGGGTCCATAAAGGTCCTTACCATGAAGGGTGAATAGCAGTATGCCTATAAAGCTGGTCTATTCCCCTTCACCATAAGGACTTAATATGTCCTTATAGTGAAGGGAATATAGCATTATATAGGGGCAAACTAGATAAGCCAAATGGTTCTTATCTGCCGTCAAATTCTATGTTTCAAATTCTATTATCATTGTAAAGCTGGCAAAATACCCTTCACCCTAAGGACTTAATGGGCGAGATTTAGTGGGTTTACCGTTTTTGTCAAAATGCGATTTTGTCTCATATCGCCCTATATCGCCATTTTTTCAATTCGCATTTTTTTTTGTCAGAAATCGTGTATTTAATGTCTGGCGTAATGCCGCGCGAAAAGTGCGATATATAGCGATATGGGGCGAATTGAGCCGATTTAATACGCCATAAAAGTGCGATTTCCGGGTTAGGTCATGTGCGTATTTGCGGCCAACCGGAATGCGATTTACACGAATACACCTGATCAGCCCATACAACATGCTAACCTATTGGCCCACCTTAGTCCCTTGCAATACGCATCACACCCCCTATATAAAGGGGCGCAGGCACCATATTACCCTTTGAAAGGGAGTAAGGCGTCTGACATGGAGAGGAGAGGAGGAGTGCTAAGGTGCAGAGGAGACAGAGGGACAGCCAGCTTGGGCCCAAATACCCCAACCAATGGGAGAGGTAGGGGAGTGAGAGGCAGCACTGTCAGAGGCAGGACAGGGAGAGGCAGCATGCTCCCAGGAAGAGCTGCGCCAGGGAGAGGCCACATGGTGGAAGCTGAGCAGGTGGCTATGGAGGAGGAGGAGGAAGCAGGCACAAGTCATGTGTCCTCACAGGAGGAACAGAGTGCCAGGCACACAGAGGAGCTGCAGGAGGGAGATTATTCTGAGGTGGACTGGCCTCTGCAGGAGGAAGATGAAGCAGACTTGGAGGAGCTGGGGGAAGAAACAGGACAGGAGGAGGAGAGTGACCCTGAAAATGTGGAGGGTGATGCAGCTCCTACAGCTAGTGGGAGGAAAGTCAGATTCCCATACAAGGAGAATATGGTCCTGGTGCCTGCTCTCTTGCCCCTTTATGACCGTCTGCTTGGTCCTCACCATCACCGCACAAGTGTGGCAAGGAAGAAGGGGATGTGGGACAATATAACCTCGGCTGTAAATGCAGTCAGCACACACAAGAAACGTCAAGAAACGATATGACATCAAGCACCTCCTCAAAGCCAAGCTTGCCCTGGAGAAGAAAGAGGCCTGTCGCACAGGAGGTGGTCCTAGGCATCAAGTGAAATTTAAGGCCTATGAGAGGCTGCTACGCAAAATTATCCCACCGGAGGTGCTTCCCGGCATCCACATTGCCGACACAGACAGGCCCCCTACTCAACCGCCAACTGGTAAGTGTCCACACATGTCAACTACACACTTTGCTATGTCATGTGCACATACAATTATGGTGGAATGGTTTCGGTGTCCAATTGATTTGTGTCTGTGGAACTACATATCCCAGGAAAAACACGTTTCTTGCTGGGTTGCTAATTAATGCACTGTGCATTTTGCTGGGTTATGTAGTTCCACAGAACCAATTAATGTGTGCTGCCCTTATCACTGTAGGCCTGCAGTGTAGACGATTGTTAATCCACATCAACCCTCTGGGTAGTTGGACAAGCACTTAACAGTCACTTTTACATGTGTCACCTGATGCTGTTTCCGGTTTGTACCAAATGGAGGACAAATATCCTGCACTGTGCTAATACATAAATGAGTTCTAAAGTTCAAATACATCCAAACCATTATTTAAGCATATCAAAAGAGAACTATGGCTTGGTTTTAATTTTTTTAAGGACATTTTTGAAAGTGCCAGTTAGGTGCCAATGTTAACAATGGAAAAGGTCTTCCTCTTTCAAACAGCACCATCTATGGAGTCCCAGCCTGCTGTTGAGTGCCATCAGCCACATCCGATTGTCCCCAATGTCCAGTCTGCAGGTGAGATATCATACTGTTACACAAAGATATTGCACATTTCACACATGCCTGCCGCCAACACACTAGCCTGTACCAAAACACAATAAGGTCTGCAAGGATCCAAATAAAGAGGTAAAATAATATGTAGTCAGCCATGTAAAGTGCCTAACACATGCATATGACTACTATGCCTATAATGTGATGTCACATCACATTATATTGCAGAGGGCAATGATACAGTTAACAATGTTTACATTCAAAAATGAACTGACCACACGTGATGATTTAAAGAGACGAAGAAAAAGACTCTTTTTGTTGGGGCACTCTTAATTAAATAGTTTCTATATTTCAAAAATTAGGGTATTATGTAGAGCAAAGTCAAGGTGACACCAAAGTTCTCACATATGCAAGGATTGTCAGTACTAGTGATACGTTTATGATATGTTCTGGGATTATGACCAGAAGAAAAAATGGAAAATTTACCTTTTAATTGAAAAATCTTTAAAATAAGCACTAGACATGGACACACAAACAAATAACATAAAAATATTGTGAAAAAAAATGTGGTTTGTATGCTAGTTATCCCCAAGGTTTTTAATCATTTATTGGATGAGGTCCATCCGATATGTTTCAGGGATGCACTCTCTCTGATGGATATGAGTATATTGTCCCTACACACTAGGAACAATCATGCAATATTATCCATCTGAGGGAGAAAGATGCCAGCAATACTTCACCAATTGTACATTTAAACGTTCAGTACATGGTTGTTTTTTTGAACGTGATCAGAATTACAATTTCCCAAACTGGGATTGGATATACGTTAAATTGTGTACAATAGTGACCATGGAAGAAGTAATATGTAGCGTATGTACACACTGTCCAATCGTCCAATCTGCTCCCAGGTCAACTGGTTAATGGATCAGAGAGCGTAATAGTGCTAGCAATACTTTTCAACAAATTAATTATCTCAGTGTTCGAAAACAATATTCTGGAGTATAATAATTTTCACAATAAAACTTTTTTATAAAAACTAGGCGAAATATAAGTAGCTCTCTGCTTGTTGGTGCTTTTGCCTCTGAGGCAATAAGCAGAGATTATTTATGTTTTTTTGGTCTCCTCCCTCAGAGAAAAGAAAAAATAATGAGAAGTAGAGGAGTTTAATAGTGGTAGAAAAACAATTCCCCTAGGTGACAAATCAAACGCTTTATATACCTATAGTATAGAAATGAACACGATTGTTCTTAATCAGGTCTCCCTGAGTGTTACTGGTCATGTTCATCCATACCAGTTACCACTCAATGTATTAAGTGGACCCTTTGAGGTATTGCGTGCAGTCAAACCTTTAATCCCTATTGAACCCCTTGAGGTGGCTGCTGCCCAGCTGTATATACCTATAACAGTGTTAGGGGTACAGTGATTTCCTGCAGTGGGGTCACCCCCTCTGTGTACTCAACAGGCCCAAATTTTGTTAGCTTCCGCTAGCATATAATAATGCTGGGGGGCTTTCAGGTATTGCAGGTGAGCGGACCTCAAAATTTGGCCTAGGGGTTTTAGAAGGGATGGATTTGGATCTTTTTTGGGGTGAAATTTTATCAAATCTCACACGCATATATCTCTCTTCCACCATCCCCCTACAAGGACGGTGAATCTTGGATTTAACATATCTTCTTTTATGTTTACAGTTATTGATACCAGCGGACATCATCTCTTCCCAATTTTCATTTATCTTGATAACTACATATTGCTATTTCTTTCTAAACATTCCCCACAGAGTCCAATATGTAATGAGGGTCTAAGTAGCTTAAACTGATAACCTAGGTACAATAGAGCAGCTTAATACCCACTTGTCGGTAATTGTATCAACACATATCCTACAAATCACTACACACCATAAGACAGATTGGTTCAACATATACTCTTCAAACCACTACACACTATAAGACAAATTGGTTTGACAGAACCTCAATTCTCAACACTATCTATTTGGTCATAATAATAAACTACTAAAACTATATATAAGGTATAAAACTTTAGTCACCCTCCAGTAATAGTGTTGAGAATAAGAGAGATATATATCTACATAACTGGCTCAGGATATCTAGAAATAATGTGGACATGTTCAGCCACTCATATGGTAAAAATTTTATGTCATCAGACCACAGCAGGTCAATCTTACATTAGTAAACAGAATCCCCCGGATATCTATTTATTTATTATTTTTTCGGGACCTATAACTGTCTCTTTAGCGGTCCGAATAAAGCTTAAACAAGTGAGCCATCCATTTGGTTCAACTCATGACCAGCTCTGTCCCCATATACATTTATCAAAATATCTCTTCAGGAGGAAACTCTGCTATGGAAACAGGACATCGTGCCTTTTTAATAAATCCGTCTCTTTAAGGGATTCCAATCTATAATGTCTATAAAAATACTAACATATTGCCCTCTGTTTGAGCACCAAATGCTCATTTACTTACATATCTCAGAATAAACCTTTTTTCTCTCTTATTCTCAAATGGGTTTGCATACCCCATTGGGGACACTATTATATTCCTATTAAATACCTCAATGGAATAGTTTTCTAGTTCTTGCACATGTACTAAATCAGTAAAATGCAAGAATCTCTCCCTACTAATGAAAATGACGTATACACCCTTTCCTCCAAGACAAACAGGTGAAGGTGTGATTAGCATACTCCCCTTTTTCCTCAGCCATCCAATCAGCACTAGATTTACCTGCAACCGTATGCCATTTAAGTGCAACAAACTCTCTTATCCTCACACAGATTGATAAAGCCTAACGGCGAAACGATCGTCTGTAGACTTAGAAATGCGCTATTAACAGTGCTCCGTGACACCCAGACACTTGAGGGTGTCCCGACAGCTACCTCCCACCTGACCGCTGCCGCTGACATTTGCTGCACAGGGAGCGGCGGTGAAACCCGACAGCAACGCACAACTGGCACGCTGCCTGGAGGAATTCACCGCAGCTCTGATACACGAGGCCATCACAAGGCGCTGTATACAGACTTCTGATCCAGCCACCTGACCGAGTGACACGAGAGCTGACAAGCAGGCTCCACGGAAATACCTTTTGACCCAGCAGCCTTTAGTCGACACGCTGATTTTGTCGACACACTGAGCCTTTGGGCTCCATAGACTTACTGCATTTTCCGCTATAACCTTGACAAAAACTGATATGCTAGGACTACAATATAGCCCCTGAGACATACTACATCCCTCAACAGTCTGGTCGACACGCTGAGACAGAGTGGACTTAGGAAGTACATTCCTGTTCCAGCAATTTCAGGACTACATATTAAAAGCAGACCGCAACATTACAGCGGCATACCCGGGCGAGGTCATAGAGCCTGACCCCCGGGGTGAAGTGTGAGGTAACTTTGGTCTCCTATCTTTTTTCCTATCCATACTTCCTTCCTAATACCCCCTATTCTGCGCTACTGTAATAGATGGTTTTGAAAGTGAGGGGAAACATACTATGCCTAATGCTTGAACCAGTGCCTTAGAGATATAGATTTCAACATATGGTTAAAAAGTTTATTCAGCATTTCTGATCCCTATTTCTCATCTGTCAAAATTACATGCTATACTATCTTTCCCACTGTTATTTCCAATAAACAAACAATTTTGGAGGGTCCACTCACCCACTATACCTTTTAAGCCCCTCAGTGCCAAATTGACACTAACGGAAGCTGACAGAAATCTGGGGCATTTTAGTACACAGAGGAGGTGACCCCTCTGCAGGAAACCCATGTTCCCCGGAATACTGTTGTAGGTATACATAGCTGGGCAGCAGCCACCCTCCCTCCATCCCTTCTAAAACCCCTAGGCCAAATTTTAAGGTCCGCTCACCCGCAATACCTGAAAGCCCCCCAGCATTATTATATGCTAGCGGAAGCTAACAAAATTTGGGCCTGTTGAGTACACAGAGGGGGTGACCCCACTGCAGGAAATCACTGTACCCCTAACACTGTTATAGGTATATACAGCTGGGCAGCAGCCACCTCAAGGGGTTCAATAGGGATTAAAGGTTTGACTGCACGCAATACCTCAAAGGGTCCACTTAATACATTGAGTGGTAACTGGTATGGATGAACATGACCAGTAACACTCAGGGAGACCTGATTAAGAACAATCGTGTTCATTTCTATACTATAGGTATATAAAGCGTTTGATTTGTCACCCAGGGGAATTGTTTTTCTACCACTATTAAACTCCTCTACTTCTCATTATTTTTTCTTTTCTCTGAGGGAGGAGACCAAAAAAACATAAATAATCTCTGCTTATTGCCTCAGAGGCAAAAGCACCAACAAGCAGAGAGCTACTTATATTTCGCCTAGTTTTTATAAAAAAGTTTTATTGTGAAAATTATTATACTCCAGAATATTGTTTTCGAACACTGAGATAATTAATTTGTTGAAAAGTATTGCTAGCACTATTACTCTCTCTGATCCATTAACCAGTTGACCTGGGAGCAGATTGGACGATTGGACAGTGTGTACATACGCTACATATTACTTCTTCCATGGTCACTATTGTACACAATTTAACGTATATCCAATCCCAGTTTGGGAAATTGTAATTCTGATCACGTTCAAAAAAACAACCATGTACTGAACGTTTCAATGTACAATTGGTGAAGTATTGCTGGCATCTTTCTCCCTCAGATGGATAATATTGCATGATTGTTCCTAGTGTGTAGGGACAATATACTCATATCCATCAGAGAGAGTGCATCCCTGAAACATATCGGATGAACCTCATCCAATAAATGATTAAAAACCTTGGGGATAACTAGCATACAAACCACATTTTTTTCACAATATTTTTATGTTATTTGTTTGTGTGTCCATGTCTAGTGCTTATTTTAAAGATTTTTCAATTAAAAGGTAAATTTTATTAAACTTCCATTTTTTCTTCTGATCATAATCCCAGAACATATCATAAACGTATCACTAGTACTGCCAATCCTTGCATATGTGAGAACTTTGGTGTCACCTTGACTTTGCTCTACATAATACCCTAATTTTTGAAATATAGAAACTATTTCATTAAGAGTGCCCCAACAAAAAGAGAGTCTTTTTTCTTCGTCTCTTTAAATACTCTGTTTACTCTCAAGGGAGCACCTCCACATCTTTAATTATAACAAGTTTTTTGTAAACTTGTATCTATACTCTGACCACCTCCTAAAAATCTGTACCAGTGCACTGATTTATCCCCACATCCCCTTTTTCCCTTTCACACATGATGATTGTTTGGATGCATGAACACTATACAAAGGACTGAGAAACCACAACAGCAATAATTGTTGACGTATATAAGTAAACCACCACCTGCATGCCCAATGCATGAGCCAGACCTCAATATTCCAACTGTTACCATGACCTACCAAACTTCATTCTGCATACCATACGTACCACTGTTATTTCATTTGTAGGACCTTCACAACCGATGCCAGAACCCACTGATCCCATTCAAGCTATGGACGTCATAAGTGAAATCATCCTGGAGCCAGTTACATCGTTGGATCCTGCACAACACAAATCACACCCAGTCAATGTGGCCCCCTATACACAGTCACATAGCCAGCAGCCCCCAATCTCCCACTAATAGTTTTAAAGGCAAACAAATCTCTTTTATGGAGATGCAGACCACCCAATTCGAAACCTTTATGGGGTATGTGCATAGGTCAGCAAATGAGACAAATGTCCCAGAGTGTGCGTGCTAATGTAGGGACACAAATGTCTCATCTCCACATTAGACACACGCTTAGCCGAGATAGGACAAGCCATTCAGGGCCAAACCACTAATTTTCGGGCACTAAATGCTAATATGGTGGAACAGACCCAAGCTATTAATGGGCAAACAACTGCGTTGATTAGTGGCGTAACTACTGTAAGAAAAAATAGTAAATAAGGAGCGCACTGGTTATGTTATACGAGTGACACCTGTAAAAAAAGGGATTTTTGGTTAAAACGTAATGTTTACACTCCTTTTGGAGTACTTTAGAGAGTCCCTGGTGACCTGACTTTCCCTACCTTACCGGCTGAGCCAGCGGGACAGCTCGGCGGCTGTCAGATGTTATGTATCGCTGCTCCGTGTCACGCCGGGTTTCGCAGCTCCCGATGTCAGTTTCGCCGGCGTCCCGGCACTGTTTCTTGATGCTGCAGTTGGTATGCTGGTGGGGATAGACGGTCGGGTGTATTCTCTCCGCTCCAACGCGTTTCATGCCGCACGGGCACTTTTTCAAGGATGCGGTGTGTTTGGAAAGAATCTTCTTTTATTCAGTCCACGTGGATGGAGGGTTTTTAATTCAAAGATCCATTTTGTTTCATGTTTTAGGAGATCTTTCACGATATCTCCACCTCTCCAGTTCTGATTAATTTTTTGTATTAAAATGAAGTTCAGTCCAGTGGGATCTTTATTATGGTTCTCTAAAAAATGGTTAGAAACGCTATGTGTGGTCAAGCCTCTTTTGATGTTATAAATATGTTCTGCTATTCTTATTTAGCTTTTGGTTTGACCAATATATTGGAGTTTACATGGGCATTCTAACAGATATATAACACCCTCAGTTTCACAACTTAAATGATTTTTTATTTTGTATACTTTTTGTGTGATATTTGATTTAAAAGTTTTTATTACTTTAGTGCTTGGTGAATTTAATTTGCAGCCTTTGCAGTTGCAACAATGATGAAATCCTCCATTTTTATTGTTGGTTCTTGTGTTTTCTGTTGGAATGAAACTTGAGGTGATCTCTTGTTTTAAATTTCTGACTTTGTTATATATTATTTTTGGCTTGTCTGGAATGATGGTTTTTAGCATCTCATCTAGTTGGAGTACGTGCCAGTGTTTTTTTAACATGCTTTCCAAGTATTTTGAGTTGCTGTTAAATTGTGTGATGAAAAAAGAGAAGACTTACTGAAATATAAAGACAAAAAAGACACCCCAAAGTTTCAAACCACTGCTTTCATCACACAATTTAACAGCAACTCAAAATACTTGGAAAGCATGTTAAAAAAAACACTGGCACGTACTCCAACTAGATGAGATGCTAAAAACCATCATTCCAGACAAGCCAAAAATAATATATAAAAAAGCCAGAAATTTAAAACAAGAGATCACCTCAAGTTTCATTCCAACAGAAAACACAAGAACCAACAATAAAAATGGAGGATTTCATCATTGTTGCAACTGCAAAGGCTGCAAATTAAATTCCCCAAGCACTAAAGTAATAAAAACTTTTAAATCAAATATCACACAAAAAGAATACAAAATAAAAAATCATTTAAGTTGTGAAACTGAGGGTGTTATATATCTGTTAGAATGCCCATGTAAACTCCAATATATTGGTCAAACCAAAAGAAAAGCTAAAATAAGAATAGCAGAACATATTTATAACATCAAAAGAGGCTTGACCACACATAGCGTTTCTAACCATTTTTTAGAGAACCATAATAAAGATCCCACTGGACTGAACTTCATTTTAATACAAAAAATTAATCAGAACTGGAGAGGTGGAGATATCGTGAAAGATCTCCTAAAACATGAAACAAAATGGATCTTTGAATTAAAAACCCTCCATCCACGTGGACTGAACATAGATATCTCACTAAATGCCTTTTTAGAATAACAAACCTCTAATTAAAATCAAATTAACTTCATATTAAAATCGAGTGACACCGAATAAATGGAATACATGTGATTCCCACCAAAAAAAATTTTTACTTCCTTTTTGACACTTCCTGTGTACTCAATAAAGTTTTATGAATAAAAGAAGATTCTTTCCAAACACACCGCATCCTTGAAAAAGTGCCCGTGCGGCATGAAACGCGTTGGAGCGGAGAGAATACACCCGACCGTCTATCCCCACCAGCATACCAACTGCAGCATCAAGAAACAGTGCCGGGACGCCGGCGAAACTGACATCGGGAGCTGCGAAACCCGGCGTGACACGGAGCAGCGATACATAACATCTGACAGCCGCCGAGCTGTCCCGCTGGCTCAGCCGGTAAGGTAGGGAAAGTCAGGTCACCAGGGACTCTCTAAAGTACTCCAAAAGGAGTGTAAACATTAAGTTTTAACCAAAAATCCCTTTTTTTACAGGTGTCACTCGTATAACATAACCAGTGCGCTCCTTATTTACTATTTATAACTATCCTCTTAACAGGAGCTGCCCAAACCCCGAGCGCGGTGATTTCCTTATTTTATACGTAACTACTGTAAGGCAGGCCCAGAAGCCGCTTGGGGGAGCAAGCAGCAGCAGGGTCTGTGTGGGCACCGGCACCCGTTAAACGCACTGACATGCTGCTGCCTGCCGCTGCCCACTGACTGAGCACTGGACGCGAGTCAGCTCCAGTGCAGGTGGGGCCATGGCAGAGATGACAAATTCCCCCACTGATTCAATTGACTGTACACAGAGCCAGCTATTGGCTAATGTGTACAGGATGGGCGGGCAGATGGGCATGCTAGGGTGGCCTGGGATGCGTCGGAGCCAAGGGAAGCAGCAGTGTCTGCTGGTCTCTCTTCCTCTATCCTGCTTCAACTTCCCCGTTATGCGTGTGATGTCATCATGTCACACGCTGGGGAAACATGCTGGAGAGGAGCCTGGGGGGAGGGGGGCGCCACAAACTTTTTGGCAGGGCGGAGCAAAATTTATAGTTACGCCACTGGCGTTGATGTCCCTACAAACTCAACTCAGCCTCAGTGCTACTAGTTTGTTAGGTCAGGACCAAACCACAAAGTAGTGCGCAAAGTAGTAGTGTCTCCTCCACACCCATGAGTGGGTCCCCCACTACTCCTTCACGTCGTAGTATCCATACTAGGGGTAGATGTGGCACTAGTGTTAAGAGCAGTGCCGGATTAACAATGGGCCTGATGGAGCTACAGGTCAGAGGGCAACTGGCCGTTGGCTCACATCCATCGGAATAGACTGATCCTCTGCTTTCTGTGTCCTTCCAGATATGAGTTTCTTGAACTTGGTTGTAGTTATTGCAGACTGGCACTGTTTTAAACAAACAGAGAAAACACACATCAATATCTTGACAGCAATATAAACAAGTATGCATAATCCTATAACTTTTAGGCTGAACATGAGAATTCCCATAAACCATCCACTGATTCCTGAAAACCATGTAGATGGGTTCAGAAAAGATAGCCAGCCCCAATCACCTCCTAGATTGTCAGGTGTATTATGCTCAGTGGCATAGATCAGTTTTTCTTCTTCTATCTCTTGTACATGTTTTTCTATTGTCTCTTGAGCATTGTCAGTCTCATTAGTAATAAATGTACAACACAATATTCCTGTCTGAGTATATAAGGTCATACAATAGCCTCCTGTCTGTGCCGTTAAATGATCCAGAACTAATCTGTGTTGTAACTGTTCTTTTTTTTACCTCTTGAAGCTCTCTTCCTACATATCTGAAGGTGTTATCGAATATTTCAGTAATGTTATCTAATAACATTGCAAGTGATTCAACTCTTTAATATGATTTTGAGCCAAATAGGTCCAAAAATCCCATTCTCTGATGCCAGGGTGTGTAGACTAGATTTTTTGCCTTGTTTCCTGCTTCTTTTATTTCCCTTCTGTCCCTGTGTATTAGATTATACTTCCTTACCGGGCCTTCTCTGCCTCTCATTTCTTTTAGATCTTCATGCTCTATCACTTGCACTGCAGGTACTATGCGTCCTAGGGTGCAATTCCCATAGTCGTCAAAAACAAGCCACTTGTAGGCATACTTCCCACACAAAAAATACAAATTATTTGGGAGAATTGGAGGTTTTAGGTTAACCAATCCTCTTGCTGCCACTGTACCATTAACTACGAACTGGTCTGGATTGCTTCCTGTCTCATTCATCCAGCTAGGGAATCCTGGCCCTGGCCACACCCCAATATTTATAATTTCCTTTAGTACAGGTTCATCATCATGTGGTGTCAAAAATATTTAGTATGGAGGTACTCCCGATTTGAAGGTATCAGGGGCACTACCAACTCTAAAAGGGGCCTTTGAGCAAGGATGAAATGTCCCTAAGTAGGTGTTTGAGGGGAAAACCTTTTGATTATTAAAGCCAAGTATGGTTTCACTTGGTTTTTTTCTTAAATTCAATGCAAAAAGATACATTTGGGGTAATTAGGTGTGCTAGCAATTTAGGGGATTCCTTGCGTAAGTATTGGCTTACTGATGATTTGAATGGTTCACTATCTGCATGCTTATCTTCAAATAGTGCCCATACTTCAAATGTGATGGGGATAAATGTCCACTCTCCTCCTCCTCCTGAGGTAGGACCTTGAGAGCAGATGCAACAGTTTGTAGTGTTAAGGGCATTCCATACCAAATTATGTAATTGCAACAACATATTTCGGTTTTCTCCAGTAGGGGCCTTACACCATTCTATACATTAATTAAAAAAGGAGATGGATAGATTGCGCTCACCTGTGATGCAATAAAGGTATGTGTGAGTACATAGAAATTTAAAGATAGGAGTGAATGAGTAAGTAAATACAGATGAAAAGACGGTCAAGTTAAATTAAAGGGAATTTATTGAAGGTATTTTTATGTTAAAGAAAAATGTGCGGAGTCCTGATAAATGCAGGAATAGGCCCGCGGGGTATCACTTATATTGAGCTCCACGGGGCTTGAACATTGAACATTTCCTAGTGCATTCCCTCATCCCCTTGCCCTGACAGACCGCTGCGGTCACCCACTAAGGTACATAGGTTCCTACTAAGGGACCTATGGACTAAAGGGACCTACATAGGTCATACTTATACTTCAGATAAGGCCTTGTGGAGTGATACCCCGCTGGCCTATTCCTGCATTTATCAGGACTCCGCACATTTTTCTTTAACATAAAAATACCTTTAATAAATTCCCTTTAATTTAACTTGACCGTCTTTTCATCTGTATTTACTTACTCATTCACTCCTATCTTTAAATTTCTATGTACTCACACATACCTTTATTGCATCACAGGTGAGCGCAATCTATCCATCTCCTTTTTTAATTACTGTACTTAACAGGGTGACCAGGACCCACCCGATAGACTGCAGCTCCCTTTACATTCCAGCTCTACCTCTGGGTAGACATACACATAGGACCCACGAAAACCATAACTTGAGCGCTTACTACTTACAATTTATATTAACCATTCTATACATGTCTCCTCAGGTGGCTGTCCACAATACTCACAAATACACCTTGAGATGCGTGTCAAATTTCTACATTCTAAATTTGCTACTTCCCTTTTTCTCACATAATGTGGTTTGGGATAGACTATAGAGGTAACTTGTACTGTGCTGTTATTAGCATAATCTGGTACCTCTAGTACTGTACATAACCATATTATTGCCACTATTGTGGTTGCCAAACACAGAATGCATCCCCATAGACTTTTATCGGATTTGGGCCCCAATAACATCTCAGCAAACTGCATCATCAAACTTAACTCGTAATTGTTTACAATGCGATGAGAGTACCCAAGTATCCCTTCACTGATGTTGGTGTAGGACCTGAAATGGACCATCATATATGGGCTCAAGCGATTTTCGAACGTGTCTTTTGAGATACATCCAATCTCCTGGCTGGAGATGATGAGGATTGTTCTCTGCTGTAGAATCTGGAAGTGAAGCATAAGCTGCAACATGAAGTTCAGTTAGTCTTTTAGTTAGTTCTTTTACATAACAGGTTAGATCTGCATGTTTATTAACAAGCTCTTGTGGGTAGTAACATCCTATCCTAGGTATGCTACCAAACAGAATCTCATATGGAGAGTATCCTGACTTTTTGTGAGACATGGTCCTCATGCTAAAGAGTGCTAAAGGTAAACATTCTACCCATGTTTTACCTGTGTCTTTCATTGCCTTCATAACCTTGGACTTCAAAGTATAGTTTGTTCTCTCAACAAGACCACTTGCTTCAGGCCTGTACGCCGAATGAAAAGCCTGTTGTATGCCTAAATCCTGCATTATGTGTCTCATTATTTCACCTGTAAAGTGTGTACCCCTATCTGACTCAATGACATCTGGGACACCATATCTACAGACAATTTCTGAGAGGATTTTCTTAGCTGTGTTCCTTGCTGTGGCCTTTGCCATGGCAAAAGCCTCCACCCATTTAGTCAGAATGTCTACTATTACGAGTGCATACTCATACACTCCACACTTAGGCATCTGAATGTAGTCAATCTGCAGTCTCTGAAAAGGAGCTGTTGCTTTTGGTATTGCCCTTTGTGGAGTTTTTACTCTTGTCTGGATTGCTTGTTTCACAGATCAAGCATGCTTGTGTGTGAAGTGCTGCTGCCGATTGGAATCCCGGAGGTATCCATCTCTCATTAGTAATAGCAGTCATTTGATCCTTTCCAAGGTGGGTCTGTCCATGAGTAATTTGGCACATAGCTGGGTAGAGTACTCTGGGTAGGCATAACAGTTCATCTCTTTTCCAGAGCTCAGTTTCTTCATCTTTTGCCGCTCCTTTCCTTTGCCACTCTGCTTTTTCCACTGGACCTGCTTGGTCTTGGAATTTCTTTAATTGCTGCATATTCGCCATGTGTTGTGGTTCTCCAGTTTCTGTCACAACCAAGTAGTGTCTTTCTTCTACTGGCTGGGCTTTTGCTGCTCTCTTAGCTTCTGCAAGATTGTTTCCTCTTGTTTCTTTTGTTTGATTCTTTGTGTGTGCTTGAATCTTGATTATGGCAACTTTGTGTGGCTTCATTAATGCTTGGAAAAGTGTTTTAATGAGGTCAGCATGCTGTATCTGTTTACCTGTAACTGTTTTAAAGTCTCTGCTTTTCCAGATCAACCCATAGTCCATTGTCACTCCCCAGCTGTATCTGGAATCTGTATAAAATGTTCGCTGTTGTATGCTCTGCGTGTTTCAATGCTTTAGTAAGGGCCACAAGTTCAGCTGCTTGTGCTGATAAGTGTGCTGGTAGGGCTCCAGAAGTTACTACTTCATTGTCGGTAGTGACTGTATATCTAGTGTAGCGTGTGCCATTTTCATAGTATCTGGACCCATCAACGTATAGTTCGTAATGAGCATTGGGTATGGGCATATCTTGGACGTGTGGCAATGTCTGGGTTTCTTGTTCCATCAAAGCAAGACAGTCATGAGAAAAATTTTGAGTACAAGTATTTTCCTCTTTCACCTTGTGGATCTACTTCCATTCTCTGAGCTGTTGTAGATGTTACTGTGCTGCCAGAAGGTGCTTGTCCCCTCATTCTCCCTCCTTTTGAACATTGATGTTCATTAGTGATGGGAAATCTAGTTCGTTTTGGTGACTAGTTCATTATGATCTAGTTCACCCAAAAGATTAGATCAGAAGATTAGTTCATCTTGTTCATTTAGTTCATTATTCCAGCACTGACTCAGAGACTGAGAGGAGTGCATGGATCTAGATGAGCTAGACTACATTATTACACACAGAGCAGGCATTGTAATACTAGCTCATTGTAGGAGTTATAGTCTTGTTAGAATGATCATATACTGTATGTTTAATAAAGCAGATTATTTTCTAGTTTAGAAAAGCAATAAGTTATACAGCACCCTTCTAGTGACATGCTTTGTTTAGCTCTGCAATATTAATCCCATTGTGGTTATTATTTTACCTTCCATAATATGCAAGTAAAATACCCAAATTCAGAGTTTTTTTAATAAGTCAATTTTTTTCTGCTTTTAAAATACAGTAATTAGAAAAAAAACATGTCCCTTGCCCCAATTTAGCTGACCTTAGAGAGAGATAAAGTAGAGACTTTGCAAAGTAACCAGTTGCTTATTGGTTGCTAGGGGCAACTGCTCCACTGTATGTATCATGAAGGTTCATACATATCCATCTCTGACTGTAATGTGGAGTACACAGAGCTACTACAGTATACTGTATAACATGCAGCAGCCAGCACTGTGTCTGTGGCTGCATACACACAACACATGTGCCTGAGCACAGCAGTGCCACACATGGTAGCTCACAGGTACTGTACAGTCTCATTATGGCTGTATAGTCAGAGATTAGTTCAGGGATCTGTATGATCAGTGAACTCATTGAACTACTGAACTATTTGCAGGACTCATGAGTCATCAGGACAATGTAGTTCATTTGGATCCGCAGAGTCCAGACCATGTGTGAGCTCAGCACTGCCATCTTTGGCAGCTACCATGTACTGCCTCCTGTATATTGCATGAGAGCTGATAACATGGCTGCTGCAGAAGCTCCTACATAGATCCCAGCAGAAGATTTAGCACAGCAGTATGCTCAGGACCCTGTACCAGAAGCAGCAGCAAGTGTTTGGACATCTGAACTAATCATATAATGATAGTATCACATAAAGGTGAGCAGCATGAGCACACATGCTCACTCACAGACACACCACACAACTTTGTCTAGGCAGTGCATATTTTTATTTTATTAGATCTGTATTTGCTGGGCTTTGTTGTACTTTTAACTTTAGATACAGGAAGGAAAGATCCAGTAAATGAGCCTTGGAGCTGCTGGGCTCTGTCTGTCTGTGTTACACTGGGCTCTGTCTGTGTGTGTGTTACACTGGGCTCTGTCTGTCTGTGTTACACTTCCCACTTGCTTTACTTCCTGGTGAACTAAATGAACTAATCTTTGCCAGAGCAGTGATCTGAACGATTTAGTTCACTTTGAAGATTAGTTCATTTTGAACTAATCATTCACGAACTACCCATCACTAATGTTCATACTCCTGTTCCGGCAGGCAACAGGGCTGGTAGGAGCATAGCAGGATTGAGAGTGGTACACCTCTTGATTGTCACATTGGTTGCACTCAATAGGGACACTTCGTACTTGGTGAGTCTAGCTGCTGAAAGGTGTTTGGTTCTTGCTTGTTGTAGGATTTCTGTTACAGCATGTCGTACTTGTATAGTTAGTTCATGATTAAGAACAATGTCTGTGCACTTGTCCTTCAATACAGCAGCCGCTGCTACAGCTTTAATACATGTAGGTGATCCTTGAATGATATTGTCAAGCCTGCTGGAATAGTAAGCAAGAGGTCTTTGTCTTGTTCCGTGGATCTGTGTTAACACTCCCAAAGCATGTCCTTTTTCCTCATGGCAATAGAAGGTAAAAGGTTTAGAATAGTCTGGTAGGCCTAGGGCAGGTGAAGAGGCAATGGCCAACTTTAGTTGCTGAACTGCTTGAGCAAGAGGTATCCAGTCCCTGCAGTAGCCCACCAGGCCTAGGAATGACCTCACTTGTTTCAGAGTCTTTGGTATCTTAGCTTGTAGTATTAGCTTCTTCCTGTCTTCTGTCAGGTGTTTGATGCATTGAGAGATACAATGTCCAAGGAAGACAACCTTTTGTTTACAGAGCTGTAATTTATCTTTTGAAGCCCTGCAGTCTTGTTCTTCCATGAACTTGAGCAGGGACACTGTTCTTGCTGGCATTTGTCTTGAGTTGTTGTAGTTAACAAGAGGTCATCGTCATACTGGATAAGCTGAGTTTCTTCTGAGAAAAAGGGTCTCCAAGCCTGGAGAACTAGTGACATGGCTTCAGAGTAGTCACTGGGGCTAGTGGCGCCCCCTTGAGGCAATCTTGTCCAGCAGGAATGTTTGTCATCATGTGTAAAAGTTAACAGTTCTTGAGAGTCTTTAGTGATGGGTACGGAGAAATATGCATTCGCCAGATCGATCACCGTGAACCAGGCCCTTGATGGTGCATCTGATTCAGCAAGGTGTGTGGATTAGGCACAATGGGACAATTAATTAACAGTCTCTTGTTGACCTCCCTTATATCATGAACCATTCTGTATTGGGTCTCTTCAGAACCGGTTACATTTCTTTTTTTTAACTGGAAACAAAAGGAGTGGACCATGGGGATCTACATTGAATAAGGATGCCGGACTGTAGATAAGCTTGTAGTTGTTTGGTGATGGCGGCTCTTTGATCAGGATTCAGTGGATATTGCTTTACGGATACTGGTACTGTTCCTGGCTTTAATCGCAGTTGGACAGGTTGTACATTCAGCTTGCCAGTGTCCATCTTTCCCTTCGACCACAGCTTGTCCGGTACTTGGGATGTGATCCAGTCTGGGAGGATAACTTCAGCAGAATCTGTAATAGATGACTGGGAGAGAAACACATACACAGCAGCCTCTATTTGAGGTAGTAAGTCCTTGGATATATTAGGATTTATATTTGATGCCTGTCTCTGTATATTCAATCTTGGCTTGCATTACTTGCAGAATGTCAGCTCCCAACAAGTTTACTGGACATGTAGATGAGGTAAGAAATTCAATAGGTATAGGCGTGCATTCATCATTGATAAGCAAAGGAGTTGGCTTACTCTTCCTAAGTGGAAGTGGCTGTCCACCCAACCCTGTACCTTGTATAGTGTCTCTGGACAGTAGTTCACTTGGAACTACTTCTTCTCTCAGTACAGTGAGACTAGCACCTGTGTCAATTAGGCATTCAAGTTTGTGTCCTGTTGGAAGAGTGAAAGAGACAGTACATTTTGGAGAGTTTATCTTTTCTTCAAGGTGGAATGCTACTACGCCTTTTGGGGTCTGAAATGGTCATGCCAGTTTTGTGTAAGGTAAGCCATCTGTCTTGTTCTTACATTGTAGCCATCCTTGATACTTGTGACAATTTTGTTTAATATGCCCCATGGACCGGCGCCAGTAGCACCTCCCTGTCATGTCATTTCCCTCAGAATCACGTTGTACCGGTCTTACCATTGGTGGTTTGGTACCTGTCATGGACCTTTTGTAGGGTCTTCTTGGTTCCAGGGTTGAACGACCTTAACCTGAACAATTGGTGTCTTATTGCTCTTCTTCTCTTTATTCTCTCTCTCCGTATCTTCCAGACCTTCCAGAATCTGTAAGATTGCACTTACAGTAGGAGCAAGTTTCATCTTTGATCATGGCTAGCCATGGCTATTCTATTGTTCTCAGCTGCAATACAATACGTATTGCAGCTGAGAACAATAGAATAGCCATGGCCAAAGGAGCAAAGATGTCCATAAAGTTAACTTTGGGTCTTATAATAAACAATTGTGCTCTCAATTCAGGACGAAGTCCATACAAAAACTTAGATTTAAACAGTCTTTCATTAGCTGGATTGTCAAGTGGGTAACCTTCATTCTCTTGTTTAGTAATAACCTTGTCATGGTATTCCATTACTGTCATTTGCTTTTGTTGTATATCTGGCTGTGCTGGTGCCTGAGCTGCCAATCTATGACATCTGAGTTAGTTACTCTATCCCCCAACTGTACCCCACTTTATGTTGTGTATTTATTTTGTGGTTTTTCCACTATGGCTGGTAACCAGGGGTGGAGGGGATCAATGGCAACATTTGGCAAGGTCTGTATTATATTCCATTCCCCAGTACCTGCGGTTGCTCTCACAACCTGTTCTAAATCTACCCAACATGGTCTGTGTATGATAATAGCCTGTCTGATTTTTTTTTATCATACTCTGGGTTCTTTCTTATATCAGGTAAATCATTTACAACTTTCATTTGGTCAGATGCAAACCATGGGACATAATTCTGTCTCAACTAATTGCTGTACCTGCTGTCCCACTGCATCTGCAACCATTTGCGGGTGGTAAGTTACTCTAACTGGGTACATGGAATTATCTGATTGTGATGCGGCCACTACTGCGTGGAAGACTATATATTTTGACTGGGGCCTGTCACTAGGAACTGGATTACCATAAAATTCTGTTTGTTTGCGTGTCCTAGCCTCAGATAACCCTTCTCTGGGTGGGCTTTGATTGTAATATTTTAACCTTATTACAGATCTTACTTCTGGGTCACATGGTAAAACCTCTGATACCACCCAATTTTCACAGTTAGGACATTTTGTGTCTCCCTCTGGTATACAAAACACACATATTGGACACTTCCTTTGTGGACAATACTTTCCAATTTTAAGGGCCTGCAAATCTGAAGTTGGATACAATTCCTCAGTCCCTATGCCTGACCTGGCTATACCAGCTGTATTTCTACCTGCTGTTGTAATTGTGGGTGTGGTGCCCCCTGCTGTGAACAAGTCTAGTTCTTCTATGTTCTGTCCAACTGCCTGGGGTTGCTCAATTTCCTGTGGTGTTTGGTGTAGAAATGGTGCATTATCTACCTGATTATCTACTTGTGGTGGTGCATTAGGTCTTGGTAAGTGATATGGTGTTGGACTTTCAAATGACAACTCCTTCACCTTTCTTTTCTCATCATCTAATTCCTGTGACACTGTAAGCCATATATTAACTGTATCTATATAACCCTTTTTCTGCAGCCAATGAGCGTTCGTCACTTGGAATCGCTTTCAAGCGACAGGATCTAGTTCCATCCTTAGGAAAATTAGCCCTTCTTAAAATCGAACCAATTGATTTGATCGATTTCTTCCCTTCCCTTTCTGCCACAACCTCTAGGGGGGAGCGCTCCATTATCCTTCCACTGTTTACACCCATAGGTCAATTACCCCCTATGGGTGTGGCCTTTATCCTTTTGCGTAAAGCAGTGTGTAACGTTGTGCAGAAAAGGTAAAAACTGTGCTCTATTGGTTGAAGTTTAATATAGATGCGGCTTTCAGTTCCCTGTTTTCAATCTAAGCCAAAAAATCATAACCACATATCAAGACAATAATATAATACCACTTTCATAACCTGGGCAGGCACCCTGTTCTGAGCACTTTAAATATGATCTAGAGCGTGTTGTGTCCTTAATGCAAAGTGCTGATGTTTTTTTATTTCTATCTAAGCACTTTCTCCACTGTTTATAACAATTGCTGAAGTGTGGGTTTGTTTGGTCACCTAACAAAGTCCACAAAATGTTATCTTCTGAGTGTGCACCAACCCAGAGTAACTGTTTGGGCAAATTGGAAATATCCACTTCTCTATTGGTACTAATTCAAGACCGCTTGGTTAATGTTTTCTAATTAAATGTTGAAGAGCCTCTCTGCAATATGACACCCCAATCTTAAAGTCAAATGTGAGCCATCAAGATCACCTATTACACTTATTGATGTTTAAATGACAAATATAGACAGACACTCAGTCAAACCAGAACATGTACATAAACACACTCCCAGGGGCAATCATGGCATAAGGCAGGGCCAGCCTGTTACAGCATATACCAAGGAATGTCTTAGTTGTCTCCGAACCCTTATACACCTTATAATTTATATTGTGCTTACCAGACAAACAAATACGCTTTCAGAGCTCCTGGTCCGGCATTAACCAAGAAGTAATACCAGACCAGTCCACTAACAAACGTCGTGAAGATGGTTATTTTCCCAATCATTCAACATGGAACAGAAGCATGAAAATTCAAACACAGTTACAAGTTACAATGACAATACAAACAATACAAAACAATAGTTACCTAAGGCTGTGAGATATCTGAATACTTCGGGTTCTATATGAAGTTTGTAAGGAAGAATGCAAATATATATTTATGCTCTGCTTTACAGAGGTCCTGAGGGAGTAAAATAGTTTTCTCTTATTTGGAAACAAATTTCACTCCCCTCAAATCCTGTGTAAGTGTTTCCAGCTGAGCAGCACACAATCTAAAGGCCCCCCATACATAGAGCCGACTTATCCTAAGGACAAGTCGGACCCTATTCTCCTCCGAGCCGCCCGGCAGCTCCCCGGGAGGCTCACCTACGATGAGGACTTTGATGTGCCATTTTTCATGTGATTTATCACATGTAAAAAAAAATATCAGGGAGCTGCAGGGCGGTGAGGAGCAGTGGGGGCGGGCGGCTGGGGAGGAAGAAGCAGTGGGACAGCAGTGCGTTACCAGATTGGGGCGGGCGGCGGTGACCATCAGTGACAGTGTCACTCTCCACTGTCCAGCGCTAGCGGGCGGGCAGCCGCGGCTATTACATCTTTAAAATAACGTGTCAAATGACTGACCGGCTTGAGCACTCTCAGCCAATCAAAAGCCGGGCAGTCATTTGACACGTTATTTTAAAGATGTAATAGCCGCGGCTGCCCGCCCGCTAGCGCTGGACAGTGGAGAGTGACACTGTCACTGGTGGTCACCGCCACCCGTCCCAATCTGGTAACGCGCTGCTGCCCCACTGCTTCTTCCTCCCCAGCCGCCCACTGCTCACACCTAAAGCTGGGGGGCGGGGGCAGTGGCCCCCAAGCTTTAGGTGCCAGTTCATCTCACTGCTGGTCACCTATTTGCTGCAGATTTTGACTTCACTCACATGGAAAACGGAGATTCCTTCTCAGGAGTGCTGCTTCCTGCCTGTGCTCCCTGTCCCTGGTGGACGAGTGGAATTCCTACTGTGGGGGGGGGGGGGGATGGGGGGCAGTTTCCACACCTGCACTGTGATCTGCACCCACAGTGTCACAGCCAGAATAGAAATTTATGCTCTCAGAGTGCTTACCCTCCTCCCAAAGTCCAGCCACGCTGTCCAGGAATAATATGGTGATCAGTGTGCTGTATAGAGAGTCCTTACTTCCATCCACTCTCCTGTATACACCCTGAGGGCGGCAGGAGGTAATGGACGCTGGTGTGGGTGTTGGAGCGGCAGCGCTGTAATCGCTATGCTAGCAAAAAAAAACACTGGTGTACCTGCTTCCTGCAGGCACCAACAAAAACCTCACGATTGTATAGGGCGCAATGCATGGGATAGCCGTAAATAAATTACATAGGAAGATCGCACCGCATGCAAAAACGGCATGAGATGACATTTCAATACAGTAACGTACATAGTAAAACTGGGCGCCAAGTACCAAAGAAAATATTACAGGTTATTATGATGTTTTTAGGTTTGCCTGGAAATTCACGGTACTTGTTTCCTAGCATGGCGCCACCGATTTTGATTGTATCCATCGGGTCGGAAAAATCGGGTTGCATGCCAACCAAATCGCATGCGATGCGATCGACCCATTTTTACATTGGAATCAATGTAAAATGGTTCCTGAGACCCGATTTTACATTGATTTCAATGTAAAAAGCCCCAAAACCCCCCATTTTAATACCAAACCTCACCTCATGTTTCAAATGCCCCCCCCCACCACCATTTTTAACACCACCCCACTATTGACGCCGAAGCGTGGCAAGGGGCGGCGGTACGCGTCCTCCGACCTTTTCATACCCCTACTATCCACGTCGGCGTGGAGTTGACTCTATATAGTGTAGCGAGCCCGAAGCGTGGCGAGCGCAGCGAGGGGATGCGGATACCTTCACAGGTATCCGCGTCCCCTCGCTGCGTTCGCCACATTATATAAAATCAACTCCATGCCGACGTGGATAGTAGGGGTATGAAAAGGTCGGAGGACGCGTACCGCTGCGCTCGCCACGCTTCAGGTTGGCGTCAATAGTGGGGTGGCGTTAACAATGGGGGGGGGGGGTGCATTAAACATACTTTTTAACCATATTCAATGTGAAATGGGCCATTTCACATGGTCATCTATGTAAAATCGGGTTGATCGCAGTCAACACGATTTTAGCTTTAAAAATAATTTTACATTGTTCCATTACATTGAAAATCGCGTTGATCGCAGTAATATGCCAGTGTGATGCAGGGTGTGGTACGGGACTCCGACAGTCATTATCCTGACATCGGGATCCCGACTGCCCGGAGTCAGACAGCATGGTGAGCGTAAAAAAGACCCTTGCGGGCTCGCTGCGTTCGCCACACTGCAGGCACGGTGGCTCGCTACGAGGGAAAATACCGTGTGCCCGTGTCGGCGTTTTGACAGTTGGGATCCTGACGTCGGGTAAACGACTGTCGGGATCCCATCCGGCACCCGTGATGCATGCCATTGTAAGTAATATGTCAGTACAGAGGAGGCACCAAACAATTTTTCTTTATCTGTGGTTCATGTCTTGTATTACTTGATCAGCAAACATTGGCAAACACATGTTTTGAAGCATGAACACTCAGGTAATCATTGTCCTGGATGCATGTAATTCAAAGCCATGTTTAAGTTCTGGAGCTAGACCTGTGGGCTTACAATTAGGTCAAGCACTAGGCCCATGGGACAGTAGTTGGGATAGGGTACATTAGGAGGATACAGGTCCTGTGGTTGAGGCACTATAGCCAGGCACAAGGTCCACAGGAAGTACGACAGTCACCAACCAGGGACTAATATCACCAATGACCCACCTGTTTTCCACTCAGAAAACTGCATCTGTGTAGTGGCTGCATTGTACCACAGGTTACAAGCAGCCTGTCTGTGTGTGTGTGTGTGTGTGTGTGTGTGTGTGTGTGTGTGTGTGTGTGTGTGTGTGTGTGTGTGTGTGTGTGTGTGTGTGTGTGTGTGTGTGTGTGTGTGTGTGTGTGTGTGTGTGTGTGTTCCAACTCCTGGTAGGAGGTAACCCTTTGGCCACATGCTGTTGACTATGCACAGCAATACTTGCTTCACATTACATACCTGTATCACCTATCAGGGCCCCATTAGTAGCCCGTTCTCACTGCAGGCAAATTCCCAGGTCTAACATGTCGACCCAGAAATTTGCCTTTTAACACGTTTTTTTTTTTTTGCAGTGTTAACGGGTCGCATACCTGGATCTCAGACTGGTAAAACCCTTCTTTTTACCCGTTTTGAGATCCAGGTATGCAGACACGGTTGACCTGTTCTGACTGCATAAAACCCGTGTTAAAAGGCAAAATACCGGGTAGACCTTCACCCGGGAATTTGCCTTGCAGTGAGAACGGTGGTCCGTCCCTGCAAGCCATGTATTTCTCACTTGCAGTGAGAACACGGTATGTGACAATTGATTTTAATGCCATGTAAAACGAACAGCCAGTCTTATGTAACTAGTTAAGATGTAATTAAACCACATTTGTGTTATCATTAATAATGCGCTCACCGCGCTTCGGGCTCGCCACACTATATAATCCATCGATCAACCCGATTTTCACTTTAAAAATAATTTAACATTGCTCCCTATGGGAAAATCGGGTTTATCATGTCGGACGCATCGCGGCCCCTTATTAGGGACCGCGATGGACGCGATCAACCTGATTTTGTCTTTCACCTGCAGCTCTGTAGTGACCTGCTTTAATTTTTCATTCAGTATTAATCAATTAGAGAATCCGCAAATAGAACATTTATCAAATGGCTGTGCATTGGTACTGTACGCATTGCACAGGCAAGTAGTGACTTAAAATGCACAAGACCATAAACAAAATGGAGCTGCAGTATGACAAGCAGGAAGTCAGTGTTTCGTGGGGTTGAACACCTGATTAATCTATTTTTATTTATTATTTTAAGTCTACTTTTATTTCCCAAACACCATATTTTTTTCCTCACATCAATTGATACCTCTTTAGTAAGCAACATTAGCTTCCTTTTACTGGTACTTTTACCAACCTTTTCAATACAAAAAGGTCTGTTGCCTCTAGTATTAATTTTCCCACCTCTCCTGAAAGCCTTTCACGTTACTCAAAGATGCCAAATAACCACTTAAAACATCCCTATTTTTGCAATGCCACAATTAATATTTGAAGCCAAATACAAAATTATTTTATTAAGCGGGTAAACGCACACAATACGGGGGGCTTTTTCCTAAAATATTCACACAAAAACAGGTACCAGATTTGCATAAACATGACTAAAGGTATATGTAAAAAGAGACCAAACAAACTTATTTTCATTGCACTTTATTATTTGTACTTAAGTGGTGTAACAGAAAACATTAGTAATGTTTTAGATAATAAAAAGGTTTTCCACATTAAAATCACGTAATTGTAACAATTCAGTCCTAGGTTGAGTAAATGTTTACACAAATCATCATCTTAGGAAGAAATAGCAATATGGAGTATATACTGTAGAAGGAAAAATGATTGATTGTTTACAGGTTAACCTATCCAACATTGAAATACTGAATTTATAACCTAATGCCTTGAGATTAGATCAACACCTGTCGCACAGCAAGCAAAACACATTCAATTTTGACTATATATTACACCTGTATTATATAGACTTGCCTGCAGAGTCTATATTTCTCATTGATAAAGAATGGGAGTGCACATTGGGATCAAATGCAAAATGTTTCTAGCATTCCAACATACAGTATGCTTAAAATTAAACAGAGTCAACTAAAAAGAAAAAACATGAGTAAAAGCAGAAAATACATTTTATTTTTAAACACCATATAGAACTTCTCCTATGACACACCATCCAGAGATCAATTATCCACGGGCGACTACTTCAAGTCTCTCATGTAAGGTGACTGGAGCTATTGAAATAGAGACAAGAGATTAACAAGCAGTCACAAGCAATTAAGCTGCCAGGTACAGTAATTTAAAAAAACTAGAAGTTTCTCTGGTAACAGACATTTTGGCGTTGCAAACCATATGAACTTTCTTTTGAAATTTAGAAGCAAGTGTGCCGCGATCTGCTAGCTTAAAAATGGTGTAATAAATGGACAATTATGTGGACAGGAGATTACAGTATAGCAGGAAGATATATAAAAGCTTTAAGACTAAAGTTGTAAATTTAACACGTCAGGATATTATAATATTTGAAGGGAAGCTGAAAACTGGTTACATTCAGAAAATCAAAATTACATTACTATTGTATTGGTATATTAAGTAAAAATAAAGCTGTATATCGGACACACAATGTCAGTAAAGCACAAGGCTGCATAATGCCAAGCTGCCTGGTGCCATACAGCAAAGCATCAGAAAGAATGATATACTAAAGAAAGGTATTCGGGACACAGATAATAGATTACACCAAAAATATCAATTAAGATATTGAGGAAAGGCTGGATACAGCAAAAGAAAATGCACAAAAGCATACAGCACAATGCTAAACCCTTCGGCACTGCATGATCCTATATTCATGGACAATGAAAATTCTTTGAATGGCTGGGTGTAACTTTAATAGGATATAAAAAGATAGTTATGTGATATTTATATAGGATATAGCAACAGGGAAAGGAAAGAATGTCGCTGTGTGGTGCACAAAGAGGTTGATTTGATCTAAAACCTAACTTTTATTATGAATTTCTAAAATAGTAGCGAAGTATGAGACACAAACATCACAGAACATGAAACAAAGTGACTTTAAAAAGGATAATATATCCTAATAGGTGTGACTGCAATACTTTTCTCCCCTTAATAGACTGGTTTATTAGATGTCAGTCTCCACATCTGTATAAATTCAATCGATGCTTGGAGACTGTTAAAGCCGAGTCTGCCCACTCACTCCAAGCTTTAATTAGCTATACAGAGTGTGCGTCCGCTTGTCAATCAGTGGTGGGTCCCGAGTCCGCTCTCCGGTGCTGGTATGCGGGCGGTGTCTGATGTGAGCTGCCACTTTCACATTCAGACCACCGTTTTGCCGCAACCGCGGATCGCCTCCCGCTATGGTACGGGATAAGCCGCAGCGTCTAGGTGTAGTACGTCGGGGGTTAGAGCCCGTCTGACCGGTTCCAGGAGAGTGCTGACGTCAGGCACTGCGTTTCTGGCCGGGCGTGCCCAGTGGCGACTGGCACACGCTAGTGAGGCGGAAATACGGCTATTAATGAATCACATTAATATATACATTGATATGGGGGGAAGGGAGTAGGGAGTCACAATAGGTTGCTGACGGGTCAGTGTACGCTTTGCTTATGGGAGCTTCATCAGGACCCATCAGTGTCAAGCTCAGAACTGGCCCACCCCCAGGAGACTCAGAACTGGCTCCAGATGCAGACCGCTCCATACTAACATGTGGTACTGTGCCAAACAGCATAGCACAAAATAAGCAAGGATGCCATACTAACAATTTTAGGGACGAAGAACAGTTTGTATTGTTGAGTGTAATCGACTACAATATTTAATATATGTCTATAGTTACCTATGCATAGAGGTCAGATAATATCTTGCCCGGCAGCTTCAGAGAAAAGTCCACTGCACTGGATTCTGATGACCGATTTTAATGTCCACCACAGTTGTTTAGAAGATCCGGACTTTAACTTCTTCTTTCGACTTTGCCAAAGGATGAAGCAAACCATTTTCTTTCAGGTATCCAAAGATCTCATTATTTAATATAGAAGCTGCCCTAGGGTAAAGTAGAAAAACCAGTAAACATAATACTTGCATGCAAAATTGGTGAAAACCCAAGACATGAGGTCAACATACCTTTGGATATTAAGCTAAACCAGCATGATGCTCTACTGACGGTTGTAGGGGGATGGGACAGGACGGGAAGCAGTGAAGGTTTTAGGGGGTACGGGACGCTCCAAAGATTTTAAAGGGTACGGGAGGCAATGAAGGTTTTAGATGGGCATTGAAATCTGGTTTAACCTACAAATATAAACTAAGGATTTGAAATGAACGCAAACTGTAAATAGAGACTGAATAGAAGGAAACGACCATACAGCAAAATGCCATGTCGCACGGCACCATACGGCACAACATAATGCTCTCCTGATGGTTGTAGGGGGATGGGACGGGACACGCTGAAGGTTTTAGGGGGATGGGATGCACAGAAGATTTTAGTGGGTACGAGACGCAATGAAGGTTTTAGAGGGAAGGGACGCAGTGAAGGTTTTAGGGGGGGGGGGGGGGGGAGGGATGCCATGAAGGTTTTAGATGGGCATTGAAATCTGGTTTAACCTACAAATATAAACTAAGGATTTGAAATGAACGCAAACTGTAAATAGAGACTGAATAGAAGGAAACGACCATACAGCAAAATGCCATGTCGCACGGCACCATACGGCACAACATAATGCTCTACTGATGGTTGTGGGGAGGCGGAAATCTGGTTTAACCCAGAATTTCAAAATATTAGGGATTTAAATAAAGGTTAGATGAAAAGGAGGTGGAACATTAGGAATGGAACCATACAGCACAACATAATGCTCTACTGATGGTTGTGGGGAGGAAGAAATCTGGTTTAACCCAGAATTTCAAAATATTAGGGTTTTAAATAAAAGGATAGATGAAATTAAGGTGGAACGTTAGGAAAGGAACAATACAGCAAAATGCAATGTCGCACGGCACCATGCGGCACAGCATAATGCTCTACTGATGGTTGTGGGGAGGGGGGAAATCTGGTTTAACCCAGAATTTCAAAATATTAGGGATTTAAATAAAGGTTATATGAAAAGGAGGTGAAACGTTAGGAATGGAACCATACTCGGAAGGTTGTGGGGAGGGGGAAATCTGGTTTAACCCAGAAATGGAAAATATTAGAGTTTTAAAAAAAGGATAGATAAAAATGAGGTGGAACGTTAGGAAAGGAACCATACAGCAAAATGCAATGTCGCACGGCACCATACGGCACAACATAATGCTCTACTGATGGTTGTGGGGATGGGAGAAATCTGGTTTAACCCAGAATTTCAAAAAATTAGATTTTAAATGAAAGCAAACTAAAAAGGACCGAGTACGGAGGAAAAGGAAGTCTAGATAAGTAAAATGTAGAAAAGATATTTACCTGTGCATTGAAGTCAAACATCTCTTCCATCAGCTTCAGACTCAACAGTCTGCAGCAATGTACCCCGATGTCTGTTTGTAATTTTCACTAAAAAGCCATCTTTAGGGTTTGGAGACATTGCCATCCTCTTGTAACTTCGCCAATGGATTAAGCCATTTTCTTTCAGTGGCCCAAAAAAATGTAGATATTCAATAGAGTAGCTGCCATAGTGAGAAGAGGAAAGAGTTTTAGATCGGTTAGAGCATGTACTAGTACTGAAAATGTCTATTGGCACACCACAATTTATAAATGACACCAGGAAAGCACCATACTGCAAAGGGAAAACAATACAACACACCACATACTTTTAGAAAGGAAAAAAAATAGAAACAATTTGGATTTTAAAAGGGAGGCAAGCAGTGAAATTAAGTTTAGAAAATAATCACAGCACAATGCCATGGCGCACAGCACCAAGAAGCACAGCACGATTGCCTACGGATTGCCGAAGGGATGGTGAAAACTTGCTAATCCACGCACTTTAAACTATTCGTATATTGTTGAAAAGTATGTTGGATGTTGGAACAACCTCATGAAGGCACAATGCCACACCATAGTTTTAGAGACATTACATTCTGAAATACATACAAGATTAGTAATGTAACCAAGCAGGAAATCGGATAGATTATGATACGAAAGGAAGACTGTAATGCTATATTTACCTGTGCATTGAAATCCGTACATTTCTTGTAACAGCATCAGAAACATCTGCAGCACTGAAACACGCTTGTAAAGTCCACCACCATGACATCCATGATTTCCACAGTGATGTGATTGAAGACATTGGCTTTCTTGCTGCTTTGCTAATGGATGAAGCAAACCATTTTCTTTCAGGAACCCAAAAGAGTAGCTGCCTTAAATAAGAAGGGGTAACAATAATATTTAATGCTAAACAAAATAAAGTTAAAAGGTAAAATTGGAAAATGCCTTAAATTATGTCAACATACAGAACTGAATAAACAGTGATTCTAAACTTAAAGGTCAAGATGGGGAAAATCTTTTCATAGTCTATTAAGGAAAAATCTAAAAAGGTAGGCTACAGCACAAAAAATCATGCTGCCATATTTTTGGATTGACTGAAATATTCATAGAAACCTTTGTATATTGAAGAAAAACAAGCTGCACATAGGACTGAAACTGCCACGAAGGCAGCATACAGCATAGCATCACAAAGCATGATGCCATACTTGCTTTTTTGACTGAAATATTCGTAGAAACCTTTGCATATTGAGGAAAAACAAGCTGCACATAGGACTGAAACTGCCAGGAAGGCAATTTACAGCATAGCATCGGAAAGCATGATGCCATACTTGTGATTTTATGACCAAAATAGTCATAGAAACCTTTGTATATTGAGGAAACACAAGCTGCACATAGGACTGAAACTGCCACGAAGGCAGCATACAGCATAGCATCGGAAAGCATGATGCCATACAGTACTTCTGGTTTTATGAAGAAAATGTTCATAAAAACCTTTGGATTCGAAGGAAATACAAGCTGAACATAGGACAGAAAACACCAGGAACAATAAAGCACAATGCCGCACCTTACGGCACAGAACGATGCTACAGTGTAATGGACACTGAAAATAGTTTGTATGGCTGGGTGTTTTCTATTAGGAGATCAAGGAAAACGCAGCTGGATCGAGTACCGACATCATCAGTAAGCACATAACTGTTAATACCAAGTTGTACGGTGCCATACGCCAAAGCATCAGACAGTCTGCCGCCATACTAACGGATTTAGGGATGCTGATAACAGATTACACCCAAAAATACAAGCTATTCGCATATTAGGTGAACGCAGATTCCAGGACTGAAAGCGCCAGGAAGGCAGCTAACAGAAAAGCATCAAAAAGCATGCCGCCATACTTGTGATTTTATGACCAAAAGTCATAGAAACCTTTCTATATTGAGGAAACACAAGCTGCACATAGGACTGAAACTACCACGAAGGCAGCATACAGCATAGCATCACAAAGCATGATGCCATACTTGCTTTTTTGACTGAAATATTCGTAGAAACCTTTGCATATTGAGGAAAAACCAAGCTGAACATAGGACAGAAAACATCAGGAACAATACAGCACAATGCCGCACCTTACGGCACAGAACAATGCTACGATTTAAGGGACACTGAAAATAGTTTGTATGGCTGGGTGTTTTCTATTAGGAGATCAAGGAAAACGCAGCTGGATCGGGTACCGACATCATCAGTAAGCACATAACTGTCAATACCAAGTTGTACGGTGCCATACGCCAAAGCATCAGACAGTCTGCCGCCATACTAATGGACTTAGGGATGCTGATAATAGATTACACCCAAAAATACAAGCTATTCGCATATTAGGTGAACGCAGATTTCAGGACTGAAAGCGCCAGGAAGGCAGCTTCCAGCATAGCATCACAAAGCATGCCGCCATACTTGTGATTTTATGACCAAAATAGTCAAACCTTTGCATATTGAGGAAAAACAAGCTGCACATAGGACTGAAACTACCACGAAGGCAGCATACAGCATAGCATCACAAAGCATGATGCCATACTTGCTTTTTTGACTGAAATATTCGTAGAAACCTTTGCATATTGAGGAAAAACAAGCTGCACATAGGACTGAAACTGCCAGGAAGGCAATTTACAGCATAGCATTGGAAAGCATGATGACAAAGTACTTCTGGTTTTATGATCCAATTGTTCATAAAAACCTTTGGATTTGAAGGAAATACAAGCTGAACATAGGACGGAAAACACCAGGAACAATAAAAGCACAATGCCGCACCTTACGGCACAGAACAATGCTACGGTTTAAGGGACACTGAAAATAGCTTGTATGGCTGGGTGTTTTCTATTAGGAGATCAAGGAAAACGCAGATGGATCGGGTACCGACATCATCAGTAAGCACATAACTGTTAATACCAAGTTGTACGGTGCCATACGCCAAAGCATCAGACAGTCTGCCGCCATACTAATGGAATTAGGGATGCTGATAATAGATTACACCCAAAAATACAAGCTATTCGCATATTAGGTGAATGAAGACTCCAGGACTGAAAGTGCCAGGAAGGCAGCTTACAGAATAGCATCACAAAGCATGCCGCCATACTTGTGATTTTAGGACCAAAATATTCGTAGAAACCTTTGTATATTGAGGTAAAATAAGCTGCACATATGACTGAAACAGTCAGGAAGGCAACTTACAGCATAGCATAACAAAGCATAATGCCACATGGATTGAACATTTGGAAATTAACAAAATGCCATGATGCATGGCACAGCAGTATGCTCTACTGATGGATGAAGGGATTCTGAAAACTGGTTACACCCAACAATACAAACTATTACAACGAGAAGAAATGCTGTAGACAAATAAAATGCATGGTGAAAAAAATCTGGCGGCCGGTTGGGCGGCACTCATGACTGAAAGTGGCTTGTCATCTACATGAGTCAAAGGATGCTAAGAGCTGGCACCTGAAGCAGAACGCAGAAATGGAATCCAAAGCTAAGAACTCATAAATGGAATCTGCAGCTCAGCACTCAGTACTTGAAGCACTGAGAACCTTGACGAGCTACAAAAACTCATAAATGGAACCAACCTTGGAAACTCATAACTGGAACCAGCTGCAGAACTGGAATCTGAGGCCAAGAACGCAGCGCTGAGTAGTATAACTGAAGGCGCAAAACTGGAACCTGTAAACTGAGAACTCAGAAACTGACACCTGACAAAGTGCCCCCGGCCGGGTAGCAATGGAACCAGCCACAGGCACTCCAGCCTGCATGATCAAGCATCAGAAATGGAGCGCTGGACCAGCCCCAGAGACTCAGAACTGTCCCCAGTCTGCAGAATTGGAATCTGAGGCAGAGCACAGTTCCGAGGTGTCAAGCTCAGAACTGGCCCACCCCCAGGAGACTCAGAACTGGCTCCAGATGCAGACCGCTCCATACTAACATGTGGTACTGTGCCAAACAGCATAGCACAAAATAAGCAAGGATGCCATACTAACAATTTTAGGGACGAAGAACAGTTTGTATTGTTGAGTGTAATCGACTACAATATTTAATATATGTCTATAGTTACCTATGCATAGAGGTCAGATAATATCTTGCCCGGCAGCTTCAGAGAAAAGTCCACTGCACTGGATTCTGATGACCGATTTTAATGTCCACCACAGTTGTTTAGAAGATCCGGACTTTAACTTCTTCTTTCGACTTTGCCAAAGGATGAAGCAAACCATTTTCTTTCAGGTATCCAAAGATCTCATTATTTAATATAGAAGCTGCCCTAGGGTAAAGTAGAAAAACTAGTAAACATAATACTTGCATGCAAAATTGGTGAAAACCCAAGACATGAGGTCAACATACCTTTGGATATTAAGCTAAACCAGCATGATGCTCTACTGACGGTTGTAGGGGGATGGGACAGGACGGGAAGCAGTGAAGATTTTAGGGGGTACGGGACGCACCAAAGATTTTAGGGGGTACGGGAGGCAATGAAGGTTTTAGATGGGCATTGAAATCTGGTTTAACCTACAAATATAAACTAAGGATTTGAAATGAACGCAAGCTGTAAATAGAGATGGAATAGAAGGAAACGACCATACAGCAAAATACTATGTCGCACGGCACCACACAACACAGCATAATGCTCTCCTGATGGTTGTAGGGGGATGGGACACGCTGAAGGTTTTAGTTAATACAGGATGCACTGAAGGTTTTAGGGGGATGGGATGCACAGAAGATTTTAGTGGGTACGAGACGCAATGAAGGTTTTAGAGGGAAGGGACGCAGTGAAGGTTTTAGGGGGGGGGGGGGGGGGGGGGAGGGATGCCATGAAGGTTTTAGATGGGCATTGAAATCTGGTTTAACCTACAAATATAAACTAAGGATTTGAAATGAACGCAAACTGTAAATAGAGACTGAATAGAAGGAAACGACCATACAGCAAAATGCCATGTCGCACGGCACCATACGGCACAACATAATGCTCTACTGATGGTTGTGGGAAGGCGGAAATCTGGTTTAACCCAGAATTTCTAAATATTAGGGATTTAAATAAAGGTTAGATGAAAAGGAGGTGAAACGTTAGGAATGGAACCATACTCGGATGGTTGTGGGGAGGGGGAAATCTGGTTTAACCCAGAAATGGAAAATATTAGAGTTATAAATAAAGGATAGATAAAAATGAGGTGGAACGTTAGGAATGGAACCATACAGCAAAATGTCATGTCGCACGGCACCATACGGCACAACATAATGCTCTACTGATGGTTGTGGGGAGGGAGAAATCTGGTTTAACCCAGAATTTCAAAATATTAGGGTTTTAAATAAAGGATAGATAAAATTAAGGTGGAACGTTAGGAATGGAACCATACAGCAAAATGCAATGTCGCACGGCACCATGCGGCACAGCATAATGCTCTACTGATGGTTGTGGGGAGGGGGGAAATCTGGTTTAACCCAGAATTTCAAAAAATTAGATTTTAAATGAAAGCAAACTAAAAAGGACCGAGTACGGAGGAAAAGGAAGTCTAGATAAGTAAAATGTAGAAAAGATATTTACCTGTGCATTGAAGTCAAACATCTCTTCCATCAGCTTCAGACTCAATAGTCTGCAGCAATGTACCCCGATGTCTGTTTGTAATTTTCACTAAAAAGCCATCTTTAGGGTTTGGAGACATTGCCATCCTCTTGTAACTTCGCCAATGGATTAAGCCATTTTCTTTCAGTGGCCCAAAAAATGTAGATATTCAATAGAGTAGCTGCCATAGTGAGAAGAGGAAAGAGTTTTAGATCGGTTAGAGCATGTACTAGTACTGAAAATGTCTATTGGCACACCACAATTTATAAATGACACCAGGAAAGCACCATACTGCAAAGGGAAAACAATACAACACACCACATACTTTTAGAAAGGAAAAATATGGAAACAATTTGGATTTTAAAAGGGAGGCAAGCAGTGAAATTAAGTTTAGAAAATAATCACAGCACAATGCCATGGCGCACAGCACCAAGAAGCACAGCACGATTGCCTACTGATTGCCGAAGGGATGGTGAAAACTTGCTAATCCACGCACTTTAAACTATTCGTATATTGTTGAAAAGTATGTTGGATGTTGGAACAACCTCATGAAGGCACAATGCCACACCATAGTTTTAGAGACATTACATTCTGAAATACATACAAGATTAGTAATGTAACCAAGCAGGAAATCGGATAGATTATGATACGAAAGGAAGACTATAATGCTATATTTACCTGTGCATTGAAATCCGTACATTTCTTGTACAGCATCAGAAACATGCAGCACTGAAACACGCTTGTAAAGTCCACCACCATGACATCCATGATTTCCACAGTGATGTGATTGAAGACATTGGCTTTCTTGCTGCTTTGCTAATGGATGAAGCAAACCATTTTCTTTCAGGAACCCAAAAGAGTAGCTGCCTTAAATAAGAAGGGGTAACAATAATATTTAATGCTAAACAAAATAAAGTTAAAGGTAAAATTGGAAAATGCCTTAAATTATGTCAACATACAGAACTGAATAAACAGTGATTCTAAACTTAAAGGTCAAGATGGGGAACCTCTTTTCATAGTCTATTAAGGAAAAATCTAAAAAGGTAGGCTACAGCACAAAAAATCATGCTGCCATATTTTTGGATTGACTGAAATATTCATAGAAACCTTTGCATATTGAAGAAAAACAAGCTGCACATAGGACTGAAACTGCCACGAAGGCAGCATACAGCATAGCATCACAAAGCATGATGCCATACTTGCTTTTTTGACTGAAATATTCGTAGAAACCTTTGCATATTGAGGAAAAACAAGCTGCACATAGGACTGAAACTGCCACGAAGGCAGCATACAGCATAGCATCACAAAGCATGATGCCATACTTGCTTTTTTGACTGAAATATTCGTAGAAACCTTTGCATATTGAGGAAAAACCAAGCTGAACATAGGACAGAAAACATCAGGAACAATACAGCACAATGCCGCACCTTACGGCACAGAACGATGCTACGATTTAAGGGACACTGAAAATAGTTTGTATGGCTGGGTGTTTTCTATTAGGAGATCAAGGAAAACGCAGCTGGATCGGGTACCGACATCAGTAAGCACATAACTGTCAATACCAAGTTGTACGGTGCCATACGCCAAAGCATCAGACAGTCTGCCGCCATACTAATGGACTTAGGGATGCTGATAATAGATTACACCCAAAAATACAAGCTATTCGCATATTAGGTGAATGAAGACTCCAGGACTGAAAGTGCCAGGAAGGCAGCTTACAGAATAGCATCACAAAGCATGCCGCCATACTTGTGATTTTAGGACCAAAATATTCGTAGAAACCTTTGTATATTGAGGTAAAATAAGCTGCACATATGACTGAAACAGTCAGGAAGGCAACTTACAGCATAGCATAACAAAGCATAATGCCACATGGATTGAACATTTGGAAATTAACAAAATGCCATGATGCATGGCACAGCAGTATGCTCTACTGATGGATGAAGGGATTCTGAAAACTGGTTACACCCAACAATACAAACTATTACAACGAGAAGAAATGCTGTAGACAAATAAAATGCATGGTGAAAAAAATCTGGCGGCCGGTTGGGCGGCACTCATGACTGAAAGTGGCTTGTCATCTACATGAGTCAAAGGATGCTAAGAGCTGGCACCTGAAGCAGAACGCAGAAATGGAATCCAAAGCTAAGAACTCATAAATGGAATCTGCAGCTCAGCACTCAGTACTTGAAGCACTGAGAACCTTGACGAGCTACAAAAACTCATAAATGGAACCAACCTTGGAAACTCATAACTGGAACCAGCTGCAGAACTGGAATCTGAGGCCAAGAACGCAGCGCTGAGTAGTATAACTGAAGGCGCAAAACTGGAACCTGTAAACTGAGAACTCAGAAACTGACACCTGACAAAGTGCCCCCGGCCGGGTAGCAATGGAACCAGCCACAGGCACTCCAGCCTGCATGATCAAGCATCAGAAATGGAGCGCTGGACCAGCCCCAGAGACTCAGAACTGTCCCCAGTCTGCAGAATTGGAATCTGAGGCAGAGCACAGTTCCGAGGTGTCAAGCTCAGAACTGGCCCACCCCCAGGAGACTCAGAACTGGCTCCAGATGCAGACCGCTCCATACTAACATGTGGTACTGTGCCAAACAGCATAGCACAAAATAAGCAAGGATGCCATACTAACAATTTTAGGGACGAAGAACAGTTTGTATTGTTGAGTGTAATCGACTACAATATTTAATATATGTCTATAGTTACCTATGCATAGAGGTCAGATAATATATTGCCCGGCAGCTTCAGAGAAAAGTCCACTGCACTGGATTCTGATGACCGATTTTAATGTCCACCACAGTTGTTTAGAAGATCCGGACTTTAACTTCTTCTTTCGACTTTGCCAAAGGATGAAGCAAACCATTTTCTTTCAGGTATCCAAAGATCTCATTATTTAATATAGAAGCTGCCCTAGGGTAAAGTAGAAAAACTAGTAAACATAATACTTGCATGCAAAATTGGTGAAAACCCAAGACATGAGGTCAACATACCTTTGGATATTAAGCTAAACCAGCATGATGCTCTACTGACGGTTGTAGGGGGATGGGACAGGACGGGAAGCAGTGAAGATTTTAGGGGGTACGGGACGCACCAAAGATTTTAGTGGGTACGAGACGCAATGAAGGTTTTAGAGGGAAGGGATGCAGTGAAGGTTTTAGGGGGGGGGGGGGGGGGGAGGGATGCCATGAAGGTTTTAGGGGGGGGGGGGGGGAATGCCATGAAGGTTTTAGATGGGCATTGAAATCTGGTTTAACCTACAAATATAAACTAAGGATTTGAAATGAACGCAAACTGTAAATAGAGACTGAATAGAAGGAAACGACCATACAGCAAAATGCCATGTCGCACGGCACCATACGGCACAACATAATGCTCTACTGATGGTTGTGGGGAGGCGGAAATCTGGTTTAACCCAGAATTTCAAAATATTAGGGATTTAAATAAAGGTTAGATGAAAAGGAGGTGGAACATTAGGAATGGAACCATACAGCACAACATAATGCTCTACTGATGGTTGTGGGGAGGAAGAAATCTGGTTTAACCCAGAATTTCAAAATATTAGGGATTTAAATAAAGGTTAGATGAAAAGGAGGTGAAACGTTAGGAATGGAACCATACTCGGATGGTTGTGGGGAGGGGGAAATCTGGTTTAACCCAGAAATGGAAAATATTAGAGTTATAAATAAAGGATAGATAAAAATGAGGTGGAACGTTAGGAATGGAACCATACAGCAAAATGTCATGTCGCACGGCACCATACGGCACAACATAATGCTCTACTGATGGTTGTGGGGAGGGGGGAAATCTGGTTTAACCCAGAATTTCAAAATATTAGGGATTTAAATAAAGGTTATATGAAAAGGAGGTGAAACGTTAGGAATGGAACCATACTCGGATGGTTGTGGGGAGGGGGAAATCTGGTTTAACCCAGAAATGGAAAATATTAGAGTTTTAAATAAAGGATAGATAAAAATGAGGTGGAACGTTAGGAATGGAACCATACAGCAAAATGTCATGTCGCACGGCACCATACGGCACAACATAATGCTCTACTGATGGTTGTGGGGAGGGAGAAATCTGGTTTAACCCAGAATTTCAAAATATTAGGGTTTTAAATAAAGGATAGATGAAATTAAGGTGGAACGTTAGGAATGGAACCATACAGCAAAATGCAATGTCGCACGGCACCATGCGGCACAGCATAATGCTCTACTGATGGTTGTGGGGAGGGGGGAAATCTGGTTTAACCCAGAATTTCAAAATATTAGGGATTTAAAGAAAGGTTATATGAAAAGGAGGTGAAACGTTAGGAATGGAACCATACTCGGATGGTTGTGGGGAGGGGGAAATCTGGTTTAACCCAGAAATGGAAAATATTAGAGTTTTAAATAAAGGATAGATAAAAATGAGGTGGAACGTTAGGAATGGAACCATACAGCAAAATGTCATGTCGCACGGCACCATACGGCACAACATAATGCTCTACTGATGGTTGTGGGGAGGGAGAAATCTGGTTTAACCCAGAATTTCAAAATATTAGGGTTTTAAATAAAGGATAGATGAAATTAAGGTGGAACGTTAGGAATGGAACCATACAGCAAAATGCAATGTCGCACGGCACCATACGGCACAACATAATGCTCTACTGATGGTTGTGGGGAGGCGGAAATCTGGTTTAACCCAGAATTTCAAAATATTAGGGATTTAAATAAAGGTTAGATGAAAAGGAGGTGGAACATTAGGAATGGAACCATACAGCACAACATAATGCTCTACTGATGGTTGTGGGGAGGAAGAAATCTGGTTTAACCCAGAATTTCAAAATATTAGGGATTTAAATAAAGGTTAGATGAAAAGGAGGTGAAACGTTAGGAATGGAACCATACTCTGATGGTTGTGGGGAGGGGGAAATCTGGTTTAACCCAGAAATGGAAAATATTAGAGTTTTAAATAAAGGATAGATAAAAATGAGGTGGAACGTTAGGAATGGAACCATACAGCAAAATGTCATGTCGCACGGCACCATACGGCACAACATAATGCTCTACTGATGGTTGTGGGGAGGGAGAAATCTGGTTTAACCCAGAATTTCAAAATATTAGGGTTTTAAATAAAGGATAGATGAAATTAAGGTGGAACGTTAGGAATGGAACCATACAGCAAAATGCAATGTCGCACGGCACCATGCGGCACAGCATAATGCTCTACTGATGGTTGTGGGGAGGGGGGAAATCTGGTTTAACCCAGAATTTCAAAATATTAGGGATTTAAATAAAGGTTATATGAAAAGGAGGTGAAACGTTAGGAATGGAACCATACTCGGATGGTTGTGGGGAGGGGGAAATCTGGTTTAACCCAGAAATGGAAAATATTAGAGTTTTAAATAAAGGATAGATAAAAATGAGGTGGAACGTTAGGAATGGAACCATACAGCACAACATAATGCTCTACTGATGGTTGTGGGGAGGAAGAAATCTGGTTTAACCCAGAATTTCAAAATATTAGGGATTTAAATAAAGGTTAGATGAAAAGGAGGTGAAACGTTAGGAATGGAACCATACTCGGATGGTTGTGGGGAGGGGGAAATCTGGTTTAACCCAGAAATGGAAAATATTAGAGTTTTAAATAAAGGATAGATAAAAATGAGGTGGAACGTTAGGAATGGAACCATACAGCAAAATGTCATGTCGCACGGCACCATACGGCACAACATAATGCTCTACTGATGGTTGTGGGGAGGGAGAAATCTGGTTTAACCCAGAATTTCAAAATATTAGGGTTTTAAATAAAGGATAGATGAAATTAAGGTGGAACGTTAGGAATGGAACCATACAGCAAAATGCAATGTCGCACGGCACCATACGGCACAACATAATGCTCTACTGATGGTTGTGGGGAGGCGGAAATCTGGTTTAACCCAGAATTTCAAAATATTAGGGATTTAAATAAAGGTTAGATGAAAAGGAGGTGGAACATTAGGAATGGAACCATACAGCACAACATAATGCTCTACTGATGGTTGTGGGGAGGAAGAAATCTGGTTTAACCCAGAATTTCAAAATATTACGGATTTAAATAAAGGTTAGATGAAAAGGAGGTGAAACGTTAGGAATGGAACCATACTCGGATGGTTGTGGGGAGGGGGAAATCTGGTTTAACCCAGAAATGAAAAATATTAGAGTTTTAAATAAAGGATAGATAAAAATGAGGTGGAACGTTAGGAATGGAACCATACAGCAAAATGTCATGTCGCACGGCACCATACGGCACAACATAATGCTCTACTGATGGTTGTGGGGAGGGGGGAAATCTGGTTTAACCCAGAATTTCAAAATATTAGGGATTTAAATAAAGGTTATATGAAAAGGAGGTGAAACGTTAGGAATGGAACCATACTCGGATGGTTGTGGGGAGGGGGAAATCTGGTTTAACCCAGAAATGGAAAATATTAGAGTTTTAAATAAAGGATAGATAAAAATGAGGTGGAACGTTAGGAATGGAACCATACAGCAAAATGTCATGTCGCACGGCACCATACGGCACAACATAATGCTCTACTGATGGTTGTGGGGAGGGAGAAATCTGGTTTAACCCAGAATTTCAAAATATTAGGGTTTTAAATAAAGGATAGATGAAATTAAGGTGGAACGTTAGGAATGGAACCATACAGCAAAATGCAATGTCGCACGGCACCATGCGGCACAGCATAATGCTCTACTGATGGTTGTGGGGAGGGGGGAAATCTGGTTTAACCCAGAATTTCTAAATATTAGGGATTTAAAGAAAGGTTATATGAAAAGGAGGTGAAACGTTAGGAATGGAACCATACTCGGATGGTTGTGGGGAGGGGGAGATCTGGTTTAACCCAGAAATGGAAAATATTAGAGTTTTAAATAAAGGATAGATAAAAATTAGGTGGAACGTTAGGAATGGAACCATACAGCAAAATGTCATGTCGCACGGCACCATACGGCACAACATAATGCTCTACTGATGGTTGTGGGGAGGGAGAAATCTGGTTTAACCCAGAATTTAAAAATATTAGGGTTTTAAATAAAGGATAGATGAAATTAAGGTGGAACGTTAGGAATGGAACCATACAGCAAAATGCAATGTCGCACGGCACCATGCGGCACAGCATAATGCTCTACTGATGGTTGTGGGGAGGGGGGAAATCTGGTTTAACCCAGAATTTCAAAATATTAGGGATTTAAAGAAAGGTTATATGAAAAGGAGGTGAAACGTTAGGAATGGAACCATACTCGGATGGTTGTGGGGAGGGGGAGATCTGGTTTAACCCAGAAATGGAAAATATTAGAGTTTTAAATAAAGGATAGATAAAAATTAGGTGGAACGTTAGGAATGGAACCATACAGCAAAATGTCATGTCGCACGGCACCATACGGCACAACATAATGCTCTACTGATGGTTGTGGGGAGGGAGAAATCTGGTTTAACCCAGAATTTCAAAATATTAGGGTTTTAAATAAAGGATAGATGAAATTAAGGTGGAACGTTAGGAATGGAACCATACAGCAAAATGCAATGTCGCACGGCACCATGCGGCACAGCATAATGCTCTACTGATGGTTGTGGGGAGGGGGGAAATCTGGTTTAACCCAGAATTTCAAAATATTAGGGATTTAAAGAAAGGTTATATGAAAAGGAGGTGAAACGTTAGGAATGGAACCATACTCGGATGGTTGTGGGGAGGGGGAGATCTGGTTTAACCCAGAAATGGAAAATATTAGAGTTTTAAATAAAGGATAGATAAAAATTAGGTGGAACGTTAGGAATGGAACCATACAGCAAAATGTCATGTCGCACGGCACCATACGGCACAACATAATGCTCTACTGATGGTTGTGGGGAGGGAGAAATCTGGTTTAACCCAGAATTTCAAAATATTAGGGTTTTAAATAAAGGATAGATGAAATTAAGGTGGAACGTTAGGAATGGAACCATACAGCAAAATGTCATGTCGCACGGCACCATACGGCACAACATAATGCTCTACTGATGGTTGTGGGGAGGGAGAAATCTGGTTTAACCCAGAATTTCAAAATATTAGGGTTTTAAATAAAGGATAGATGAAATTAAGGTGGAACGTTAGGAATGGAACCATACAGCAAAATGCAATGTCGCACGGCACCATGCGGCACAGCATAATGCTCTACTGATGGTTGTGGGGAGGGGGGAAATCTGGTTTAACCCAGAATTTCAAAATATTAGGGATTTAAAGAAAGGTTATATGAAAAGGAGGTGAAACGTTAGGAATGGAACCATACTCGGATGGTTGTGGGGAGGGGGAGATCTGGTTTAACCCAGAAATGGAAAATATTAGAGTTTTAAATAAAGGATAGATAAAAATTAGGTGGAACGTTAGGAATGGAACCATACAGCAAAATGTCATGTCGCACGGCACCATACGGCACAACATAATGCTCTACTGATGGTTGTGGGGAGGGAGAAATCTGGTTTAACCCAGAATTTCAAAATATTAGGGTTTTAAATAAAAGATAGATGAAATTAAGGTGGAACGTTAGGAATGGAACCATACAGTAAAATGCAATGTCGCACGGCACCATGCGGCACAGCATAATGCTCTACTGATGGTTGTGGGGAGGGGAGAAATCTGGTTTAACCCAGAATTTCAAAAAATTAGATTTTAAATGAAAGCAAACTAAAAAGGACCGAGTACGGAGGAAAAGGAAGTCTAGATAAGTAAAATGTAGAAAAGATATTTACCTGTGCATTGAAGTCAAACATCTCTTCCATCAGCTTCAGACTCAATAGTCTGCAGCAATGTACCCCGATGTCTGTTTGTAATTTTCACTAAAAAGCCATCTTTAGGGTTTGGAGACATTGCCATCCTCTTGTAACTTCGCCAATGGATTAAGCCATTTTCTTTCAGTGGCCCAAAAAATGTAGATATTCAATAGAGTAGCTGCCATAGTGAGAAGAGGAAAGAGTTTTAGATCGGTTAGAGCATGTACTAGTACTGAAAATGTCTATTGGCACACCACAATTTATAAATGACACCAGGAAAGCACCATACTGCAAAGGGAAAACAATACAACACACCACATACTTTTAGAAAGGAAAAAAATAGAAACAATTTGGATTTTAAAAGGGAGGCAAGCAGTGAAATTAAGTTTAGAAAATAATCACAGCACAATGCCATGGCGCACAGCACCAAGAAGCACAGCACGATTGCCTACTGATTGACGAAGGGATGGTGAAAACTTGCTAATCCACGCACTTTAAACTATTCGTATATTGTTGAAAAGTATGTTGGATGTTGGAACAACCTCATGAAGGCACAATGCCACACCATAGTTTTAGAGACATTACATTCTGAAATACATACAAGATTAGTAATGTAACCAAGCAGGAAATCGGATAGATTATGATACGAAAGGAAGACTGTAATGCTATATTTACCTGTGCATTGAAATCCGTACATTTCTTGTACAGCATCAGAAACATCTGCAGCACTGAAACACGCTTGTAAAGTCCACCACCATGACATCCATGATTTCCACAGTGATGTGATTGAAGACATTGGCTTTCTTGCTGCTTTGCTAATGGATGAAGCAAACCATTTTCTTTCAGGAACCCAAAAGAGTAGCTGCCTTAAATAAGAAGGGGTAACAATAATATTTAATGCTAAACAAAATACAGTTAAAGGTAAAATTGGAAAATGCCTTAAATTATGTCAACATACAGAACTGAATAAACAGTGATTCTAAACTTAAAGGTCAAGATGGGGAACCTCTTTTCATAGTCTATTAAGGAAAAATCTAAAAAGGTAGGCTACAGCACAAAAAATCATGCTGCCATATTTTTGGATTGACTGAAATATTCATAGAAACCTTTGTATATTGAAGAAAAACAAGCTGCACATAGGACTGAAACTGCCACGAACGCAGGATACAGCATAGCATCACAAAGCATGATGCCATACTTGCTTTTTTGACTGAAATATTCGTAGAAACCTTTGCATATTGAGGAAAAACCAAGCTGAACATAGGACAGAAAACATCAGGAACAATACAGCACAATGCCGCACCTTACGGCACAGAACGATGCTACGATTTAAGGGACACTGAAAATAGTTTGTATGGCTGGGTGTTTTCTATTAGGAGATCAAGGAAAACGCAGCTGGATCGGGTACCGACATCATCAGTAAGCACATAACTGTCAATACCAAGTTGTACGGTGCCATACGCCAAAGCATCAGACAGTCTGCCGCCATACTAATGGACTTAGGGATGCTGATAATAGATTACACCCAAAAATACAAGCTATTCGCATATTAGGTGAACGCAGATTTCAGGACTGAAAGCGCCAGGAAGGCAGCTTCCAGCATAGCATCACAAAGCATGCTGCCATACTTGTGATTTTATGACCAAAATAGTCAAACCTTTGTATATTGAGGAAAAACAAGCTGCACATAGGACTGAAACTGCCACGAAGGCAGCATACAGCATAGCATCACAAAGCATGATGCCATACTTGCTTTTTTGACTGAAATATTCGTAGAAACCTTTGCATATTGAGGAAAAACAAGCTGCACATAGGACTGAAACTGCCAGGAAGGCAATTTACAGCATAGCATTGGAAAGCATGATGACAAAGTACTTCTGGTTTTATGATCAAAATGTTCATAAAAACCTTTGGATTCGAAGGAAATACAAGCTGAACATAGGACGGAAAACACCAGGAACAATAAAAGCACAATGCCGCACCTTACGGCACAGAACAATGCTACGGTTTAAGGGACACTGAAAATAGCTTGTATGGCTGGGTGTTTTCTATTAGGAGATCAAGGAAAACGCAGCTGGATCGAGTACCGACATCATCAGTAAGCACATAACTGTTAATACCAAGTTGTACGGTGCCATACGCCAAAGCATCAGACAGTCTGCCGCCATACTAACGGATTTAGGGATGCTGATAACAGATTACACCCAAAAATACAAGCTATTCGCATATTAGGTGAACGCAGATTCCAGGACTGAAAGCGCCAGGAAGGCAGCTTACAGAATAGCATCACAAAGCATGCCGCCATACTTGTGATTTTATGACCAAAAGTCATAGAAACCTTTCTATATTGAGGAAACACAAGCTGCACATAGGACTGAAACTACCACGAAGGCAGCATACAGCATAGCATCACAAATCATGATGCCATACTTGCTTTTTTGACTGAAATATTCGTAGAAACCTTTGCATATTGAGGAAAAACAAGCTGCACATAGGACTGAAACTGCCACGAAGGCAGCATACAGCATAGCATCACAAAGCATGATGCCATACTTGCTTTTTTGACTGAAATATTCGTAGAAACCTTTGCATATTGAGGAAAAACCAAGCTGAACATAGGACAGAAAACATCAGGAACAATACAGCACAATGCCGCACCTTACGGCACAGAACGATGCTACGATTTAAGGGACACTGAAAATAGTTTGTATGGCTGGGTGTTTTCTATTAGGAGATCAAGGAAAACGCAGCTGAATCGGGTACCGACATCATCAGTAAGCACATAACTGTCAATACCAAGTTGTACGGTGCCATACGCCAAAGCATCAGACAGTCTGCCGCCATACTAATGGACTTAGGGATGCTGATAATAGATTACACCCAAAAATACAAGCTATTCGCATATTAGGTGAACGCAGATTTCAGGACTGAAAGCGCCAGGAAGGCAGCTTCCAGCATAGCATCACAAAGCATGCCGCCATACTTGTGATTTTATGACCAAAATAGTCAAACCTTTGTATATTGAGGAAAAACAAGCTGCACATAGGACTGAAACTACCACGAAGGCAGCATACAGCATAGCATCACAAAGCATGATGCCATACTTGCTTTTTTGACTGAAATATTCGTAGAAACCTTTGCATATTGAGGAAAAACAAGCTGCACATAGGACTGAAACTGCCAGGAAGGCAATTTACAGCATAGCATTGGAAAGCATGATGACAAAGTACTTCTGGTTTTATGATCCAATTGTTCATAAAAACCTTTGGATTCGAAGGAAATACAAGCTGAACATAGGACGGAAAACACCAGGAACAATAAAAGCACAATGCCGCACCTTACGGCACAGAACAATGCTACGGTTTAAGGGACACTGAAAATAGCTTGTATGGCTGGGTGTTTTCTATTAGGAGATCAAGGAAAACGCAGCTGGATCGAGTACCGACATCATCAGTAAGCACATAACTGTCAATACCAAGTTGTACGGTGCCATACGCCAAAGCATCAGACAGTCTGCCGCCATACTAACGGATTTAGGGATGCTGATAACAGATTACACCCAAAAATACAAGCTATTCGCATATTAGGTGAACGCAGATTCCAGGACTGAAAGCGCCAGGAAGGCAGCTTACAGAATAGCATCACAAAGCATGTCGCCATACTTGTGATTTTATGACCAAAAGTCATAGAAACCTTTCTATATTGAGGAAACACAAGCTGCACATAGGACTGAAACTACCACGAAGGCAGCATACAGCATAGCATCACAAAGCATGATGCCATACTTGCTTTTTTGACTGAAATATTCGTAGAAACCTTTGCATATTGAGGAAAAACCAAGCTGAACATAGGACAGAAAACATCAGGAACAATACAGCACAATGCCGCACCTTACGGCACAGAACGATGCTACGGTTTAAGGGACACTGAAAATAGTTTGTATGGCTGGGTGTTTTCTATTAGGAGATCAAGAAAAACGCAGTTGGATCGGGTACCGACATCATCAGTAAGCACATAACTGCCAATACCAAGTTGTACGGTGCCATACGCCAAAGCATCAGACAGTCTGCCGCCATACTAATGGAATTAGGGATGCTGATAATAGATTACACCCAAAAATACAAGCTATTCGCATATTAGGTGAACGCAGATTCCAGGACTGAAAGCGCCAGGAAGGCAGCTTACAGAATAGCATCACAAAGCATGCCGCCATACTTGTGATTTTATGATTAAAATAGTCAAACCTTTGTATATTGAGGAAAAACAAGCTGCACATAGGACTGAAACTGCCACGAAGGCAGCATACAGCATAGCATCACAAAGCATGATGCCATACTTGCTTTTTTGACTGAAATATTCGTAGAAACCTTTGCATATTGAGGAAAAACAAGCTGCACATAGGACTGAAACTGCCACGAAGGCAGCATACAGCATAGCATCACAAAGCATGCCGCAATACAGTACTTCTGGTTTTATGATCAAAATGTTCATAAAAACCTTTGGATTCGAAGGAAATACATCCAACATGAAAATCTAGTTATGTGAAAATTATACAGGATATATTTACCTGTGCATTAAAATCCATAAACGTCTTGTCCAATAGTCTACAGCACTGTATCCCGATGCCTGCTTGCAGTGTCCACCACCAACGCCATCCATAATAATCCTTGTTTGAAGACAATGGATACCACTTGCAACATTTCAAATGGTTGAAGCAAACCGTTTTTCTTCAGGTCCCCATATATCCTATTAAGAAGGGGGAAAAAGTAAAGTTGGTAATCAAAATAAAAATGACTAATTTTAAATATACAACACCCTACACCATGCAATAAACCATAAAGAACTTGATATACTTAAAACCTGGTCCTTTTCATTTATTATAAACTTTTTTCGAAACATGATGGAGAATGTCAGATCCATCTCTGTCTATCCATCTTCATCCCTCGTTAAGGGCCTTATTCTAGTTCACTCTGACAAAACCATGTGCACTGCAGGGGGGCAGATGTAAAATGTGCAGAGAGAATTATGCTGCTTTCCCACTGCAGACCCGTTTTAAGTTACAGGTAATCTTAAACGGTATTTAGCATTCCCACTGCAGCAGATAACAGTTTTAAATGCCATTTAAGTACCATTCCCATTGCAGGTAAAACGTTTTAGCTCTTTCAAAACGTTTTTACAGCACAAATGAGTGCCTGTGAATTTAATGGGCTTTTCAGGGTTAAAAAGGTGCACACCCACAGTTGTTTTCACATAATAAAAGGAGGGGCCAGTGGTGTGTACAAATCCCACAGCCGTCAACATTTGTGCTATGTGTCTGCTCAATTTAACCCATGGTGGACAGTAATATATACATTGCTGGCCAGTGGCAGCTATGTATATATTACTGCCTAATAACTAAATCATTGGTGCCCAGTGGTGCCTGCAATATATAGATTGCTGGCATGTGCCAGCAATCTATATATTACTGGCTTAGTATTGTCATTGGTGCCCAGTGGTTCCAGAAATATATAGATTGCTGGCATGTGCCAGCAATCTATATATTACTGGTTTAGGATTGTCATTGGTGCCCAGTGGTTCCAGAAATATATAGATTGCTGGCATGTGCCAGCAATCTATATATTACTGGCTTACAAAATAAAACATTGGTGGCCAGTGCTGCTCCGTGTGGAGCAGGACGGAGGGAGGCGGGGCATGTGGCCTTACCCGGGAGGACAAGAAAAAGAGGACCTGCGGGGCGGACCGGACCAGCGTCGCTAACGGTATCCAGCTGCAGCAGCAGCCAGCCGGACACAGCGGGGCAGCGTGGACAAGTGAGTATAACAGGGGGTGGCAGCGGGGCGTACCGCCGGGCTGAAAGTGGTTAATCTTTCAGCCCGGCAGCGTACACACACGGAGATGATGGCTGAAAAAATCATCAGCCATCATCTCTACCGTTTAAGATGCATTACCATTGCCTCTTAAACGGTAGATTACCGTGTAAAACTCTGCTTTGGAAACGGGTTGAAATACCGTTTAACTTTAAACGGTATTTCAACTCTGGCGCTTTCCCACTGCAGCCTTAAACGGTATTTTGCCCTCAAAAATCGGCAATATACCGTTTTAAGGCTGCAGTGGGAAAGGGGCATTAGATTTGGGTGGGGTTTTACTTCTAAGTGAGATTTATTTTGCAGTGTAAAAATAAAGCAACCCTGCACAGAAACAAATTAACTCACCCAAATCTAATTCTCTCTGCACATTTTATATCCCCCCCTGCAGTGCACATGGTTTTGTCCTCTAAGAAGGATTTGGTCAGTAAGAGTGAACTAGAATAAGGCTCTAAATATCCATCTAAAATACATAATTCTATGGAGTCATTACAAACCAAATAATTACACAAAAGTTACTTTTCTTCCCAGCAGATTTACAAGAAATGTGGTAGAATGATAGATACCAAAGTTATTTTCATATTTAAATTGTGAAACAGTGTTCATACTACAGGGTTGCCAACGTGACAAATTGTAATATGTATACTTGCTATGTCAACAGAAAAAAAACATAAATTTGCTTCTAATTGTGGTGTACCTTGTCAGTGTTGTGTCGAAGCTAAAAGGCCATAGCTTTCATGTAAAAAAAATAATAATTGTTTCAGGGTTAAATACTGACATCTACATTTCAAAGGTCACATGATGTGACCTTCAACCTTTATCTGAAAAGTGCACTGTTAATGCCTTTGGAAACAGGAGTAAAAAAAAACAACCTGAAAAGTGATAGAGATAGATAGATAGAGAGATTATATATATATATATATATATATATATATATATATAGAGAGATATATATAGAGAGATATATATATATAGAGATATATATATATAGAGATATATATATATAGAGATATATATATATATATATATATATATATATATATATATATATAAAAGAGAGAGAGAGAGACAAGGGGTGTGTGTGTGGGGGTGTGTGTGTGTGTGTGTGTGTGTGTGTGTGTGTGTGTGTGTGTGTGTGTGTGTGTATATATATATATATATATAAAAGTATATATACATATATCTCTCAATAACAGTCTACTATGTCGTTAACAACATATCATTAAGTGCGTGACCAGTTTAAGAGGATTGCAACTACTTTCACCCAGGTGAAAGAACCGTTGCATTATACAGATACCCCTTTCAGACTGCAGCTCTTAACCAGTATATTGCCATTTTATTAGCCTTTTAAACCGGTTAGAGCTGCAGTGTGAAAGTGCCTGTCTGAATGGGTAAAAAGCAGTGTCCTACACGGTTCAGAGCCATTTTTTATGCAGTGTGAATGGCTCTGAACTGGTATATAGGACTCAGGCAGCAGTTAGCACTGAGTTGGTTATCAGTGCAGTGAATATTTAATAATCGGGAGCTGCTCATTCATATGCGCACATGGAATGAGCGTCTCCTAGTGACCCGTGCACTCAGCTGCCCGGATCCACAGCCAGGTACCAGGTGAGGGAGGGGGTGTTACTAGGTGCTAGCTGTGTGTGTGTGGTGGGGCTGCTGCTTTACAGAGACACCTGTGGCTGCCGCCCCGGGTCAACCCCTGAACCCAGTCTACCTACTGCATGGTATATTACTGGTTAATTACCGTGTACCGTTCACAACGGGTCCAATGTGAAAGGTACAAAAACTGTAATTAACATGTAATATACAGTTTACAAGCAGTTTAAAAAAAAAACCAGGTCAGAGCAGTTTTGGCAGTGTGCCAGTCATGACGACGCCGGTAGTAACACCAGCCCAAAAACACCACAAAAACATAAAAAAAGTGTAAATATAGCATAACCATCAGAGGGGTGTTTTGGAGCCTAAAGAGAAAAGCATATAACATGTACTGCATAAAAAACACTCTTCCTGCCTACCGGGATAGTGGCACTGGTACACCTGAACGTAATTGTGACTGAGCCTCCGCTCAGCGGCAGATACTGTGGCGACAACATCAGACCTTTCCCCGAACCAGGCCCGTGTCCATCGCCGCGTGCAGCAAGCCGCGCTCTCACGTACGTCACCTTATCGTTCAGCCTCCTCCGCCGCGCGTGATTGCCGCGGCTCCCCACAGTCAGTCTACCGATACATCCACCTTTGTCTCGCAGGCGCAAAAGCAGGGCCCGGAACTAATCCTGTCGCTGCACAGCTGCTGCCTTTCGGGTGCTGACTTCTCCGCTACCCGGCAGGAAATGAAACCTGTCCTAAAGCACCGCGGCAGCGGTAGCTAAAAGGAGAAATGGCGGCGAAATCTCGCGAGAGGATGATGGTGGTGGTGGTGGTGGTAGTCTCGCGGTGCTGAGTGATGCCTATCGTTGTTGCAGGACTGGTCGCCGTGATCGTCTGTCCGGTGATGTACAGTACTAATAAAGTTCTATTGAAAAAAAAAATCTTCAGAGACAAATATCGCTACGGTATTTCGCAACGGCTGTGTCTATGGGCAGTATTCAGTGGGCAGTATTCAATGAGGAAAATTCGCCATGTTTTATGGCGAATTTCTGCTTTTTTCACGTTGGACGGAGAATTTTGGTCTCAAAAAGTGAACAACCCTATTCAACGTGCACTTTTCGCCGTCTTTCTAAGTGATTTTCGCCGTGTCTCTCCATGTAGCAATTCTCCATCTTTTCATGGAGAAGTGGAATGTGAACTTTTAAAATAAAAGTTTTTTTGTGTTAATTTTGGGTACTTGTGTATTATCTGGCCGCCCGATACATCGCATCGCATGCCACTATGCGATGCGATGCGATTGTACCCGATTTTGACCTTTTACCGGAAGGAGTGTACAATTTTTATATTGCGTCGCATCGCATGCCTTAACTAGTGGCATGCAATGCGATGCAACGCGATTATACCCGATAATACATTGTACAGGCACCCTGATGCCTGATTACAATGTGAAATGCACCCACAAACCCGTTTTTTTTATTGTACACCCACCCTGATGGGTGATTACTATGTGAAATCCCCTCCCCCCCTTGTTAACGCCACCCCAGTATCAACACCAACCCAAAGCGTGGCGAGCGCAGCGGTACGCGTCCTCCGACCTTTTCATACCCCCACTATCCACGTCAGCGTGGAGTTGATTTTATATAGTGTGGCGAGCGGACGCGTATTACTTCACATGTATTCCGCGTCCGCTCGCCAGGCTTCGGGCTCGGTGGCTCGCTGCGCTTGCCACACTATATAAAATCAACTCCACGCCGACGTGGATAGTGGGGGTATGAAAAGGTCGGAGGACGCGTACCGCCGCCCCTCGCGTACTAGCTGCGATCGTCACGCTTCGGGTTCGCGTTGATAATGGGGTGGCGTTAACAATGGGGGGCCATTTAACATATTAATCACCCATCAGGGTGGGTGTACAATCAAAAATCGGGTCTGGGGGGGCATTTAGCATAAGAATCAGGCATCTGGGTGCATGTGCGATTAAAAATCTGGCCCAATCGCATCGCATGCAATATGATTGTATGCGATACGATATGATTGTATGCGATTTTTAACGTGCAATGAAAAAATCGGGCGCCCAGATAATACACAAGTACCTAATTTTGGTGTAAAAAAATTTATTCTGTGAAAGGGCATGCTATTTTTATTCATGTGCTTATAGCACATGAATATATATTTAATTTAAAAAAATAAAATAAAAAATATATATATGTATGTCCAGGGGTGGATGTCACTCAGAAAGAAAATAATCAAACAGACATCTGTCTTAAAGCCAACGTTTCAGGGCTGTGGCCCTTTTATCAAGACTTGAAAACTACATGTACATGATACAAATATATAGAAAAGACAAAACTTACAATCAAGTGCGCCCTCCACCAGCCTCGCCTCCGACAGGGGTCCGGTGACGTCATCTGTGTGCAACTACAGTGACGGACAGGTACTTCCCCGGGGGGCGTGGCTCAACCACGGCTTCTGGTTACCATGACGCCGGCTGTTGTATACATGAGATACAGTACGTGCATCCTGGTTCTGTAAGGCATGCGCTGGGAACTGTCCACTGTGAAGCTGGCGGCCGGAACCCCTTGGGGATGCATGAGCGGCTTGGTCAGAGAGCCTGTGTGATACAAAAGTGAAAATGAACACCATAAAAAGAATGCAAAAACAGTACACTGCAGCAAACCTGTCTGATATACACGGGGAGATAATGCAACAGGCAACGAACTGAAAACATGATATAGCATGGAGATATACGGGCAAACAACATTGGTATGCACAATAGGAATAATAGATGATTACAGCGTCGCGGTCATTGCCTATCAAATTAAATGCCCGTGTGGCATGCTCTACATTGGAAAGACTACCAGACAAATAAAGGAACGATTAGCAATGCACAGATCTTCAATCAAAGCAGCATTAGAAGGCAAGGCTGCGGACCAGCCAGTAGCCCGTCACTGGAAGGACGCGCATCATAGCCTTACCAACATCAGGATGAAAATGATCGACCACGTACCAGCTAACAGAAGAGGGGGTGACGGAGATAGAATCCTGCTACAAAGAGAATCCTATTGGATCCATACACTTCAAACTATGCATCCTAAAGGATTGAATGAGCTGCTTTCGCACACAGCGTTTTTGTGAATCCATTCCCGCTAATTACCAGCATCCATTGTCTCACACACAGGAACGCACTTAACAGTGCGGTTTCCTTCGCTGCAGGGTGTCAGTCCTTCAATGACTATCCAGACAGCGCACCATTTACTGCCCATTCCTGGGCCACCCTAGGCAATGACCGCGACGCTGTAATCATCTATTATTTCTATTTCCCAGCGCGTGCCTTACAGAACCGGGATGCACGTACTGTATCTCCAGAGCCGGATTAACAATGGACCTGATGGAGCTATAGCTCCAGGCCCACTCTCCAAATAGACCCATTTTGTAGCTGAGGGTCAGGGCTTTCCTATGAGACCAGCCTCTTGTCACTAGCCCCCGGGAACCGGAGATACCGCCAGGCAAACCTGGAACGTTTTCCCCATAGGATAACATGGGACCCGCTAATTCCGACCTCCACCCTGTTCCAACGGCTGCCAGTTCCCCCTACAGCATCACAGAAACTCGAGGTTGATCTCAGTCGAACCCAAATCGCTGGGCCTTCAATCTGATACCTGGTCCATATGGGTTCATTGGTTCTAGAGATATTGCAGGCCAGTGTCGGACTGGGGCATTTAGGGCCCACCAGGGAAATATAGCCGCAGGGGCCCACTGAAGGGGTGTGGTCAGCCACTGGTAGGTGTGGTCATCAATGTGAGCAGTGGCGTCCATAGGGTTGGTGTCACCCGGTGTAGGAATTCACAGTGTCGCACGCCTTATTCTAGTTCACTCTTTATGACAAAATCCTTCTTATATGGACAAAACCATGTGCACTGCAGGTGGGGCAGATGTAACTTGTGCAGAGAGAATTAGATTTGGGCTGGGTTATACTTCAAAGTGAGATCTATAGTGCAGTGTAAAAATAAAGCAGTCAGTATTTACCCTGCACAGAAACAATATAACTCAAACAAATTTAAATTTCTCTGCACATGTTACATCTACCCCACCTGCAGTGCACATGGATTTGTC